>NC_063340.1:75333369-75344520 GCF_021869965.1 Rhincodon typus
GGATTCTCCAGCATCTGCAGTTCCTACTATCTCTGATTCAATTTTAACCCCACTGCGAAGCCTCTTCTAAGGATGCCTAACCTGAAGAAGTTACCCTCCTCCCTCCGGACAAACCTCAAGGGATCTCTCTCCCACTGCAACTCTCTCGTAATATCCCTCTTCTATCCGCCTCCCACTCTCTCCCTATTTATTTCAAAACCCCCTTCCCCTCCCCCTTTTCTGATGAAGGGTCTAGGCCCGAAACGTCATCTTCTCTCTATTGACCTGGGTGTAACAATTTCTTTTGAAGCAAACCTGCAGTGATTTTAAAGATCTCCACCTAAGCGTTGCCACACCACCATGTTATTTTGAGAATTACTTTATCAGAGTTCTGGTAACCCACAGAATCCTGAATCGTAGTTTCCAATGGGAAAAATTAGATTCTGAACTTTAAATGTAAGTTGTACAGAGACAAAACTGACTTAGACTAGATACAATACTTTATTGATGGTATATGGCATGAAATGAATAAGATGACAAACAAGATCATTCACTTTTAGATATAGCTTAAACCATTGCTCAAAGAATGCCCCCTTCATAGCTCAGTTTACATTGCTCTTTTCTCTACACCCTGCCCTTGTGAAAATAAATTCCTGCTAAAAATTATATAATTCATAACTTCTGCAAAAATCAGTACTGAAATTTTATGAAAAGAATGTTGGTATTACAAGTTTCCAAGTGTTAAATAAGCTGCTTTTGGTTTGTTGGAAAGAACTGTGAGTAAAGGAGGTAAAATTTAATTTTTAAATCTACCAGAGTGCTGAATGCTACCCAACTTACTTAGTGTCTGCTAAGAGCTGAAAGTGGCTCATGTAGGCACGTTGCAGACATCACATGGAGAGAGGAAATAAAATCCTCTATTCCTTTGGACACTGTAGTAACCTTTCAACATTGGTAGTCTTCAAATCACAATTTTGATTTTTTAATTAATGATTTTAATGGTATTGCAAAATTAGATCAAAAGCAAAACATTATGGGTATTGGAAATCTGAAATGAAACTAGCGAATGCTGAAAATATTCAAAACATCTGACAGCGTCTCTGGAAAGAGAAACAGAGTTAACATTCTGGGTTGATGACCTTTACTACTACAACAACAACTTAGTGTCTTTCTTTATAGTTTAACATAATAAAAGATCCTGAGGTGCTTCACAGGACCATTATTAAACAAAATATGACATGAAACTATATAAGAGATATTAGGACAAGTGACTAAAAATTTGGTTAAAGGGATTGGTTTAAAGCTGTGTTTTACAGAAGGAAAGTGAGGTAGAGAAGTGAACAAGTGTAGGGAGGCAATTCCAGAGCTTAGAATGTAGGCAGCTGAAAGGCATGGCCAGCAATTGTGGAGTGACTAAAATTGGAATTACAGAAGAAACCAGAATTAGAGGATTGTAGGTATCGGAACACTTCTGATGAAAGGTCATTGAGCTGAAATACAAACTCTTAACTTTCTTTCTTCACAGATGCAGCTGGACCGATTCACTCTTTCCAACATTTGCGGTTTTTGTTGCATAACTACAAACTTGCTTTGAATTTCTTGAAATTTATTTTCCGCCGTTCATCCTCACAAATTTACAAAGGCTAGTTTGGTAGATAAAGCATAATGGAGAACTGCTTTGTGTTTCAAAACTGAAAATAATTTTCATTACTCAGAGACTAAAAGTAATAGGCCCTGATGGTTTCCCAAGTGGTATTGCTCAACTTGCAAATGGCTTGTGAGGAAGCATTTGAATGGAATGCTTAACTAAACCAATATCTGAAGGGAAATAATCAACCTAACTCATACCTCACATTGCACATTGAGGTGCTTATGGTTATGGTTGTTAGTGATGAAAATACAGTGTTGTAAATAATTTGCAATTACAATAAAATTTCCTGAAGTACATGTGTGTTATGGGGGATGGGTGGGCATTAGGAATGGGGGATGCCATTTTGTTTAACTGTTTAATACCCAGAGCAGAAACCTTTTTCAATCCACTTTAAAAAACCGAATTTCATATTTTTCAGTAAGAGATGCCAATAGGGGGTCCAGTAACAGATGTGTTTAAAACAATGAATGGGTTTAATAGTGGAGATTTTTTTAGAAATGTTCAATCATAGGGCATTTGAAAATGAGAGGCCACAAATATCATTATCAATAATTCCAAAAAGAAATTCATGAGTTTCATGAATGTGAATTGTGCTATCACTGGGAGTAGTTGAGACAAATGTCACAGATACATTTAAAGGGAATCTAGAAAAGCACATGGGGTTATACTAAAGGGATCAGATGGGGCAGGTTGTGGGCAGGCTTGTGTACAGGCTAAGAACTGAATTAGACCAGTTGAGCTAAATGACCTGTTTCTGTGCTGTAGGCATGTCTGACAAAACTATATGAATAATAACAATAATAATAAGAAGGGTTGGCAGACAGTGAAATCTTCTTGAAAAGACACTTAGGTGAAAATTACATTCTGAAAGCAAACCTTAATTGTGCTTAAAAATATGACATGTTAGTCAGGCTCTTTACTACTATATCAGCCAACTGGCTTTCTCAGGAGGATCATTATTTTGAAGACAATGTGCTTGGGTTTTGGGGGATATAAAAGGGAGTTCGGATGAAGCTCCTTAAAAATCACTAGGGCTTTTCAGCAGTCATTGCTATTCTTCTCAATAGAAGAAGGAAGTCTCCTCAAACACTGATTGAGCTGTCACCCTGATTGGAACATTGCCTCTCTTCTTTAGTTTCAGTTGCCATGGAAAAAAGGTTTTAGATAAGCTGCATAACAGGATCAAAAGGAAGATTATGAATTGTTCTAATAGACTGCATTAATAGGACACATTGTGTAGATGTGAAAGCTTAAGGTTTGTAATAAGTTAATGAAAGTGTAATAGTGTACATCAACATATAATGTAAAAAAAATTTTGAAAGGAATGATTCAACAAAATAAACTTCAAATGTTAAAAAGAATAATTGCATAGGGAATATCACCCCATTGATTTGGAGCCAAATTCAGGCCCCATTTGAGCTTAATCCAAAAACAGTAAAATTATAATTCTCTCTGTTGTTGAAATAATAAACTGAAGACTTGGCTGAACTCCAATCTTCCATTTTCCCATTAGAGAAAAAGAAAGAAACTCTGCATTTATCCAGAGCCGGAATTACCAAAGCTCAGATTACCTTGACTGCCCAAGTTTATAACCACTCAGGTTTCAAGTTCAGATTTGCACTCATTCCTAAGTATTAACAATTCAGGTAATGCAAAACAATTGTTTTTTTCAATCCTTTTTGACATCATAATCCAGGAGTACAAGCAGTTTAAATAACAAATTGATTGATTATTTTTGTCATTTGAACTTAATTTCTTTGAAATAAAAATTAGTTCTGAATTTCCTCTTGATAGTGTGAAGCATGGAAGCTGGGGATTTGTGGACAGTACTGTTTTAATAACAATTGTTACTTATTTAGTAGGCTTATTCATTCATGGCATCTAAGCATCACTGGCAATACCAGAGTTTATTGCCCATCTTTAAGTGTTGGTAGGGAGCGAGTTTCAGGATTTTGACCCAGCAATAGTGAAGAAACAGTGGGATATTTCCAGGTCAGGAAGGTGTGTGACTTGGAAGAGGACTTGCAGGTGGTAGTGTTAACATGTATTAGCAACCCTTCCTTTTCCATGTGGTACAGGTGGTGGGTTTGGAAAGTACTGTGGAAGAAGTCTTCAAAAGTTGCTGTAGTGCGCTGTGTCGCTGGTACATACTTCTGCCACTGTGTGCCAATGAAGGAGGGAGTGAGTGCTGAAGGCTAGTGGAAATATGAGTGTGATAGCAAGGTAATGAATAAAATGCAAGCAACTGGAAGTTTAGGGTGATGCTTGTAGATTCAGTGGAGGTATTCTGTAAAGCAGTCGCCCTGTATTGTCTGCACCAGTGTAGAGGAGACTGCACTGTGAACTGTGAATATAATACACTAAATTGGAAGAAGTACAAGTAAATTGCTCCTTCACCTAGAACAAGTGTTTAGAAATGTTGTCCAGGTATAACTGCATGTGGACAAGCACTGCTTCAGTATCTGAGGAGGTATAAATGGTATTGGACTTTGTACAATTTCAGTGAATATTCACACTTCTGGCTTGAAGATGGGGGGATTGTCGTTGTTGTTGGAGCTGTTGATGGCAGGGCCTCTGACAAAACACAGATAAATTCCTGCAGTTATATCCTAGAGGTAACTTCCAAACTAGAACCCTCTTGCTTCATGATATGTGTTACTCCAGCAAGAGCAAAGTTGTATGTCGGATTCCCATTGACATAAATTTTGCTCAAGCTCTTTTATACCACATATGGCCAAATGCTGCCTTCATGACAAGATAAATTATTCTCACCTCACCCCTTGCATTTAGCCCTTTTGTCCATGTTTGAGCTGAGGTGTAATGAGAATGGGAGAAGAGCGATCTTGGCAAAACTCAAGCTGAGCATCAGTCAGCAGATTAATGCTGACTTAGTGCTTCTTGGTAACACATTAAACTTTACTTTGCTGATGATTAAGAGTGACCTTGTGGAGCAATAACATTGGTCATATTGGTTTGTCATGATTTTTATGGACAGGGCATATCAGGATAATTTTCACACAGCTACAACTCTGGGTAGCTTTCCAAAGCAGTTTGGCTAAGAGTGCTGATAGTTCTAAAGCATAAGTGTTCAGTTCTACAGCCAGGATATTATCTGAGTCGAGAGCCTTTGTTCTATCCAATGCCTTCAGTTATTTCTTGACATCATATAGAGTGAATCAAATTGGATAAAAATTATTGCAAATGCTTCAGCCTAGTCTTTGGGACTGCTGTGCTGAGTTTTGTCATCATTGAGCATGGGGGATGTTAGTGAAGTCTCTTCATGTGAATAGTTGTTTCATGGTTCACCAGTGTTCGTGACTGTATGTGGAAGGATGTCAGACTTTCTTATCAGATCCTTTGGTTGTGGAATTGCTTATCTCTGTTTATAACATGCTGTCTCCATTGTTTAACATGGTCCTGTAGTCCTGTTGCCAGATTGGCACTTTGTTGTTAGGTATGTCCTGTGCTGCTGTTAGCTTTCTTTCCTGCATTCCTTGTTCGACCTAGCAAATGTCTAAAAATGTCTCTCAAAGAAGAGATTACTGGGCAGAAGTTCCAAAGATAGGAGGAAGAACCCAAAGATTCGTCAAAAATTAGTTTCTGATGTTGCTTTTAAAGGTAGGTGAAAGGTATTAAGACAAATGGTTTTAGGGAAAAAGCTCCAAAGTTTAACTTTGAGATGGCAAGAGCCTTTGCCACTGTTGGGAATAGGAGGAGTGGAGAAATGCACAGAGAGAAAAGGGACCAAAAAATAGATTGCTGCATAGTACCAGCAGCAGTTGTATAACAAAGTCAAAGATTTGTAATAAAGAAATACGTGTAAACTTAATTTGTTAGGAGAGAAAGAGAACAAGTACAGAAGTTGGTGAAGAGGGGATGAATATAACCTATTGTAGGATAGAAAAGACTGCAATATATTACAATCCTAGACTCTTCTTGGGATAAATCCAGATGAGAAGTATCTCTTGGTTAATTTCTCCCAATTTTCTGCAGAGAAACTGAGATCCAGTGAGTTAAAATTTGTGCAGAAAGGTATTCAAAGAGACACAGACAAGGTAAATACATATCAGCATTTTAATTGACCTCTCTAAGGTGAAAGAAAAGGATGTTTGTAATGCATGAGATGTGATATTTGAGGCATAACCCATGTTAAACAACTTTCCATTGCTGGTTTCAGTGAAAACTGTTGTATGTATAGCTGACAACGCAGTATGGAGCTGGAGAAACACAGCAGGCCAGGCAGCATCAGGGTGTATCTCTCTCCCCTCCTACAAGAATGCGATCCCTTACCCCATATTCCTCCGCTTCCACTGCGTCTGCTCCCAAAATGGGGCGTTCCACTCCTGCACATCCCAGATGTACTCCTATTTCAAGGACCATAACTTCACCCCTTCGATGATCAAAAATGCCCTCAACCACATCTCTTGCATTTCCTGAACTTCTGCGCTCATATTCCCTTCCCCCAACAAAAATAAAGACGGAATCCCCCTTGTCCTCACATACCACCCCACCAACCTCCGCCTCTAACGTATCATTCTCTGCCGCTTCCGCCACCTAAAATCCGACCCGACTACCAAAGATATATTTCCCTCCCCACCCCTATCTGCCTTTCGTAGGGACCACTCTCTCCATGACTCCGTCATCCACTCCACACTTTCCACTAACCCTACCACCCCCGGCACCTTTCCCTGCAACCACAGGAAGTGCTACACCTGCCACAATACCTAACCCCTCACCCGAATTCAAGGCACAAAACAAACCTTCCATGTCAGACAGGGATTCACCTGCACATCCGTCAACTTGGTCTACTCTATCCGCTGCTCCTGATGTGGCCTCCTCGACATCGGTGAGACCAAGCGGAGACCATTTTGTAGAGCATCTGCGCTCTGCAGGTGACAAATGATTAATAGCTTCTGGACGCCAACCATTTTAACTCCCCCTCCCACTCACTGGGCGACGTGTCCATCCTGGGCCTTCTCCAGTGTCACAATAACACCACCTGCAAACTGGAGGAGCAGGAGTTCATATTCCGCCTTGGGAGCCTACAGCCCGATAGCCTAAACATGGAATTTACCAGTTTTAAAACCTCCCCACCCCTGGCCTCATCCTATGTCCAAGCCTCCCTCTCATCCCCACCTCCTTAACCTGACACAACCTGTCCATCTTCTCTCCCACCTATCTGCTCCACCCATCCAACTAACCAATCCCGACCACCGCCTACATGCACTCACCTATCACCATCCCACCTACCTTCCCCAGCCCCACCCCTCCTTTCTCTATTTATTTCCCAGCTGCCTTCACCCTCCCCATTTCTGAAGAAGAGTCCCGACCCAAAACATCAATTTTCCTGCTCCTCGAATGCTGCCTGGCCTGCTGGGTTCCTCCAGCTCCATACTGTATTATCTCTGACTTCAGCATCTGCAGTTCTTGTTATCTCTGTATGTATAGCTGAGTGAATTTACAGCATAACATATGAAAGGTTTGCTGCCAGCACCAACTTTAAGTATAAGGATCTAGAAGGCCTACTTTGTCTAGTGTGGGAAAGGAAAACCACTGACTGGTCTAACTAAAAGAGGTCTTGTATTGAATAAGAAGTAGTTTATTGAATGTTAGCAACTAGTTATGGGTCACGTTGATGTGATGGACATTGTTACAGAGACAAAGAAGAAAACGTTGAGGTTGGAAACCTAAATTGTTTGCCCATAAATCTATATGAACTCATCATAGTTGGTGAAGCTTAAGGCATTCCTCAATATTAACCCTTTCAGACCCTTAGACTAGAATAGAATAGCCTTTATTGTCACATATATTTAATGAGTACAGTGAAAAGTTTATACGTCTTCAATTGCAGCGCCGACTTAGATACAAAAGTACCTAGGCACAGCTTCTTAGTTACAAATTCTTAGACAACAGAGAAATAAAATGTCCAGCAATACAGAAATAAATGTTCAGTAAAACAGACTACATTGACCCTCAGCTTCCAGTCTGCAACGGACCCTGGCTCCACAACTTAAATAATATCATCCCAGCATTAATGTTATACACTCATGTATATGATTACATTTTCCATTAATCCATCTCCCTGCAAGTCTCTGTTCGCAAACTAAGGCAGTCTGTTGGCTTCACTGTTTCCCAAGAGTGCATTCTTTGGATGAAAAGGCTGGTAGCTCGCTGGGTGGAAGGTGGTTGACTTAGATTCTCTTTCTGACAGCCTCAGGTCTGCAGGTACCTTTGAACTTTTAACTTCTTGTATTGTCTTTGAAACAAATCTCTGCAGGATCCTGAAACTCCAAAACAGGTCATTTTCTCCTCACAATATCTTGAATCATTGGACATTACTTTCTGATGATAGCTTTCATTGAGTTATATAACTTACTCTCAGCACATCTTCCATCTATGTCAGCAGATTTTTATTCTCAATCTGACTGTAGATCTGTGTTGAACTATGCAAGGCTCTTTACTTCAATTGTTGGTTGATTGGGACATTCTCATTTTCCATTAGTGATTGCATTATTGGTGAAACCAATATGTTCCCTTCTTCAGTTTTGCTATTTTAGAATCACTTCTTGCTTGGCATCATTTGTGTCACAGTTACTCAGGATTCTTCCTGAAAAAACCTGAAAAGATAAGGAAGTTGAACACATTATTGTTTGAATATGTCTCTTCTGGGTCATCTCAACATCTAACACCCGACTTAAATCGATCGTAATTATTTGTTCACCAAACTGTGCTACATCCTGAGTTACATCATTAATAGATTTGCCAGCTCATGTGGTGTAGGTTGATCATTGACTGCCTCATTGCCTGCGTTTTTCCACAAACCTTGCTGATTTTCACAGTCTGGATTCTCTTCAGTATTGATAACAATGGAAAATATTTCTGCCAAATAGTACATTCACAGGTTCCCATCTTGTTAGCAGTATGAAGCAAATTTCATCTGCCAATTTAGCTAATTTCACTGAATTCCAATTTCCTCTATGAGTCTAGGGAGCCCAATGAAATCTTCAACCAATTGTCCTTTGTCTGGTTGTTCTTCAACTTTAACTAGTTTAACTCTTCCATTATTTGAAGAAGATTGAGGTAAAGACGTACATTCCTACTCTACAGTTAGAATTCTAGGTTATGAAATATATATAGGATTTACTACTTGGCATTGCTTATGTTGTAGAGTTGCTCCTAGCATACCTTTAATCTTAGGTTCTATGCCTCCTGGACTACATAGTTACATTGTTGTTAGGTGTATATTTCCTCAAGCATGGTTCATTATATGATAATATAGTGACACTCGCCATTCTGTCCAAGTTGAAAATTGTGCTTTGACCAATGACATAAATATTAGATTGCTAAAATATAAATTTGGATCTCTTATTTCCCCTAGGCATACTATAGGGTTTTCTTCTATTGTAGACTATTCCACTTTATTAATCACTTTATGTGGAGAGCTGTTAATTTCTTGTTTTTTCTGAGACTGTGTCCTACTTCGACACATTTTCTGAAAATTACCTGTTGTTTGACAGATAAGCATTCATTTTTAATTGCTGTAGCCTATCAAAGCCTTTGAGATATATTTGTTTCACAACGTTGTCAAGAATGTTTGGTGTTTTTTGCCTGTCCTCCTTGGATGTGTTCATTGTGGTTTAGTACCTTAAGAATTGAATGGACTGTGCTGTTCTCCTGTGCCTAGGTTGATTGTCTCCTCCTAGGATTGATTTGTGATGGTTCTGTACTTCTGCTTCACTCACTATTAATTGCTTTCTCTAAAAGCAAGTCTTCTTTGCACTGTAATAAATTTACATAGATTCATCAGCAATTTCTGCAACAATTCTTTCTCTTTTGAAATCTTTGAATCACCATAATTGTATATTTCCACTAATCTGTAGAGATTATGCAAGAAATTATATATCCTCCAGATGCTGAATTCTTTAATTATATCTTGCTCATTCAAAAATTGTATTTGTTCTGAAATTAAAGTAATCATCAAAGACTTTCAGGACTTTTTCAAATTTACCTGTTGCTCCTTTTACACTTTGGTGATCTGTAACGTCATCAGCTATACTCAAATTGTATGTCGAAGTCTATTCACGTGTTTAACTTTTGGTTTCATATCAAATTTGGAAGCTTTTCTGTATTTTAAAAATCATTTTCTCTAAGATGTCTCTTTCTGTGTTCTACTTGACCCATCTCTGAAATTAAATCTTTCCAGAAATATTTGGTGCAATTTTGTAGGGGTCAGAGCAACATGGACATGCCAAGATTTGTGGCAGAATCAAATGAGATGTCTAGCAAGGCCTATCCTCAGAAGTAAACATATGGATAAAGGAGTGGTGGGGGAAAGAGGGGTTGCATTTCATGAGGGGTTAGCATCAGTATTGGGACAGGAGGGAACTTTACTTTTGGGCTACACCTGAACTGATGTGGAACCGGGATCCGAGTGAATAAGAAGGAGGTCACAAGGACATTAAGCTAGTTAAAAGGGGGAAGGGCTCAACAGCTGTTATTAAAATTTCCAGAACAAGTAATAGGACAGAGGGTATGGAAATGGTCAGGAATATAACTTCAGGCACAGCAGATGAAGGGATAACTATATGGAGTGCAAGCGGTCAATGCAGGACAGGAGCTGGTGTACTTAAATATGGGCAATATATGAAACATGGTAAATGAGCTTATAGCGCAGATTGAAATTGGCGAGTATGATGTTGTGGGCATCACAGACACTGCAAGGTGATCAGGGCTATGAACTAAATATCCAAGGATATGTGTCCTGTTGAAAAGACAAACAGATGGGCAGAGAGGGCAGGGATGCCTTGCTAGTAAGAAATGAAATTCAATCGATGATAAGAAGCAATATAAGTTTGGAAGGTGTAGAAGAGTAGAGTTAAGGAACTGCAAAAGAAAAAAGATCCTGATTGGAGCTATTAGAACTAGAAATAGAATATTCTTTATTGCCACGTGTACTCAAATACTGAAGTGCAGGATACAGTGAAAAGTTTACACTGTCGCTCCATATGGCGTCATCTTAGATACAAAGTACCTTGGTGCAGATCTTAGATTCAAAATACAGAAATAATGGGAAAAAGAAAGGGAAAGAAATTTACATTACTTACAGTTGTTCATAGTATAAGTTAGAAAACTGAGAATAATTTTTTTTAAAAAGCATTACAGTCTTTCCATAAGGGGCCCACAGTAGATCAGCAGTAGGGACTTCCACATGTGGTCTTCCTGGGCTTGCAAGCCGCTGACTGCCTGCACCGGTCCCCTTTCTAACAACTGTCCTGCTCTGTATAGGCCTCCAGCCCACGGGCCATCCCCTCTCCACTCCAGCCTCCAGCCCGTGGGCCATCCCCTCTCCACTCCAGCCTCCAGCCCGCGGGCCATCCCCTCTCCACTCCAGCCTCCAGCCCGTTGGCCATCCCCTCTCCACTCCAGCCTCCAGCCCATTGACCATTCCCTCTCCACTCCAGCCTCCAGCCCATTGGCCATTCCCTCTCCACTCCAGCCTCCAGCCCATTGGCCATCCCCTC
>NC_063340.1:75344530-75382215 GCF_021869965.1 Rhincodon typus
GCCTCCAGCCCATTGGCCATCCCCTCTCCACTCCAGCCTCCAGCCCACTGGCCATCCCCACATCGCTCCAGCGTCCAGCCTGCTGGCCGTCCCCACACCACTCCAGCGTCCAGCTCACTGGCCGTCCCCACATCACTCCAGCCTCCAGCCTGCTGGCCATCCCCACATCGCTCCAGCCTCCAGCCCGCTGGCCGTCCCCTCTCCACTCCAGCCTTTAACTCGCTGGCCGTCCCTGCTCGACTTGAGCCACCAGCTCGTTGGCTGTTCCCACATTGCTTGGCTATCCAGCCTGCTGTCTGTTACCATTCCGCTCTGACTGGAGGCTCACTCGGCTCCATGCCTGCAGCCCGCCCTACCTCAGGAGGGAACACCAAGAGGGGAGAAAAAGGGGAAAAAAGAGAAGAAAATGGGAAAGAAACAGAAGATGTGACAGTCAAGAAGGCTAGAACACCTCTCCTTCCTCAGGTGGCTCAGAAAGTTTGGCATGTCCATAAGGACTGTCACCAATTTCTACAGATGCACCATTGAAAGCATTCTGTCTGGGTGCTTAACAGCAACTGCTCTGCCCAGGACTGTCAGAAACTACAGAAGGTGGTGTGCACAGCCCAGACCATCACGGAGGCCAACCTTCCATCCACAGACTTCATTTACATGGCTCGCTGCTGCAGAGAGGCGGCCAACATCATCAAAGACCCATCACACCGTGGTAATGATCTGCCTGCCAACAACTGTGTGATTGAATCCAGGCGGCTGAACAACTTAGAGGTATGAATGTTAGGCAGAAACCACTGGATCGCTGGTGGAGAAGGAGCTGTTTCTGTAAAAAGCATCGCAAGCCTGAAGATAGCAAGTTTCTTTCCCTTTCCAATTGCTGTAAGTTGTAACTTTTAATTAACAAGTCAAAGAGCCTTATAAGTGGAAGCAAGTCACCCTACAACCTCTTCCATCAGGCAGAAGATACAGAAACCTGAACGCACACATGAGGAGGTTTATGAACAGACTGATGAATGGACTCTCTAGCCTCAAATAATGATTGATCCTGCTAATGTTGATCTCACCTAGTGCATGCTCTGTGCAATGTAACCTGTACCTCTGTCTAAGTCATTCTGATCTGTATGTCCTTGCTTACTATGATCTGCCTGTACTGCTCGCAAACAAAGCTTTTCGCTGTATTTCAGTACACGTGACAATAAATCAACCAATCAATCAATGTTGCTCATTTTGCAGATGGCACAAAAATAGGTGGAGGGGCAGGTAGTGTTGAGGAGGCAGAGGCTGCAGAAGGGCTTGCATAGGCTAGAAGAGTAGGCAAAGAACTGGCAGATGGAATACAATGTGGGAAAGTATGAGACTGTGCACTTTGTAGGAAGAATAGAGGCATAGACTACTTACTAAATGGGGAAAGACTTCGGAAATTTGAAGCACAGAGGTACTTAGGAGTCCTAGTTCAAGATTCTTTTCAAGTTAACGTGTAGGTTCAGTCGATAGTTAGGAAGGTAAATGCAATGTCAGCATTCATTTTGAGAGGGCTAGAATACAAGATTAGAGATGTATTGCTGAGAGTGGAAAAGGCTCCAGTCAGACTGCATGTGGAATATTGGGAGCAGCTTTAGGCTGCATATTTAAGGAAGGATAAAGAATGATCCCAGGAATGAAGGACTTGTGATATGAGAAGCTGTTGAGGACTTTGGATCTGTACTCGATGAAGTTTAGATGGATGAGGGGGCATCTCATTGAAACTTACAGAATTCTCAAAGACCTGGATAGAGTGGATGTGGAGAAGATGTTTCCACTAGTTGGACAGACTAGGACCCAAGGACACAGACTTGGAGCGAAGGGGTGACCCTTTAGACCTGGGCTGAGGAGGAGTCTTTTCAACCAGAGGGTGTTGAGTCTGTGGAAGCCATTGGTGCAGAAGACTGTGGAGACAAAGTCATTTAACTCAGAGATAGATCAGTTCTTGATTGGTAAGGGGATCAAAGGTTACGAAGAGAAGGCAGGAGAATGTGGTTGAGAAACATATCGCCCATGATCAAATGGCAGCTCAGACTCGATGGGCCAAATGGCCTATATCTTATAGTCTAATGGTCTTATCTCAATATCAGGAACATTTTTTTGTGTTTGTGTGTGGCAGGTTTCTCACCATTTATGGCCAATTAACTGAAGTTGCCAATTTAGGGAGATTATTTCTGATTAGACTTGGGCTTATTAATGGTCCAACACACCTCATTAATATTCAGCTTCTTATCTTAACTCCACCCAACAAGTCAGGCTTTGAGAAATCTCTAACATGGAAGGTAGTTTGCGTTGAACAAATTCTGTGTTGGGCATGGGGCACCAACATCTCAGGTCATGTTCCATGGGCTGCTGCAGCAAGGACACTGTGTGCTCATGGGCTGGAACAGGCTGTTTTCCAGGGTCTTCACTTGCTCCCATAGTGCTTACTCCCTCTGAGCCTACCTGAATGCTCATAGCATCCCTGCCTTTGTGCACATTTCCTTCTCAGCCAAACATGCCAGACTCATATTATTTCTGTCTTGCCATGCCATTTTGCAGACACAAAGGCAGGATGTTTGTCATTTATGGTTTTCAACAGTCCTCAGTCAAGAGAAGAAAGATAGTTTTCAGTTAGGAGGTCCCAGCATAATAGATCAAGAGCAGTCTCTGATACCAGGGGCTTGGGCATAGTTAGTCAACCACTTGGGGCTATAAATATCATATCTTTTTATTTTTATGCACTTTTGATTCTGGGCTGAAATGGGATAAGAGCTATTTTCAAAACCAAGGATTGCTGCATTCTTGAAAAAGTAGGACCTTGATACTCATTGTAACTACTGTTTACAGAATTGCTTGTTCAAGCAGAACACTTGTTTACAGATGAGCTGGAGCCAAGAGGTGTGTACAAATGGAGCTTTGGCTAGCATCAAGTAGCTGATTGGTCTGTGGACTAGTGACCAGTTATCAAGATCTGCCTGCCAACAACTGTGTGATTGGATCCAGGTGGCTGAACATCTTGGAGGTATGAATGTTAGGCAGAAACCACTGGACCGCTGGTGGAGAAGGAGCTGTTTCTGTAAAAAGCATCTCAAGCCTGAAGATAGCAAGTTTATTTCCCTTTCCGATTGCTGTAAGTTGTAACTTTTAATTAACAAGTCAAAGGCCCTTATAAGTGGGAGCAAGTCACCCTGTGGCTCCCGAAAATGGATGAAAATATCTGAAAAAGGAAGATTGATAAGCAGTGCTTTGATCAGTACAAGAATCATCTCAGCAAATCCTGTGAACAAGGACCTCTGGACTGCCTTCCCAGTCTTTCTGTCCACCTATAATATCCATGCTTTTTCCCTGTCTGTATGTGCCTATGTGTACAGAAAGATGCTTATTAAGGGGATTAGAGTTTTAATTTGTAGAGTTGTGTGTCATTGGTTCATAATAGTTTATCTGTAGTTAGAATCTATTTCTTTGTGATAAATGGTCATTCTTGTTAAGAACAGAAACCTGGTCTTTGCTTTCAGTCAATCTGTGTGTAATGGACAGATAAATTGAGGAATTCTCTGTGCTTACAAAATTTTTAACCTCTGTGATGACTGCAGGAACAGCAGAGCTTCATTTCCTGTGCATTACCCCGGTGACAAGTAACAGGTTGGTCAGAGTTCGGATACTCTCCCCATAAGGGTTGAGGAGCTGAAAGTCAGGCAGCCCATCTTGACTCTTTTCTGTCCCATTGAAGGAATGACAGCGAGGCAGGTATTACAGGAGATGGAAGTGAGTGGCAGAGCTATTACTTTTGTGCAAGTGGGGAGTTGTCTTGAGTGAATAAGTAGGCAGTGTAGAGGGCATATAGCATAAGTTGTGTCAATGGTTGGGTGCGTGACAATGAGTGAGGGAAGATATTGCAGACAATACCGAGAGTGGTGAAACATGAGTCTTTGATAGAAGGTTAGCAGCATAGCTAGAATGAGAGTGAGGTATCAGAAAAAAGATGGTGGCACTTAGACTGGAGAAGTGGAGAAAGATATTAACCACATCCTCCAATGATGAACATGCCTCCAGACAGTTGACTCTACTTTAACCTGGTTGGCAACTTTGGGCCAGGTTGGCATGGTCTGGTGTGTGGCCTCCATTGCTGGTCCTGGGGAAGAGGAAATCTTGCCAGCACACCACCCTGACCACCCTGTAATTCTGTGCCATTTAAAAAAAATTTTCGTCACCCATTGGACATTCCAACTTAGCCAAGGAATCTCCAAAGTCTGTTCACTCTCCAGTTGACCCTTGACTGGAGTCAATACAGTGTGGAGCTGGAGGAACACGGCAGGTCAGGCTGCATCAGAACAGCAGGAAAATTGATGGTTCAGGTTGAGGCTCTTCATGACTTGATGACTCTCCTGCTCCTCTGATGTTGCCTGACCTGTTGTGTTCCTCCAGCTCCACACTGTATTGACACTGACTCCAGCATCTGCAGTTCTTGCTATCTCTGAACCTTGACTGGAGAGTGCATCAACAGAACACCATGCGATGCATTCTCATCTGCTTCGGAGTAACTAATTCTCCTTCTCCAAGGAGTACCTTATCTTTCCCACCGCAGAGCATCTTTTATCATGTCTGAAATGTTTTTGCCATTGACTGCAGATACTTTTGTGTTGAATCTTGTCATGAGGGATTCTTCTGTAAGATTCTTAAATGTTCAGTTCTTGTCTGCTGATGGCACGAGCTGGAGACTTGAAAGTGAGTGTGTAGATGTTGAAATATCTTCAGATTTCCACCATGGCCAGCATGTCATAGGAACAGCTGAATGAAATCTGCACCTGCTGCTCACCATGTTGTATGTGCAGCTAATTAAAATCAGCACCTCACCATGTGATGGATTTGCTGCCACCATCCTCTAAAAGCCTAGAGATCTACAAGACTTGCTTGGTTTTGAGCAATAGAGGAAAACTACTCATTGGTTTAACTAGAAGAAGCTCTTGTATTGAACAAGATATAGTTTATATTGCAGATTAGCGACTAGTTACAGACATAACATGATAGACATTTTTACAGACAATATGAATAGGACCTGGATTTTAGGTCCGACTCCAACATGGTCCTAAGCTGTTCAGCCCACAAGCCCTTATGACAGCAACATAGTGGGTGCTGCTATGGGCACTCCTCAAAATTGACCCTTCCAGATTATTATTCAATAGAACCAAGCAATTGGGAGGATGCTGAAGTCAGAGGCAATGCGTGGAGACTTTAACAAGAGTGAAACAAGCTAATTTCCATTTTTCCAATGTAAAATGGAGGAATTCCTAGTTTTCTGACAATGTAACCATGAATTATATTTATATGATCTAAATTAAGTAGCCTGGAAGCTACTTCAACCTTTTTAATTTGTTTGGCTGCATTTCATATTTGTACTTGGTATAGCCTCAGATTAATTTTGCTCCTGATTCGAACAGGATTCTCTTGAGGATAATTGTTTGCAACAAGTAATTAAACATTTTGCTCAATAGAAATATGTTGTAAACACAGCCATATGTTTACAGCCAATTTTGTATTATAGGTGATTCAATGAAGAATTGGCAAATGAATCACTCTGAATTGCTCTTGACCATTTCCTAACTGTTAGTTAGAGATCCATAACTAGATCTAAAATGTGGCTAAGTTCCCAGTTGCCAGTTGCCAGTTTTACCTCTGAGAACTGATGCTATGATATTGAGGAAATTTATTAGGAAACAAAAACAGCAAAGCATGATATTAAGTAAGAATATTCCAAAGAGTACATTTTGTAAGAAACAGTAAATTGATATATTGAAGAAGCTAGGGTACTTTCATCAGAGCAGAGAAGGCAGGAGAAGAGATTACAAAGGGGTGTTCATAATCAGGAGTTTCCTAAATGGAGTATACAGAGAGAATCTGTTCCCATTGATGGTACAGTCCAAAACCAGAGACATCGATTTTGGGTGATTGACAAAAGAACCAAAGGCAACTTGAGGAAATATATGATCTGAAGTGCTCTGCCTGAATGGGTGATGGAAACAAATTCATTCAAGGTTTTCAGCAGTGAATTAAATAAGAACACCTAGGGAATTAAATTGTAGAGCTATGTGGAAAGGGTGAGGGTTACAAAACCATTTGGATTCCTGTTGCAGAGAGTCTGCATGGGCTGTAGGAACTGGACAGCCTCTGTCAGTGCTGTCACCATCTGTAATTCTGTGGTATCAGGAGAGGTTGTAAAGTAACTGAGAGGTTACAATGCCATTGGGATAATAATCATCAGACTATGATCATTTATTTTTATACAAGAAAAATCTGATGTAAAACAATTTCAACACAAATTAAATTCAATTGAAAAGAAACTTGAAGAGGAACAAATGCCTGAGTATAGGAGGAGCAGTGTTGACTGACATTAAGAAGCATGTTTTGTCATGGTGCCAAGCTTGATTGGGGTGTGGAACGCAGTGCTTCGGTCTATCATACATCTAGATTTTTGATTCTCCATTAGTAAATGCTAAAATGATAATCAGAAGGAGTGTAAATTTGATATTGAAGCAACACTTTAATCTGCAGCCTAGAAAAGCTTGAGAGTCCAGTATTGGGGTAAGTATTAAATATTAATAAATCACATGATTAAGCAAAATCAGTATAGCTTCAGTATATGGGGAAAATCATATCTAACTAATTTATCAGAATTCTTTAACAGGTAACAAGCATGATCCATAAAGGGGAACTGGTGGAAGATATTTGATAAGTTACCATATTTTAGGCTAATATTTATATGTTAAGAGACCATGCTGTTGGGCAATATATTAACATAGATAGAGAATTGGCTAGCGAATAGAAGACAGGGAGTTGGGATCCGGAGCATTTACAGGATGGAAATCTGTAACTAGTGGAGTACTGCAGGGATCGGTGTTGGGGCACAATTATTTACAATATATAGTAATGACTTGGACCGGAAAATGTATCTATTATATAGGCAAGTTTATGAATGACACAAAAATAGGTGGGAAGGCAAGTAGTAAAGATGACACCGAGTCTACAGACAGATGCAGAGGGGTCAAGCAGTGAGCAAAAACTTGGCCAATGGACTATAATGTGGAACAATGTGAGATTATACACTTTGATAGGAAGATTAGAGAAGCTGAGTATTATTTAAATGGAGAAGGAATGCAGAAATCTTAGGCTGTTATAGGAAGGAGTAAAAGAGACACTTAGAAAAAAAATCCAACAGGGTCAAGATGGAAGGGAATTCATGTTTAATTCAGGTCACCCCATCAAGTTCTTTGAGGATGAAACATGCAGGATGTTTTGATCATGAAACTGGAAGATGTAGGGGCAGAAGTAGGCCTTTTGGCTCTTTGTCTCTACCCCATGATTCATTTATATTATGGCTGATCTGATAATTATCAATCTCACTTTCCTGACTTTTCCTAATAACCCTTGATTCCCTTACTGATTAGAAATGTCTATCTCAGCCTTGAATGTACTCAACAAACCAGCCTCCACAGCTTTCTGTAGTAAAGAATTCCACAGATGCACTGCCCTCAGAGAAAACCTAAAGAGAGATCAGTAGATTTAGTGTATTTGGATTTCTAGAGGGCATTTGATTATGATGTCCCAAAAAAGTTTGCTACACATTATTAGAGCTTTGAGGGTAATGTGTAAGCATGGATTGAGGATTGATAAGTAAGCAGAAAGAGAGGTCTGGGCAAAAAAATGTTCTTTCTTTCTTGTAAACCTCCTCTGGAACTTCTCCAAGGTCAACACTTTCTTCCTGAGATACAGGGCCCAAAACTGGTTCACGATATTCCAAAAGTGTCTGACCAGCCTAATGCAGCCTCAGCAGTACATTTCTGCTCTTGTATTCTCACCCTTTTGTAATAAATGCTAACATCGCATTTGTCTTCCTAACTGCCAACTGAACCTACTTGTTAACCTTTAGAGATTTCAAAATCTCCCCTCCCCCCACCGCATCCCAAAACCAGTCCAGCTCGTCCCTGCCTCCCTAACCTGTTCTTCCTCCCACCTATCCCCTCCTCCCACCTCAAGCCGCACCTCCATCTCCTACCGACCAACCTCATCCCGCCCCCTTGACCTGTCCGTCCTCCCTGGACTGACCTATCCCCTTCCTAACTCCCTACCTACACTCACCTTTCCTGGCTCCATCCCCGCCTCTTCGACCTGTTTGTTTCCTCTCCACCTATCCTCTCCTCTATCCCTCTTCTATCCGCCTCCCACTCTCTCCCTATTTATTTCAAAACCCCCTTCCCCTCCCCCTTTTCTGATGAAGGGTCTAGGTCCGAAACGTCAGCCTCTCTGCTCCTATGATGCTGCTTGGCCTGTTGTGTTCATCCAGCCCTGCACCTTGTTGTCTCGGATTCTCCAGCATCTGCAGTTCCTACTATCTCTGATTCAACCTTTAGAGAATCCTGGATGAGGATTCCTAAGTCCCTTTGTGCCTTTCCCCAATTAGAAATTAGTCTATGCCCCTATTCTTCCTACAAAGTGCATAACCTCACACTTTCCCGCATTGTATTCCACCTGCCACTTCTTTGCCCACTCTCCTAGCCTTTAAAGTCCTTCTGCAGCCTCCCCGCTTCCTCAATACTACCAGTCACTCCGTCGAGCCTTGTCATCTGCAAACTTAGCAACAATGCCCTCAGTTCCTTTGTCCAGATTATTAATGTACAATATGAATAGTTGTGATCCCAAGCCAGATCACTGTGGAACTCCACTACTCACTGCTGCCATCCTAAAAAAGAACCCTTTAACCCCACCCTCTGCTTTCTGCCAGTCAGCCGATCCTCTATCCATGCCAGTACCTTGACACTAACACCATGGGCACATCTTATTTAGTACCCCCCAGTGTGGCACCTTGTCAAAGGCCTTCTGGAAATTCAAATAGATTACATACACTGACTCTCCTTTGTCGAATTTGCTTGTTATCTCTTCAAAGAATTCTTGACAAAGCCATATTGTTTCAGCCTTATTTTACCATGCTCATCTAAGTATTCTGCAAACTTAATCCAAATAACAGACTCTAAATCTTACCTACGACTGAGGTCAGGCTAACTAGCCTGTAATTTCCAGTCTTCTGCCTCCCTCTCTTCTTAAACAGGACTGTTACATTAACCATTTCCAGTCCTCTGGGACCGTTCCTGTATCCAATGATTCCTGAAAAATCACCACCAGTGCCTCTGCAATCTCCTCAGCTATCTCCTTCAGAACCTTGGGGTGTAGTTTATCTGGTCCTGATTATTTATCTACTTTCAGATCTTTCAGCTTCCTCAGCACCTTCTTCTTAATGATGGCCACCACACACACCTCTGCCCCGACTCTCTTGAAGTTCTGGCTTGCTGCTGGTATCTTTCACTGTGAAACCTGATGCAAAGTACCTATTCACTTGCTCTGCCATTCTTTTGTTCCTCGTTACTACTTCTCCAGCCTCATTTTCCAGTGGTCCATTGTTCATTCTTGCCCCTCTGTTACCTTTTAGATATCTACAAAATCTCTTGCAATCTTCTTTTATATTACCCCAGCTGGCTTACACTCATATTTCATCTTCTCTACCCTTTATTGCTTTTTCAGTTATCCTCTGCTGGATTTTAAAAGCTTCCCAATTCTCTGGCTTCCCACTAACCTTCACCACATTGTATGCTTTTCTTTTGCTTTTATGTGGCCCCGGACATCCATTGACAGCCATGGTTGCCCTGTCCTCCCTTTAAAATGCTTCTTTTGAATTTCTGCTATGCCTCCAATTACTCATAAAAACTCATGCCATTGCTGTTCCACAGTCTTCTGTGCTAAGCTCCCCTTCCAATCAACTCTGACCAGTTCTTCCCTCATGTCTTTGCATTTACTTTTACTCAATTATAATACCATTACATCTGATTCCAACTTCACCCTCTCAAATTGCAGGGTGAATTTTACCATATTATGGTCACTGACCCAAGGGGTTGCTTCATCTTAAACTCCCTGATCAAGTCTGCCTCATTACACATCACCAGATCCAGAGATAGCAGGAACTGCAGATGCTGGTGAATCTGAGGTAACAAGGTGTAGAGCTGGATGAACACAGCAGGCCAAGCAGCATCAGAGGAGCAGGAAAGCTGACGTTTTGGGCCTAGACCCTTCTTCAGAAATGGGGGAGGGGAAGGGGGTTCTGAAATAAACAGGGAGAGAGGGGGAGATGGATAGAAGATGGATAGAGGAGAAGATAGCTGGAGAGGAGACGAACAGGCCAAAGAGGCGGGGATGGAGCCAGTAAAGGTGAGTATAGGTGGGGAGTTAGGGAGGGGATAGGTCAGTCCAGGGAGGACGGACAGGTCAAGGGGGCTGGATGAGGCTAGTAGGTAGGAGATGGGGGTGGGGCTTGAGGTGGGAGGAGGGGACAGGTGGGATGAAGGACAGGTTAGGGAGGCGGAGACAAGCTGGGCTGGTTTTGGGATGCAGTAGGAGGAGGGGAGATTTTGAAGCTTGTAAAGTCCACATTGATACCATTGGGCTGCAGGGTTCCCAAGCAAAATACGAAGTGCTGTTCCTGCAATCTTCGGGTGGCATCGTTGTGGCACTGCAGGAGGCCCAGGATGGACATGTCGTCTGAGGAATGGGAGGGGGAGTTGAAATCGTTCGCAACTGGGAGGTGCAGTTGTTTAGTGCGAACTGAGCATAAGTGTTCCGCAAAGTGGTCCCCAAGCCTCCGCTTGGTTTCGCTGATGTAGAGGAGGCCACAACGGGAACAGCGGATACAGAATACCACATTAGCAGATGTGCAGGTGAACATCTGCTTGATGTGGAAAGTCTTCTTGGGGCCTGGGATGGGGGTGAGGTGGGAGGTGTAGGGGCAGGTGTAGCACTTCCTGCGGTTGCAGGGAAAAGTGCCGGGTGTGGTGGAGCTGGAGGGGAGTGTGGAGCAGACAAGGGAGTCACAGAGAGAGTGGTCCCTCCGGAAAACAGATAAGGGTGGGGAGGGAAAAATGTCTTTGGTGATGGGGTCGGATTGCAGATGGCAGAAGTGTCGGAGGATGATGCGTTGGATCTGGAGGTTGGTGGAGTGGTATCTATCTCCGCTTCTAGCTCCTTCCCAAAATCCACAAACCTAACTGCCCATTGTCTCCGCCTGCTCCTGCCCCACCGAACTTATCTCCACCTATCTCGACTCCATTTTCTCCCCCTTGGTCCAGGAAATCCCTACCTACCGTGACACCACCCACGCCCTCCACCTCCTCCAAAACTTCCAATTCCTAGGTCCCCAACACCTCAGCTTTACCATGGACGTCCAATCCCTATACACCTGCATTCCCCATGCAGATGGCCTAAAGGCCCTCCGCTTCTTCCTGTCCCGCAGACCCGACCAGTCCCCCTCCACTGACACCCTCATCCGCTTAGCCAAACTCGTCCTCACCCTCAACAACTTCTCTTTCAATTCCTCCCACTTCCTACAGACAAAGGGGGTGGCCATGGATACCTGCATGGGCCCAAGCTCTTTGTAGGTTACGTGGAACAATCCCTCTCCCGTAGCTACACTGGCCCTAAACCCCACCTCTTCCTCCTTACATTGATGACTGTATTGGCGCCGCCTCGTGCTCCCACGAGGAGCTCGAACAGTTCATCCACTTCACCAACACCTTCCACCCCAACCTTAAGTTCACCTGGACCACCTCTGATACCTCTCTCTCCTTCCTGGACCTCTCTGTTTCCATCTCTGGCAACCACCTGGAAACCGATATCCATTTCAAGCCCACTGATTCCCCCAGCTACCTAGCATACACCTCCTCCCACCCACCTTCCAGCAAAAATGCCATCCCCTATTCCCAATTCCTTCGCCTCTGCCGCATCTGCTCCCAGGATGAGGCATTCCACTCCCGGACATCTCAGATGTCCTCGTTTTTCAAGGACCACAACTTCCCCCCCTCAGTGGTCAAGAACGCCCTCGACCGTGTCTCCTGCATTTCCCGCAACTCATCCCTCACACCCCCTCCCCGCAATAACAGCCAAAACAGAATCCCTCTCGTCCTCATGTACCACCCCACCAACCTCCGGATCCAACGCATCATCCTCCGACACTTCCGCCATCTGCAATCCGACCCCACCACCAAAGACATCTTTCCCTCCCCACCCTTATCTGCTTTCCGGAGGTACCACTCTCTCCGTGACTCCCTTGTCCACTCCACACTCCCCTCCAGCCCCACCACACATGGCACTTTTCCCTGCAACCGCAGGAAGTGCTACACCTGCCCCCACACCTCCCCCCTCACCTCCGTCCCAGGCCCCAAGAAGACTTTCCACATCAAGCAGATGTTCACCTGCACATCTGCTAATGTGGCATACTGTATCCGCTGTTCCCGTTGTGGCCTCCTACATCGGGGAAACCAAGCGGAGGCTCGGGGACCGCTTTGCAGAACACCTACGCTCAGTTCGCAATAAACAACTGCACCTCCCAGTTGCGAACCATTTCAACTCCCTCTCCCATTCCTCAGACGACTTGTCCATCCTGGGCCTCCTGCAGTGCCACAACGATGCCACCCGAAGGTTGCAGGAACAGCACCTCATATGTCGCTTAGGAACCCTGCAGCCCAATGGTATCAATGTGGACTCCACAAGCTTGAAAATCACCCGTCCCCCTACCGCATCCCAAAACAAGCCCAGCTTGTCTCTGCCTCCCTAACCTGTCCTTCATCCCACCTATCCCCTCCTCCCACTTCAAGCCCCACCCCCATCTCCTACCTACTAGCCTCATCCCGCCTCCTTGACCTGTCCGTCCTCCCTGGACTGACCTATCCCCTCCCTAACTCCCCACCTGCACTCACCTTTACTGGCTCCATCCCCGCCTCTTTGACCTGTCTGTCTCCTCTCCAGCTATCTTCTCCTCTATCCATTTTCTGTCCACCTCCCCCTCTCTCCCTGTTTATTTCAGAACCCCCTTCCCCTCCCCCATTTCTGAAGAAGGGTCTAGGCCCGAAATGTCAACTTTCCTGCTCCTCTGATGCTGCTTGGCCTGCTGTGTTCATCCAGCTCTACACCTTGTTATCTCACCATATCCAGAACTACCTGTTCTTTAGTGGGCTATTCCACAAGCTGCTCCAAAAAAACCATCACGTTGACATTCCACAAATTCCTTCTCCTGAGATTCACTACCAACCTGATTTTTCCAGTCTACCTGCCTATTGAAATCTCCCATGGTTTTTGTAATAGTGCCTTTCTTACATGTCTTTTCTATCTACAGATATATTTTCTTCCCCACATCCTAACTGCTGCTAGGAAGCCTATACACAACTCCCATCAGGATCTTTTTCCCTTTGCCGTTCTTCAATTCTACTCTCGCAGATTCTACACATTCTGACTCTACATCATTTCTTGATTTAATTTCACTTCTTACTAACAAAGCAACCCCACCCCCTCTGCCCATCTGCCTGTTCTTTCCGTAGCATGCACATTCTGGATATTGGGTCCCCAGCCTGATCCCCTTACAGACACATCTCTGTGATGCCCACAACATTGCAGTTTCAATCTGCACTTACAGGCTCATCCACCTTATCTCATATACAGCATGCATTTCAGTACAACACCCTCAGTCCTGCATTGATTGCCCCCTTCTCATAGTTGTCCCCTCATCTGCTGTGCCTGAAGTTAGATTCCTGACCCTTTCCATACTCTCTGTCCTATTACTTGTTCTGGAGACTTTAATAACCTCTGTTGAGCCGACACCCCCTTTAACTTTTTCCACATAACTGAATAAACCCTCCCATTGCCTCCACTAATTAGTTTACAGCTCTATTCACAGTCCTAGTTTTCCTCCTGATTCCCACTGACTCCAGCTTTGCTCGGGCTCCTTGATGCCGCACTTGTTAAGTTGCGGCCTTGATATCAAGGGCAATCACTGTCACTTCATTTCTGAAACTCAGCTCTTTTTCTAGGTAGACACTAAGGCTGCAGTGAGGTCAGGGACTGAATTGCCCTGGTGGAACTCCAACTGGACGTTAGTGATCAGGTTATTACTGAACAAGTGCCACTTGATAGCACTGTCAATGACCTCTTCTCTCACTTTGCTTATGAAGAAGATTAGACTGATGGGGCAGTAATTGACCAGGTTGGATTTGCCCTGTTTTCTTGTGGACAGCACATAACTGGGAAATTTTCCTGCTCAAAACTTCCTCAAAAGACAACCCCTTCATCCCAGGAATCTACCTAGTGAACTGTTTCCAATGCTAATATAATCTTCCTTAAATAAACAAAAAAATTGCAAACAGAGCTCTCGGTATGGTCTCATTAATTCCCTAGACAGATGTATCTGATTTATCTGATTTTAAATTCAATTCACTTGCATTGGTGGCCAACATTCAATTTGTCTTTCTAATTACATGCTATATCTGCATTCTGACTTTATATTATTCACGTCAGGCATCCAGATTCCTCTGTAGCAGCAGTCACGGGGAGGCAATGGCCTAGTAGTATTGTTGCTGGACACATAATCCAGAGGCCCAAGTAATGTTCTCGGGACCTGGGTACAAATTCCAATATGGCAGATGATGAAATGTGACTAAAGTTAAACAAATCTAGAATTGAAAGTCTAATGATGAGCATGAAAGCATTGTTGATTGTCAAAAAAAACATTTGTTTCAATGATTTGCTTGCTTCCAATCGATTTCATGCTGTGGCCTACATGTGCCTCCAGACCCACAGCAATGTGGTTGATTCTTAATTTACAAACCATTCAGCTGTATCATCTACAAGGAAGGTCTCAAAAAAGGAATGAGGCTGGATAGACTGCCTGAAATTGACCAAGGCATCAGAAGCAACAATGGCAAACATAGCCTGGTTGACCCTGCAAAGTACTCCTTACTTATGACAGAGTTGGGAGCATTGTCTCATAGATGACTCAAGCAATAGCCTGATACAATCATACCTTACATACTAGGGATGGGCAATAAATGCTGGCCAGCAAGTAACACCCACAAACCACGAGTGAATATTTTTAAAAAAAGTCTCAGACAACACCATTACCATCCCTGGGTATGTCATGGCCTAGTGATAGGACAGTTCCAGCAGAGGTGGCAGCACAGTGTATACAATACAAAATCGATTCAGCTATGCCTTTTCTACATTCTCTCCAATGTATCCACATCCTTCCAGAAGTGTATTACCTAGAACTGTACAGAATACTTCAGTTGAGGTCTAACTCATGTTTTATATATGTTCAGCATAACCTTTTTGCTCCTATACTCTATGCTCCTATTAATAAAGCCTAGGATATTGTATGCTTTATTACATGCTTGCTTTAACTGTCCTGTCACCGTATGTAACTTAAGCACATATAAACCCCAATCCCAGAACTGTGGACATGCCAACGTGTATACTGATCAGTGAATGCAGTAGACAGTAATAAAGAACCCGCTGGTCAAATTCTCAGTTAAGGAGAGGGAGCTCATTTGACTGTTGCATTTCACATGTGAATTTGAACATAGAATGGAGCCCATTAAGATATGTTAGGAAATTCTTTTACATAGCTTCAGATGAAGCAAACGTGGAATCTATATATCAGAAATGTGCAAGAAATGGAAAGCTAAGTTTCATTACACCAAAGATATATTTCCCATGGAATCCAACAAAGATATCTGTGCATGCTAGACCTAGTAGAGATCTCTTGGCAACACTATCTATTTGGGCAAACTGAACTCAACTGCACAATTTGTGTTCTTAAGTTTAATGAATTCATGCAATAGTGGTGGATCTAGATCGCCATGGCATAATACTGTAGTGCAGGTGTCTGTGCGCTTCTTGAGGGGTGCATTTATGTATAGACTAGCATGGTTAAATGAACACATGGACACTGTATTGTTGTCAATATACAAGACCTTCACATATGTGAAGGAATCCTTCACTGTGTATGCAGAATACTTGCTCCAAACTGGATGTAGCAATTCACCCAAAGTTTTGGTCAGTTTGTGTTGTGCAGAAATCATCACAGATAGGATAAGGTTATGGGAACATCATTTTATGTGTTGTGAGCAGCCCATACATAGGCAGATGCAGTGAGCCGTGAGGACGAACCCTATCAAAAGTATCCCCCAGCAGCTCAATGCTCTGGATTAACAAGCACATTTTTTAGCTTGATTTCGAGTAAGGTTGTTTAGGCATGCTGAGTAGCAGGTTAAATAACCGCAAACTTGGATCTATCATTAAGAGTGGCATATATTTTGTTGATAAAGTTATGCTTGTTAAGAATGACTATTCCAGTCCATTTGTCAGGTTTACTGATATCACATTTGGATTTGCCTTGAAGTCTCACAATGCTGACAGATATTTGTGTTGCATGTTAAAATGGGACAAATTGTTCGCAATCCCACACAATGCACACACTAGATCAGCTAGGTGTGCATTCAAGGACTCACCATTTTCACTGGTTTGTGGCAGGATAGCTGGGACTAGTGGAGTGCAAACTCAGCAAAAACCTCTTCCTGTTTGTTGTGGGATGAAGGCACACTAAAAATGAATAATGGTTCATTGATACTAATGAGGAAGAATGGTGATTATCAGTTTATTGATATTAATAAGGAAGAAATCTGATAATTATTTACTAATATTAAGGAGCAGGAATGCTGTCTAATGGTTTTACTGATATGTAAGATTCACAGGAAGGCTTGGAGGTCTTCGACAAAGAAGCCTAAGATATTACTTCTGCCTGCCGCTCATTCAGCATAGCCGACACCTAAATTTATAATTAATTATAGAGGTAATCGATAAATGACAAAATTCTCATGACTGTAATGCCAGTGAATCTCTCCAGCCCAGAAATGAATCAGTTTTTTTTTCTATTCATTTTTGTGGGATGTGAGCATCGCTGGCAGGCCAGCATTTCTTGCCCATCCCTAGTTGCCCTTGAGAAGGTGGTGGTAAGCTGCCTTCTTGAACCGTTATTCCTCCTGCTGTGGGTTGACCCACAATGCTATTAGGGAGGGAATTCCAGGATTTTGACCCAGTGACAGTGAAGGAACGGCAATATATGTCCAAGACAGGAAAGTGCTGTCTGAGGATTTTTGGTGAATTTCTGCAGTGCATCTTGTAGATAGTACACACTGCTGCTACTGTGCGTCAGTAGTGGAGGGAGTGAATGCTTGTGGATGTAGTGCCAGTCAAGCGGGCTGCTTTGTCCTGGATGGTGTCAAGCTTCTTCAGTGTTGTTGGGACTGCACTAATCCAGGCAAGTGGGGAGTATTCCATCACACTCCTGACTTGTGCCTTGTAGATGGTGGACAGGCTTTGAGGAGTCAGGAGATGAGTTACTTGCTGCAATATTCCTAGCTTCTGGCCTGCTCTTGTAGCCACTGTGTTAATGTGGTGAGTCCAGTTGAGTTTCTGGTCAATGGTAACCCCCAGGATGTTGATAGTGGGGGATTCAGTGAAGGTAACACCATTGAATGTCAAGGGGCAGTGGTTAGATTGTCTCTTACTGGTGATGGTCATAGCCTGGTATTTGTGCGGCACGAATGTCACTTGCCACTTGTCAGCCCAAGCCTGGATATTGTCCAGATCTTGTTGCGTTTGAACATGGACTGCTTCAGTATCTGAGGAGTCACAAATAGTGCTGAACATTGTGGAATCATTTAAATGTTGATTCTCAATTTTACAGGTAGTAAATTTTTAGAATATAAAAATGGTCTAATCATAAATTTGCATCTTACTTTTGATTTCTGTCCCTTTTTCTCTGATTTATTTTTCTTCATTTTATTTTTTATTCTGTATCTATTTGGCTCTAGTTCATCCTCCTTTTCTGCCATTGCTCTGCTTCTTTCTCAATTTTTAAATCTCATGAGGTAAGAATGGGGACTGTTGGTTCACTCATTTAAAGGGATCCCAGATGCGTCATTGCCTTTTCCGCACCCTTAAGAACTCTCACTTATACAAAGTTATGGAGCAAAAATAAGCTATGGGTAAAAGCCACATTAATGATGCACGCCATGAGTTGCCACATTCCAATTAAATCTGACCCAAAACCTCACTCCAGTATGCTTGTGTGTCACTCCCCCTGCTGATGGACTGTGATGTAACAATTATATAACTAAGAAAGGAAATTCAAAGCCTGAATCCATGAGGAGAAATATTGATACATTGGGCTGCTTTAATCTAGTTCCATGACACATGTCCAAAATAGCATTTTCACTCGTTAAGGCCATAAAGATAGTTGACAATAGAGAAGCGAGGTGTCACACCGGCGAGTTGAGAATGCTCCTCTGAGGTTAGAGTTCAGGCATTTTGTCAGGGAAGTGCAGAAGGAACTTTTTCCTGCATCAAACACATGCTATAGTTGACCTGGGAGTTCTTTGTGTTGACAGTAGGCAGAAAAACATGGGAAAATGTTCCATTCCCCAGAACATTCGGCAATTTCATAAACAGAAGATACTTACACACACACACACAGTTCAAGCCACTGAAACGTAAAATATTCTTAATGGCGTAGCTCTTAGATACCGCTGAGATCCAAAGTAATTGTTTATCAAACAGTATATTGCATATTGAAAAGAGTGAGAGAGCATGTGAGAGAGCTGTGTGCCTGTTTAAAGGCAGTTGGAACTTGTTTGAAGAAACCTGGACTTCTCTGTTTTATCCTGATTAAAAAATGCAGACAAACTTAGACCCAGTGAAACTCTATTATTGTTTCATGATATCAATAGTTCGTTGGTTACCATAGTTATTTTGCATCCCATCTCTCCAGTTCATAAGTGACATATGCATGCAATTTACAATTTATTTAATTTTGCAGTATCTATATTCTCAAGTTGTTTCTTTCATTTGAATTATTTAAGCGTAATACACTGGTTTCATGACCAAGAGAAAGAAACATTGTGGAACTTGGTAGTGTTTGGATCCTGAAACATTTTTTCAAATTTTAGTTTTACTCGTTCTTTTTCCAAACCTGTATAGTAGTGAAATCATAGAATCACAATACAGCATGGAAGCAGCCCACATGACCCATCATCCTTATACTGGCTGTTTGAAAAACCTATCCAATTAATTTTCATTCCTAACCCATAGCCTTTATTTTATTGTTTCCAATTTTTCTTTCATTTCTGTTTGAAAATTATTAATAAATTTGCTTTTACTATCCCTTCAATAAGTGAATACAAGTTCATAATAACCTGATGCATTTTAAAAAATCCCTTATTTCTCCTTTGCTAGTTACCTTAAATCTATATTCACTGGTCATTTTCTGAAGAAGGGTCTAGGCCCGAAACGTCAGCTTTCCTGTTCCTCTGATGCTGCTTGGCCTGCTGTGTTCATCCAGCTCTACACCTTGTTATCACTGGTCATTGACCCTTCTTCCACTGGAAACAACTTCCCCTTATTATTTGGAAGTTACATTTTTATTTTCCTCCCTAACACAGGGTTCTGTTGTCTCAAACATTGCAACAGCACAGATCAGCTTAAAATGCTTTAAAATTTTGTACGGCAACAAGACATTTGACTTCACCATGAGAGAGTTAACATTTCAGGAAGATAATCTTTCAAAATTTGAATATGCTGGTGGAATCAAAATTCATGAAGTAATACATGGCCTCTTTTGCCAATCCACATTTCTCAGGATTCAAACTGTTAGACCAAATTATGTGGGCTGATTCGTTGAGTGTATTTACATTGCAGAATCTTAAAACAGTTTTGTTGTCTTCAATGTACTTCACTTATTGTCTGTAAATCTGTTATTGGCTCTGCGTTAAAATATTATTCTTTCATTTATTTTCTTGGCTTAACTCAACAACAGGATCCTTCTATTGTCAGTGTTTAGAAAAGGCCTTTTTAAATAACTCTGTTTGATTATCATCAAGATTATGAGCTTTGAAACCAATTTCTAAAATTGGAATTCTTGGGTTCTCAAAGTGAGTCAATGGTGTCTCATTTTGTTCGATTTCATTCCAGTTTTTGATATCAGGCTTTACTCTATCCACAAGGTGATCATTCAAGGAATGTCCTCCATCTAATCTACGTGCTGTCATTGCTCCTTACTTTGTTCCATTTTATAATCTTCCCATATTTATTTTGTTTTTCTTTTTAAATAATGCATAATTTGCACTTTATTTGTTTTCTGCTCAAAGTATATTTGGTTTACATATTTGCTAAATGGTATCTAATCCTTTCTCTATGTTTTTTTCAGTGAAATCATCCATGCTCTGACTAGTGCTGTGCTTGTGAATCTTTGGTAGCATAATACAATGATCTGATCTATTGATTTTCCATTTTGATTTAGGTGAATAAACAGAAAACATTTAGGAAAACAAGAACACATTAGGGAGCAAAGACTAAGAATAGAAAAGCTCCTCAGTGATTTGATCAAATTCCAAAAATATAGACTAGCTAATAATCCAAAACAATATTGTCTAACATGCTAGTCACTCGCTACATGTAACTAATTGGGAATCCAAATGTGGCTAATTTCATTTGATTAGTAAATTAGCAATGAATAGGCATTGTTGAATATATGATCTCAATACTTATACTTGCAGTGATTCATTATATTCACATTCACAGTTATTTGCATGATTTTATGGAAAATAGACATTTTTAAAAATAAAATGGGAAATGGACAAACTACTCTGAAGCAAAATGAAGTTAAGGGTCAGGTGACCTCATTGTTTTTTATCAGTATGCATGAAATCTTATAAGCCTGGATACTACCTTTGTCTGGACAAGATATTAAAATGCAAACATGTTCTTAGAAAATTTCAATGAGAATTAACTAAAATGCTACAGATCTTTCCTGTTGGGTTAATGGTTGCCATTGTTCATATACCTGCAGAAGCTAGTTCTCATAAAAACTAGAGGTTAGTAGCAGAAGCCTTTTAAACTTCCTGGTGGCAGAAGAGAATTCCATAGAATGGATGCAACAAGAAACCAATTTCATTGCAAAGAGATGCAAATGGGTGAAACTCTATTGCGTGTCAATGTCCAAGTCATCAGTGACAATCTTTATGGACAATGGAAAACAGACACTGATGCATAACAACAATCAGACTGTGAAATGAAACATTTAATAACATGTAGTCAGGGGGAACAGATCGAGACCAGCAAAAAAAGGACCATGCTTAAAATCCACGATCAAGCCAAGAATTGTGGATAGTCTTTACCTGCTGATTTGAAGAACCAAATCAGATCTGAGGTGAAGCCAAAAATTTGATTCTGCCGGCAATAAATTACAATGAATCTGTCATCAGAAAATTTCAACTTCCATTTCTTCAGAAAACCAGAAGGAAAGTATTCAGCCTGGAATTTTTCGAGGTTCCAACTTGAGAGAGTCAAGTAAAACAGTGAATTGTTAGATTTTTAAGACCTCAGTGCATATTACCCGTTCTGTAATCACCGTTCCTTGTGTATGTCTGTGCATGTGTGGTGGGTGCTGTTGCAAATATGTTCAGGTATTGGGAAATAAACATTTATTTTCTTTTTTAAACCTTACAAGAAAATATGTTTTTTTGGCTGTTCTTCAGAATCACAGCACTCAAGTTTCTTTAAAATGCAACAGCTTCTGATCAATTGAATGTGGAACCAAACTACCAGCATTCTCCTGTCTGCACCAGAATCCACGTGCACTTTTCACTCTTTTTTACCGTGGATTGGTAACAAAAAGATTATGTGGATGTTTACTGATTGTGCAATGCTTCTTGTTTCTTGGTAACTGATTGATCCTTTGTTAAGAATATGTACAATTGTGAAGTACATTTAATTGCATTACATAATGTGTGTGTGTGTGTAAGGCATTTTCTCCTAAAATTTCAACTAAAATAGCATCACCCCAGCAATTTCTATTGGACAATACTGGTCCAGAATCTCCCCTTTCTTACCTAACAGTCATGTGCATGGAGGCAGAAATGGTTATGGCTTCCTCACTTTTCTAAAACTAAATTCTGATTTACCAAATCTTGTGACAAAAATAAGATGTTTTTCAGTGCCTTTGTTATCTTTGCCACACCAAAATCAATTTATGTGCATCATTATAAAGAAATTTGACTTATTCTTAATTTCCTTCATCCTTCCACTAACTGAAACCAATAAAATGTTGCAATAGATGTGTGATTTGGTCTGGAACTTGCATGCAGTTTGTTTTCTATTTGTCCAAATGTGTTTGTTTTGAAAAGGTATAGTCCAGGTGTGTTATAATGCTGTTTGGTTATTTACAGAAGTACATTTACAGGGAATGAATATGGGAATATAGCTATTTAAAGCAGTAGCACCACATCATTTTAAAATACTGCTAATCAAGCCACAATAAGGCTTCAAGGTTATAAAGTTCTGTTCAATTTATACTGACACATCTGTGGCTAGACTATAAATTCCCTGAACACACATCTTATTACTGATTTTAAGAGGTTAAGAGTTCCATTTGATTGGCCTAATGAAGCTAAACTGGGGACTGAAACTCACCGAAGCTTTGTGTGTATTAAAAAAAAAACACAATCTTATCCTTTTTCATTCTGATCACCTTCTCCTGGATCATGTTTCCACACTTTTCACTTTTGCATAATTCTCTGTATGCTCACAATTATTTTTTGTGCTCAGTTCACTTGTCCCTGCTATTGTGCTGATACGACAGTTATGTGTGGTTTCAACACGAACCCTGCAAAAGCAGATTATTCATTCAGCCAATGTGCTGATGTAAGTCTGTTCTTATGTTGATATTACAAATGATGTATTGTTGCCATGTCCAGCTACTTGCTTACCTCTAGGATATGTCTGACAGCGTTTCAATAGAACTTGCTGATGACTAGATTAAAATCATGGCCTGGAAATTGGATACCACTGAGGCTATTCCTCAGGCATGCAATGAGTGCCTAAGGGTCCAATATGACAAGAGGAAGCTGATTCTACATTGCAAGGGCGCTATGTACCATATTGGATTGGATCGGTAATGCTACATTTCTAGTTCTGTTCACAACCTCCCTTCCCTCTAATCTGCTACAATCCTGTACCCCAAATTGTCTCTCGTTTGTTAGTGGCATTGATACTTATTTGAAAGCATATGTTCTTCTGGAGACTCTATTCCTGTCTTTCCCCGTCCCTCAGATAATCACCTGTTTTTCTATCTGTTTTACAATAGTGTTTTACAATCTGTGGATACTGGACAGATTCTGACACAGGTCATCGATCTGAAACGTGGGCCTACACTTCATTAGCTCTTTGGAGACAGGTTGGGAAGTCTGGTAAGATGGTGGTAAGAGGGCTATCTAACACCATGGAATAATACCAGCAGCGGGCATGTTGACGGCACAGTCACTCATTGTGTGACTGATTGTGCCAGCAGTCTCATCCATTCCTGATCTTTGTGCCACTTCACACCCATACCTCACAGTGACCTTCCTCTCCACACAACTGATACCTTACACACACAATTCTCTGTTTTGTATCCTTGCAGGAAAACAGACAGCAGAACTCCAGGGAGAAGTAGACAACTGGGCTAAGGTAACCTTACAGATAGCCACGTTGATGGCCACTTTATTCACAGGTACATTCCACCCTCAGCAGCATTTTGCCAGGGGCAGGGAGTGCCTGTACAGAAAGGTCACCTGGTAAATCCTGGCAACCTTCCTGTGGGTTCCCAGGAAGAGAGCTGCCCTCTTTAATGGCTGTTGTCTGACCCACAAAAGGAGCTCACAATGTACCACTTGCTGCCCTCATGGCTCAGACACGGCTGCTGGACTATGAGTCTGACCCCTGCACCTCCACACCATATATTTCTGGCAGTGTCTCAATCTATTTCCTTCCTACATGCTTTTCGTTAGAAAAAAAAGCTTTCGTGCAGGCTGTGCACAAGTCAACTCCTTTAAGTTATGTAAATAAATCACTATCACATCATAAAAACAAAATGGTGCCTATCCTCTCAAATTATCAGGCTGTAAACTAATCGAGTAGAGGTGCCATTGTACCGCTCTTGATGATGAACGTATATGCATTTCCTATTTTGCTGCATTGTATTTGCAAATAATCCTTTCGACTTTAAATAAGAGAGGATTTACATATATATGTAACTTTTCACTCAGGACATTCCAAAGGTCTTTACAGCCAATGTTGCCCTTTTGAAATGTTGTCATGCTCTAATATAGGAAGTATGAATGCCAATTTGCACACAGCAAGGTTGCACAAATAGCCATCAGATAATAACTGGATACTTTGATTTCTTTGTGATGTCATTTGGTTATTAAGTCAGGGAAAACTTCCCTACATTTCTTCAAATAGTGCTTGAGATCTTGTACATCCAGCTGAGAGCACAGACTGGGTCTTGGTTTAATACCTCAACCGTAAGCAGTCACTCCCTTGGAATATTGAAATGTCAATCCTTTCATTTCATTCTGAAAATCTGAGCGCGTGACTTGAGCCATAAACCACTCAGAAGTGAGAATGCCTCTCACTGAAAGAGGCCAACCTCAAAGGCTTTATTCATGTAGCAGCTAGAAATCAAAAGTGGTCATTAAAAGATGCTGTTCCGACTTTCAAGATGATAGAGGGAGGTGAAGAGCTGCTTGCTTCAGGAAGAGAGAATGGAAGATGGTACATCTTGTAGATTGCTATGCTTGAGCAGGGAATAGGGCAGTGATGCTGCATATTCAGTTTTATAATCAGCACTCCCTGTGAATAAAACTGGGGAAATGGGATTATGGAGCTCATCTTTAGATTTTTTGCATACAGACTTCACAACTCCAATCCACTTCCCTGTTTAGAATCGAATAGAATCCTTACAGTGTGGAAACAGGCCCTTCGGCCCAACAAGTCCACACCGACCCTCAGAGCATCCCACCCAGACCCATCCCCCTATAACCCACCCAATCTGCACATCCCTGAACAATATGGGCAATTTAGCACGGCCAATCCACCTAAACTGCACATCTTTGGACTGTGGGAGGAAACCGGAGCACCCGAAGGAAACCCACGCAGACACGGGGAGAATGTACAAATTCCATACAGACAGTCGCCCCAAAGGTGGAATTGAACCCAGGTCACTGGCACTGTGAGGCAGCAGTGCTAACTACTGAGCCACTGTGCCACTTTGTTCACAGCTGGTGCATTTTTCACCGACTCCATTTTTAAGGCAGCCAAGGCACCCACTGGACTCAGGCTGCTGCATCTGCTGTTTAAATTCAATGACAGGAGACTGCCCTCAGAGTTTACAGACCAAAAGGGTGGAATCTTAACAGTACAGACCCATGCGCAGTGGGGAGGCCAGCAGTAGCTTGAGAATCCATTTTCTCTGTCAATGGGCTTTGCTGTGAATCTTCAACTCAACCATAGCTTTAAAACCCTGCTTCACGTTTCCAGATTAATCAGGGAGATTGGTTGAGTGCGCTGGGACCACTCCAGGCTCTGTCACTTTTACCTGCAGAGCTTGCTATGGGATTTGAGGGATTGAATGAAAGTATGTTCGCTGAGTATGAGAGGAAGCAGCCTGATTCTCATCCAGCAGATGTGGTGGAGGTGGACTGAGGCAGTGAGCGGCAGGAGTGTGGTCCCCTCAAACCTGGAGGCAGTGCCACATAGAATGTCAGGTCCTCAGCAAGGAAAAAGAGAGTACCAAAATATTTTTAGGTACTAAATCCCACACCTAATTACCTCAGCATTCTTCGGCACAGCATTCCTCAGACCAGTACATTTTACAGCTCCACTGATTCCTCTTATGTCTGTCAACTCTCCACACATCCTGCTGCTTCCTAGCTTCTCAATCAACAATCAATATTCTTATGCTCTCATTTTTCTACTTTCTATCCTTGCCAGAGAAGACAGTGCAGAACTCCAGGGAGACATAAATAACTGGGTTCAGTGACTTTCCAATGATAGCCACCTTCAATGGCCACTAACAATGTGAACTCACCTGGTCAAATGGAAAGGAAGTCTTATTCCAGGAAGCTACTGGACTTGCTGAGAAGCCCTGAGCCTCCTAAGATCCTAATGTTACATGGCAAAAGTGCTAATCCACTGGCTGCAAACACTGTGTGGGAGATCTCACCTCCTTTTAACCCCTGTGGAGTGACAAATAGATGAAGGGATGTCAGCTGGCTCTGCTCCTTGATTTGCTGCTCTTGTTCCTCACCAGCAGTGCAAGGTGAAGAAACATAAGCTGCTCCTGTGCTGCATTGAAGACTGATGGCTGGGAGGTGTTGGGTAAGGTGTGAGGTCCAACACAGCTGAATTGACTTCCACAATGTTGGTAAACAGCTGTCATGTGCACTCTCAGAAGGAGTGGAGTACCACAGTTCTTCAGTTTCACTGTTTGAAGGCTTCCCAGCTTCTCAGTTTCACAGAAATAGCACTCCCTGTGTTTGCTCATGCCTCATTAGCTCTGGCAATTTATACACAGCTTGGGAAACCCGCGCATTGGTTGTTCAAACCAGGATGCCAGATTGAATACTGAACTAATTGCTTATTTTCACATGTTAATTACTTATGTGATGGTCCCACAGCGGGTTCACCTTCAAATCTACCTGGGTGAAACCTGGAACTGGATGGGATCCTATTGTGTTCTTGACCTCCTGCCATACCCCCGACCCGAGATCCAAACTCAACTCCCTTTGATAGTTAAAATTCCAGCCTTTGCTAAAATCTGTTTAGCTCTGAGATCATCTGCCCCTCCCAGGGAGGAAACCCCTGACATCTTTTCCCTGTTATATTCACACTCACTGAACTTGAAAATTTGGAAGAGCCTATCCCCTATCTAGCCACATTTTGTTTTGATCTCATTGCTATCGTATTGCTAGTTAGTAGTTGACAGGTAGCACTTGGATTCCTGAAAGTTAGTCGTATCTGTTCCTAACCAAATGGTGTAACTAGCTTTCCAGTCAGTTTTCTTTAAAATTAATTTGTAACTACCAGTATCAAAATACTGCTGATTGGAAAACCTGAACACATGTATAAAGCTAGATTTGAAATATTCTTCTGTATTAAAAGGTGCTTTGTTTACTCGATTGCCATGAATTGGGAATGTGGCCAAGTGAACACCATCTGTTGGGGAATTAAATCTATATGGTTAGGTTCAAGCACAGACAATTCACAAATTGTTTCACTCATGCTATAAGAAAGCACTTCTGTCACAATAGTTTGTTTATCTGGAGCTGAATCTTCTATCAACCATCTTAGTGTTTCTACATCAGAACATCTTACTGATCTTTTTTTCTTTTAAAGCCTCTATATTTGACTAATTTTTTACTTCTCTTTTTACTCTAACAGTACATTGCTTGCCCCGTTGAACTCAACAGTTAACAAGAGAGAGCTTGACGATTTGTCAGAGGAACTGACCTCCCAAATATTCAAGACCTCCTTACCCCAATACATCCCAGAACACAGGCCAGTATCAGCTACGAATAGAAAAGGCTATGATTCCACTAACATTCAACTAGTCTCCAATTATGGAAAGAGGATAATGTAATTTTTGCAAGATACCTAGGCAGTTGTCACGATTTTATTCTGCAACACACTACCTTCCCTGACTATTTGACCTTCCCACCCAAGTGGCAGATGAGACAAGGGATACTTTACCACAGGCACCTCCCCAAGGGCACACAGCACCCAAATAACAAAGTACCATCAAAGTCTGGGCACCACCCTTAATGGAATGTGAGCATAATTTCTCCATAATCTCTGCCTTGATGTGAAAGTGGCTGAAGCGACTCTGATTTCAGTCATGTGAGGCCAGGTGCTGATGGCCCATCTCAGTGGGCTAATTGAAAAGGCATTAAACTAAGAATGTAGCTATACCTCCCCCATTACAGTTTCCAAAAGCATTAGCACTCACTTTAGCATAATGGGTCATGTTTTCTTTCGTCCATAGCTGGCAGCCTTGACATGCAAGCATTGGAAAGAGTTTGTCACCAATCAGTCAGAATCGTGACAACCTACACATCAAATTGCGCAATATTTGACTCCCAGCAACTAAATGTTGAAGCAGAGAAGGAAAAGAACAGAGACAAATTCCTGCACCCTGATTGCCGTACCTTTTGGGTCTGGGGGTGTTCAAAACTAGGCGGTTTACTTTTAAAGTGAAAGGAGAAAGATTCAAAAGGGACCTGAGGAGCAACATTTTCTCACAGGAGGTAGTTTGTATTTGGAATGAACTGTCAGAGGAAGTGGTAGATGCAGGTACAGTTACAACATTTAAGAAACATTGGTCAGCTACATGAATAGAAAAGTTTTAGAGGAATATGGGCCAAACGCAGGCAATGGGACTAGTTTTGCTTTGGTTCCAAGGGTCTGTTTCATGTTGTATGACTCTATGTTCTACCCCATATGTCCAAGCATGTGTAGGCTAAGAATCAGCCTGCTCAGTCCTATAGAGAAGCATGACAGAAACCCATTGATTTGGCATCATCCTCAAACTGAGGGACAATCTCTGAGCATCTGAAATAAGGCCAGCATTTGCCATAATCCCTAATTGCCCTGGAAAAAATGGTGGAATTGCTGCAGTCCATTTGATTTTGATGCACCCATAGTGCTGTTAGGGAAGGAATTCCAGGATTTTGACCCTGTAACAGTAAAGGGACATTGATATAGTTTCAAGCCTGGATGATGTGTGGTTTGAAGGGAAGTGCACAGATGGTGGGTTCCCATGTGTTTGTGCATGAGCACATCATGGCCTGCTGAGGCAAAGGTTCGGGTATCTGGACAGGTTTTGGGATTAACTGGCTGACTCACTGAGTCAGTTATTTACTGACTCTCATCCTCTCCTTCCATATGGCAAAGCAAAATATAACGCGGGGGAGGACAGTGAATGTAGGAGGGGAGTATCCAACATCAGAGCACTCGCCTGAGCAGAGCTGGAAATCCTTTTGTGGAGTAATGGGGGCAGATCATGAGCATTGACGACATCAAAGATGTTTGCTTATTAGAGTAGAACGTCTGCATGTTATCATTTATTCACCTCAGTAAATATTTAGCAAGCTTTACAATCCTGAGCTACATTATCAAGGCTGTACCTCATCAATAGTGTCCATTTTCTCTGCATCATCCTAACTCCGATCACATTTTTCCTTCCTTTAGATTCTTCTCAGTGCCAGTTACCCAGAGAGGAATGAGTTTCAAAAGAAAACCTTTCCCAGGCAGCAATGTCACATGCTTGATCATTCTTCAGCACTGGTCTGAATATTGGCATAATAGAGATCGTGGGCACTCCATAACCATCTTGTGTTCCAGTAAGCTCTGATTGTGTGCCACAGTAATAAGATAAAATGCATTCATGTGTTCTTATAAAATCCAATGTCCACTACATTAGCACTATCATTGGGCAATACTTAATTTATTTTCACTGTACTTTCAGACTTAGTAGTGTTAACCGTCACTGATTATCAATAATAATAAAACTCTATAAGTCACTGTTAACAGGAATAGGAGATAACTATTTAGCACAACTATTTCATTTTAATATTGCCATTGCCACTATTGTACTTTATTTTAATGCCTCCATCAAAATAACAGGTAGGGGAATGTCATAAGCATGAGGTATGTTTTCATATGTTAGTTGGATAGACAGAAATTCCTATGATAAAATCTGATTGTAGAAATTACTACGTCACACATCCTGTGCAATTCATTTTTCTCACTAGGATATGCTTTTGACTTCAGTTTTACAGGAAAAGCCTACTTGAGGCAGGAACACCTCTCCAGGCTGACTGAAGTGTTCCTTTGAAGATTTAAAACGGTGATTTCAATCCATTTACAACTGACAGTGAGCATCCCAAAGCTGAAGACTTGATAAATATTTACAGTCTATCCTACTTTATACTCTAATCTGTAATCTCTTTTTCAGACAAAGCTTGCGTGTGAATTGTGGTGCAGCTGTGTACGTGTGCAAGTAAGCCTGAGAATGGTAATAAAAATAGAAAATGCTGAAATACATAACATCAGGCAGCATTTGAAAGATAAGCAGAACTTGTTTCAGATGTAGATTTTTATCAGCAAACACCTGACAAGTTAACCTTTTCCTCTTTCAGAAGCTGTGCATCTCCAGTGCCTCCAGTCTAAGTTGCTGATTTCCAGCATTTGTAGATGTTTTATCTCTGATCACAGGTTAATATGTAATTGCCTGCACACAGTGCAACCACGAGATTTTATGCAGATAATTTGTATTATGTAACTATCCTCTACTCATTCTATCTTCACACTTTTATTGAGAGATCAGAAGATTTTGGCACAATCATGGTCATGAGTTCTACTCATAATTTTTTAAAATAATCTCCATTCTCCGAGTGAAGAAGCTATTAAAATAGACTCTGTTGTAAAATAGCTGTAAATTCTACCATGAATCCAAATCGCTTTCAACTCATTAGCTAATACATATTGCCTGTGTATTTAAATTATTTGCGTAAAATATTGCAGGTTTTTTTTAAAAAATGCCCATCTGGTGATGACATTTTAGCGTACAACCTCTATTGTGATATGATTGAGTTTCGACATGACGATGATTTCTCAGTTGCAGTCATGACTTTCAGGGCTATGTGGAACAAAGGTCAGGACTTGCAGTGCTGGGGGAGTAATTCTACTGGGTCACATTTGCACATCGCCTTGGAGTTGATTAAGTGCCATATTAATAAGAAAGATCTTGTAGTTCTTGAACAGGTAAGTTAAAATAATAATTCAGAAAGTTTTAAACACATAGGTTTATCTGGTGTATTGTTGTAAAGGAGTAATGTACATAGGAAAAGAACTATTTTCTGACTTCATCTGCTTAAGAGGGATTGACCCATAATGACATTGATCAGCTTAGCAAGTATACAGCCCTCTTGCAATCTGGAACTATATCCTCTTGTTTTTATTCTGTGTTGTAATTCCATTTACATTATTGTCATCAATCATTTCAGCTTCCAGTTGCAATCAAAGTTAGTCTTTCAAAGTCTAACTATCCTCCTTTCTACCAGTTGCAAGTTATGGCCTTTAATCAATGCCAACAATTAAAAATCAAGCACTTCGTGTCCTTGGTTTAGTTGGGAAATATAATTTTAAAAATGCTGCCTGTTAATTGTGGCTCAGAGACATAAGATTTTACTAATGTTTAATGAAAGCCAAGTACGGAGGATATTTCATTCATGAGATGTGGGTGTCACTGGCCAGGCCAGCATTTATTGCCCATCCCTAGTTGCCAAAGGGGCAGTTAAGGGTCAAGTCGTATGTAGGCCGGACCCTGTAAGAACGTTTCTTCATTCCTGAACAGACAGGTTTTACCAACAATCAACAACAATTTCATGGTCATCATTGGACTCTTGATTCCATTTTTTATTGAAATAGAATTTTTTTTAATTGAATTCAAATTCCACCCTCTGCCATGGAGGAATTTGAGCCCAGGTCCCCAGAATATTATCTGGGTTTCCGGATCAATAGCGTGGTTATAATACTGCCAGGTCTTAGACCTCCCCAAAGGTGGTGATCTGAAATAAAAACAGAAAATGCTGGAGAATCTCAGTAGATATGGAGAGAGAAACAAAGTTAACTGTTCAATTCTAATATGACTTATCTTCATAACTCGCAATTGTTCATTTGCCATTTTGCTGTTAGTTTTGACCATTTAGTTCCAGAGCAAAAATGGAGACTGAATTACACCTAATGGTGTACACTTCATTTATAAATGTTGCCTAATTACAAATTGTCACTGGCTAAAGCTACAATAGGAAGGGAGTAACAGAGAAATTAATCTAAGTGTTATTCAACAAACTGGTCAAATAAAAATAACCATTTGTTGAAGGGATCAGTTTTCCTTTGAGGCAAAAACATGAAGAAAATCAGAGGAATGGCTTTACTCAAGGGTTGAATGATGTAATTCTACAATGCTTCTGGCTTTAACTGTCATTGGCTAAAGAAGTTTAGAGTCTTATTCAATAGACTGTTTGGTCAAATGAAACTATCAGTTTGTTGAAGGGATCAGCTGTCCTCTGGGGCAAAAATGTAAATGACATCTAATGAAATGATTTTGAGGGCTTGAATAATGCAATGCTACAGGGCTACTGGCTGAATATTTGCATCTATCTCTGAGCTTGGGACTGGAACTGATAATGCTTGAATATCTCAAAATAATATGTGATAATTAGTTGAGCAACAGAAGATCCAAAAGGTTTAACACAGTACTAATTTTGATACAGGCAGACCGTGAGAGACTTTGATCCCTTATGTCTTTTTTATATTAAGAGAACACCTTCTAACCAAATCTCATCAATTCAAGCACTGGGTTCACTGATGAATGACTGTCTAACATGTTTTGTAAGTCAGTGCCTTCAATCAAGAATATACGTAGACGGGACTGAGCCATAACAACTCTGGAGTTATTTGTAAGCAGAATGCAACCTATTAAGTGAAGACTTGTAAAATCAAAGAGCACGACAAGATTACAGCAACCATTGACTTGACTTTCAAACCACTGCGCTATTTGAGAAATGATCCCTGGATGAGTGCGTATTTAGCATAAACAATGAAGCATGAGTGATCCCTCTGTTCTATTATGAGGAAGGAAGTGAATAATAAATGTTTAAACAGTCTAAGAATCTAATTTGAAGGCAAAACTCCATATAAGTAAGTTTAGTTTCCACTCTGTTCAGTTTAACTTACTTCCAGATATCACGTTAGGCAGGTGAAGACACAGATTTCTGGAATAATATTGAGTTCAGTAATTTCAGATCATTTTAAACGACTATTGGTGAACATTCTGTCATTCGCATTTGCATTTTTCCTATAAACATCTTTTTCTTACTTGTTCCAATAATGTAACAATCTCCTTTTGTCTTGCACCCTACTATCAATCTTAAATATTAACGCTGTTTCTCTTTTACTTAATTCACTTGTGGGATATGGACATCTTTGGCTGACCAGCATTTTATTGCCCATCCCTAGTTGCCCTTGAGAAGGTGGTGGTGAGCTGCCTCCTTGAACTGCTGCAGTCCACATGTTGAAGGTTGACCCACAATGCCATTAGGGAAGGAATTCCAGGATTTTGACCCAGCAGCAATGAAGGAGTGGCGATATGTTTCAAGTCAGGATGGTGAGTGGCTTGGAGGGAAACTTGCAGGCAGTGGTGTTCCCATGTATCAGCTGCCCTTGTCCTTCTCTATGGAAATAGCTGTGGGTTTGGAAGGTGCTGTCTAAGGATCTTTGAAGAATTTCTGTAGTGTAAACAACTAACATGGGAAATGCAAATTGGTGAAGGAAAAACAATGAAGTTTTACCTCTTATTGTGATTTGGTCCTTGCTTTTTAAACTATCTTGCTCAGAAAGACCACATTAGCTGAAGGCCTAAACAAGAATATATTGTTTTCTAGTCTAAACTGAAGTAAGAATAATGGTAAAATAAAAACAAGGGCCCATATTCTATTTAATTATGTAAGAACCATGTCTTTTTATTTTTTTTGTTTTAAAACTGGAGACAGAAATGAGGAAGAACTGTTTTAAAAGCCAATGCTTGAAAGCGTGGCTGCAGTTTTGAAGGCAAGTAACCTGAAACATATGGCAGGTATTTTAAACAATTGTTTGAACAGGCAATAACTGTTCAGATGGCAGATAATCTGGAGTCAAGGGTGTGTATTGATGCAGCTTTTGCTAGCAACAAAATGTTGATTGGCCTGTGGACTAGTGATAATTATCAATGACCACTTTTACTTGCCAACAACTGTGTGATTGGTTCTCAGGTGGCTGTGCAAGACAGGGACAGAGACAGTGAGAAAATAAAAGAAGTATGCAAATTTTCTACCAGCCCAGAAGCTGCCTGGTCTTTGCAGTCGAAAACTAAGTTTACGCTGAAGAAAACTAATTATTTTTCCTGCAGCAGCTGCTGTAAGCTGTGACTTTTTAATTGATAAATTAAAGTTATTTTCCAAGTGAACAGTCACTCTTCTTATAAGCTAGTAGAAACTTGCAGAGAGATATCTGAGCAACAAGGAATCTGGACAGCCATAGGAGGATCATCTCAACATTGGAACTAGGAAGTAAAGGCCTCTGAACTGACTTTCCAGCATTTCTATCTCCACCGACAATCTGTTTTGTTGATTTGTTTGTCTGTGTGTGTGTGTACACATGTGTGTATGTAAGAAAAGTGGAGTTTATAAAGAGATTAGAGTTTTAGTTAGTAGTGTAAAATGCTATTATCTCTGTTTTCCCGCAGCTATGCTCTAATTACTTATGATAAACAATCATTCTTAGTTAGTATAGAAACCTGGTCCGTGCTTTCTATCAAGCTTCATCTGAACATCAGGTAAATTGGGGTTCAGTGCGTATTTTTTAAAAAAAACTTTATCATTTAGTACAACTCTGAGAATATTGGGGCCCAATTTATAGCATGCTATCTCAGTGAGTCATAACTGGGTTTGGATTCGAAATAGAGGCAACAAGGATTTGGGTATGGTTTGGTAAATAATTCAGGTGAAATAAAACATCAAGGTCTGTACTCCACTTAAGGCAGGGCACTGGAAAGAGTAAGGGATTTCTGGCAGGTGGCGGAATTGACACTGGCAGCCTTAAGGGAAACTTAACTAAGGTTGATTGACTTGGCGGGTGAACTGGAGATAGCATTGACCGACAGAGCTAAAAGGGCAGAGACAGTTGAGGTACTGGTATGGAACTTCAGTTAAGCGGAAATACAAAAGAGGCCAAGTACTCTAGGTAGAGAAATACTGGAATTAGGTGATATCCATTAACACTTAAGGCAGTCTGAGCATGGGAGAATGAAAAAGCTGCAGATGGAATTCTGAAGGGCAAAAGAAAATAAGAAAAGGTAGATGGTTACGAAATGAAAAGACAGGCAAATGGAAATGAGAAAACCAGAATTAGAAGCACGAGAGAAAGATAAAGTGAGAGAATAAGAATATAAGCTTAAAATGTGCAGTTGAAACAGGAGACATCAGGCTCTAGTGATGAGAGTCATAATTTGAAGCCCAGTAAGGAAATGTTTAAGTTTGTATAACCTCCACCAATATTTGAGGAAAAGGATGGCATTATTCATGCCATCTGTCAAAAGGCCAGGCAAATGAATTGAACAAAAGAGGATTGTACATTACTCATGCAGAATAAGTTGAAGGGTAAAGTGCAATAAATTTATGCTTCACTGTCAGAGGAGGTTTCACGTGATAATGATGCATATAACTACTTTGGCAGCATAGGAGTTAGTGCCCGAGACATGTAGGCAAAGGTTCTAGAATTTAACAAAGCAGCCTGGGCAAACCTACTTTGAATTTGGACGGGTTAAGCAAAGTAATTTTGACAGATGAATAAGAGCATTAGAACGTGAAACCATGTATGAAGCTCTCAGAAAAGTTGTTTTCTTAGAAGAATTTAAAAATGTACTACCTTCCATAACAAGAACCCATGTTAAGGACCAAAGGATTGCAACTGGTAGAGAGACAACAACTATGGCTGGAAATTTGGAGTTAATCTATAAAAGTAAATATAAATTCAAAAGTGATAGACAATGAGAAAGTGAAAGGAAGTCAAGTAGCCATGGTAAGGAATGGGTAGCTGGGAATGCCTCAAGTTGTCCTCTTCAGGTCAAAAAGGAAACTCCTGAGAGTGGAGGTGAAAATCAGAAGCCCAGGTGTTTCCACTATAACAAGGTGTGACATATTTGTTCGGAACGTTGAAAGTTGAAAGGAAAACCCAGAGAATTTATTAGAGCTCATAAAAATAAATATGAAATGGAAACTCAGAAGGAAAATGCCAGAGACTATATTGTATCTTTAACTACAACTAAGAGACCAGAAGTTGGTAACGCTATGAATGCAAAAGAAGCAAATAGGATAAATGAGAGATATGAAGGGTTTTATCTAAAGGGAAGATAACCCCTTTTTCTTTCAAGTTCATAACTATTCTAAAGAGGTACAGGGACTACTCAAACTCTCTTGCCAGAGAAGGATTTAGTTTACCTCCGGAGAGTTCATTGAAATCCAAAGTATTAGTACATGGGTTAGATGGAGAGTGTATTGCAGTACCATTGCATAAAATCCAATCGCAGTATGAATTGTTGTTGGGACTAGTGGTAGTTGGGTAATTAAGAAATTACCTATGGGTGGAATTGATTTACTTCTGGGGAATGATTTGCCAGGAGTAAAAATTGTAGCCTCACCAGGAAGTTAAATTGAAACTCCAGAATTGAAACAATTTCAGGAACAAGTTTCAGGAAATTTTCCATTATATGTGGTGACTACAGCAATGGCTAAACAAAGTCCATCAGCAGAGGTCATATTAATATCACAAGAAGATGTTACGGTAGCTGAAACTCTACTTAAGAAAGAGGATAGTTCAAAAGAGGTGTTTGGCACATCTTCGTTAATTGATGCTTAGGGAACAGATCCAGTCTTGAGTAAGTTAGCATAGACAGCCCACATTCAGCTGAGACTGAAACGGTTCCAGAGTATTACTATATTAAAATGGAGTTTTGGTGAGAAAGTCGAGATATCCTCACAGATCTGAAGATGAAGCAAAGAGTGATGGAAGAAGGATGTTTCTGTGGCTGGAAGTCTGTATCCAGTGAGGTTCCACTGGGCTCAGTGCTGGGGCCCTTGCTGTTTCTGATGTACTTTAATGATTCAGACTTAAATGTAGGAAATATGATCAAGAGGTTTGTGGTTAACACAAAATTTGGTAGAGTGATGAACAGTGAGGAGGATAGCCATAAACTGCAGGAGGATAACAATGGACTGATCAAGGGGACAGAAATGTAGCAAATGGAATTTAACCCAATAAAGTGTAAAGTAATTACCTGGAAAGGTTCCATGTTAAGGGATTTCACTATGAATTGTAGGACCCTGAATGGTACTGGAGATCAGAGGGACCTTGATGTGCATATCCACAGATCTCCAATGGTAGCAGGGAAGATAGATACAAAAACAGAAATTAGTGGAAAAATTCAGCAGGTCTGGCAGCATCTGTTGAAAGAAAACAGTTAACATTTTAGGTCTGATGACCCTGCTTCAGATCTGTTCTGAAGAAATTTCAGTTTTTGTTTCTGATTTCCAGCATTTGCAGTTCTTTGGATTTTTTGTTTAGGGCAGATAGATAAGCTGGAGAATAAGGTATATGGGATACTGGCCTTTATTAGCTGAGGCATAGAATACAAGAGCAAGGAGGCTGTGCTGAAACTGAATAAAATGCTGGTTAGGCCCTAACTGGAGGTCTGAATGCAGCTCTGGTCACCACATTCTGGGAAGGATATGATTGCACTAGAGTGTGCAGAGAAGATTTACCAGGATACTGCCTGGGCTGGAGTTTCTGAGCAATGAGGAAAATACTGGATAGGCTGGCGATATTTTATTTGGAGCAACAACGGTTGAGAAGGGACTTGATAGAGGTGTATAAAATTATGCAGAGCATAGATAGGGTTTCTTTTTTTATTCATTAACAGGATGAGGACGCCGTTGGCTAGGCAGCATTTATTGTCCATCCTTAATTGCCCAGAGGGCAGTTCAGAGTCAACCACGTTGCTGTGGGTCTGGAGTCACATGTAGGCCAGGTAAGGATGGCAGTTTCCTTCCCTAAAGGACATTAGTGAACCAGATGGGTTTTTCCTGACAATCGACAATGGCTTCATGGTCATCATTAGATTCTTAATTCCAGATGTTTTATTGAATTCAAATTCCACCATCTGCCATAGCAGGATTCAAACCCAGGTCCCCAGAATGTTAGATAACAAGGTGTACAGCTGGATGAACACAGCAGGCCAAGCAGCATCAGAGGAGCAGGAAGGCTGACGTTTCGGGCCTAGACCCTTCTTCAGA
>NC_063340.1:75382615-75410544 GCF_021869965.1 Rhincodon typus
GTCTAGGCCCGAAACGTCAGCCTTCCTGCTCCTCTGATGCTGCTTGACCTGCTGTGTTCATCCAGCTCTACACCTTGTTATCTCAGATTCTCCAGCATCTGCAGTTCCCACTATCTCTCCCCAGAATGTTGTCCAGGTCTCTGGATTTACAGTCCAGCGACACTACCACTAGACCATTGCCTCTCCTGGTGAAAAAGAAGGTGCTTTTTGCACTAGTAGAGGACTAGTAGATAACCAGGCAATATACATTTGAGGTAAGAGCTAGAAGGCTAAGAGGAGAGTTGAGGAGAAATTATTTCACCTCGAGGATGGTGGGAGTCTGGAATACACTGCCTGAAAGGGTGATTGAGTCAGAAACTGATGTAACATTTAAGCAGTATTCAGATATTCCCTTGGGTTGCCATGGTCGTCAGGTTTATGAGCTAATGGAGGAAATGGGCTTAGTTTAGTGTTGACCAGCATGGACATGATGAGCTGAATGGCCTTCTTCTGTGCGGTAAACATCTATGAGTCTATGAGTCTACTTGCTGCTAGTTTGTTGCTGTGACAATGAAAGGAACAATCATATCATGATCTGGTGTGGTTAGATTTTGAAGTATTCAAGTTGACAGCTGGCTGTATGAACAGTGTTCCAGATACTTCCATCAGCTAATACTTTTAAGTCTCTGTCTGTAACATAATGCAACATAAACATATGGCATGTAGATGCTATAGAGCTAGTGCAGTGAAACCAAAACTCTGTCTGCAGGCACGACGCTTCCTGTTGTGCGTGTTTTATTAATAAATAGTTGGAAAATCAGAACATTTTTTCAGTCTTCTCTACCACACAGGCTGCTTATTCCTGGAAAATATTTGTAAAATTTCTAAAAGTACATTTCATGACAATTCAAAACTAACATAAAATCCATAACAAATTAGTTTCTTTCAATACTGTATGTTATCCACTACATTTACAAATTTCTGTCAATATATACAACGTCATTATATTTCAGACATACAGCCCAAGGGATTTATTTTCAGTTTCCAGCAGCTCTAAGGCTGAAGTGCGTTTAACAGTGGCCTTTCCCCAATAAGCCTTTACAATTGCTACCTCAAGTTTTAATGTGTTCCTCAGCATATAGCCCTGAACCTAATCATGTTTACTGGGAATGTGAAGTCTATTGGTATTAGTAATTTTTAAAAATTATATATTAATTAATTAACACAATAGAGATGGCAAAGCAGGAAATCTACTGTGACTGCACGATGTAAGTGCTCTTGGACACTGGGGTCATCCAGGGCAAATATGTTGGTAGTTAACATCTGCAGCTTACAAAGCTTCACCATAGAATTTCTGAGCTGGAGGCTGAGCTGCAGACACAGGCAGCAGCAGGAAGGGTGAAATGTTCCAGGAGGCAGCCATGCCCTTTAGGATTGGATCTTCTTTTTAGGGTCAGTTGTCAGGAACAGGAGGTTGTGACTGTGCACGAGGCAGTTAAGACATCAAGAAGGTAGAAGTGGAAGAGCTTCAAGCAATGTCCAACAGCTTCAAGGATCTTGCAGCTTGTATGGATGAGCTTGGGACTGAAATGTAGACGACCAAACTGACCACAGTACAGGAAGCCATTCAAATGGGAGAGTAAAGAGGGATGTATTGAAAATGGGAACAGAATAATGGGGGTTAGAGACAGTTCTCTGCAATGAAGAATGGAAATCCAAAAGGCTGTGTTGCCTGCATAATGCCAGGATTCAGGATTTTGCTCTGAGCTCAAGAGTGACTTGTAGTTGGAGGGGGAGAACCCAGTGGTCATGGTTTGCATATGTACCAATAATACAGATAGGATTAGGAAATAGATTCTGCTTAGCAAGTATGAGCAGCTAGGGCTACATTAAAAGCAGAACCTCAAAGGCAATAATTTCAGTGTTGTAACCTGAGTCACAAATTGGATTAGGGTAAATAAGATTGGAAAGTTAAATATGTGGCTCAAATATTGATGTGGGAGAAATGTGTTTTGATTTCTAGGGAACTGGCTCCAATACTGGGAAAGGAGGAAAAGTATCATTGGGATGGTCTTCACCTGGATTTTCAGGATAGATTCAGCATAGAGTCATACAGCATGGAAACAGACCCTTTGGTCCAACTCATCCATGCCGAACAAATTTCCCAAACTAAATTAGTCTCACCTGCCTGCGCTTGGCCTATATCCTTCTAAACCTTTCCTATTCATGTACCTGTCCAAAAGTCTTTTAAATTTTGTAACTGTACCTGTATCTATTACTTTGTTGGTTCATTCCAATTATGAACCACACTCTGTGTGAAGAAATTGCCCCTCAAGCCCCTTCCAAATCTTTCTCCTCTCACCTTAAAAATATGCCCTCTATTTTTGAACTCACCTATCCTAGGGAAAAGACTTTTGCTATTCATCTTATCTATGTCCCTCATGATTTTATAAACATCTATAAGGCCACCCCTCAACCTGCTATTTCCAGTGAAAGAAGTCCCAGCCTGTACAGCCTCTCCTTATAACTCAAGCCCTCCAGTCCCAACAACATCCTGGTAAATGTTCTCTGAACCATCTCCAAGTTAATAGTATCCTTTCTAAAGCAGGGCGAACAGAACTGCACACAGTACTCCAAAAATGGCCTCACCAACATCGTATACAACCTCAACATGACATCCTAGCTCCTATACTCAAAGGTCTGAGCAATGAAGGCGAGCATGCTAAATGCCTTCTTAACCACCCTGTCTACCTGTGATGCAACTTTCAAAGAATTATGTACCTTAATCTCAAAGGTCTCTGTTCGACAACACTCCCCAGGGCCGTACTATTAACTGTATAAGTCCTGCCCTTGTTTATTTTAACAAAATACAATGCCTCACACTAATCCAAATTAAACTCCATCTGCCAATCTTCACCCCATTTACACAAATGATCAAGATCACTTTTTAATCTTAGAGAGCCTTCTTCACTGTCAAATATCAATTTTGGTGTCATCCACAAACTTACTAACAATGCCTCCAAAATTCTCATCCAAAGTGTTTATATAAATGACAAATAAAAGTGGACCTAGAACCAATCCCTGCAGAATACCACTGGTCACCGGTCTCCAATCCAAAAAACAACCCTCCACCTCCAACCTCAGTCAAGTCAGTTTTATATCCAATTGGCAAGATCTCCCTGAATCCCATGTGATCTAAATTTACTGATCAGTCTAGCATGTGGAACCTTGTCAAAGGCTTTGCTCAAGTCCACATAGACAACATCTAAGCTTTTCCCTCATTAATCTTTTTTGATTACATCCTCAAAAAACTGAAAAAAGTTTGTGAGACGTGATTTCCCATGCACAAAGCCATGCTGACTATTCCTAATCAGACCTTGCCTCTCCAAATGTATGTAAATCCTATCTCTCAGAATCCCTTTTATCCACCACTGATGTCAGACACACCGGTTTATAGTTCCTAGGTTTCTTACAGCCTTTCCTAAATAAAGGCACAAAATTGGCCAAACTCCATTACTCTGGCACCTCACCTGTGACTGTAGATGATATAAATATATTTGTTAAGGGTCCTGCAATTTCTTCTGTAACTTCCTGCAATGACCTGGGAAATACTTGATCAGGTGCTGGAGATTTATCCACTTTATGTTTTTTAATACCTCCAGCACTTCCTCTTCTATAATGTGGACCATACGGAAAAGGATGGGTTGATTAGGAACAGGCAATTGGATTTATGAATAGCAAATCACATTTAACTAACTTGCTGGAGTTTTAGAAAAAGATAACAGAAAGGATCAGTAAGGATAATACTGTTGATGTGGTATACATGGAGCTCCAAAAGGCATTCAATATGGTGACATTCAACTGACTGTGAGACAAGTTATAGCTCATGGAATGATTCGTAGGATGATAGGATGCAGAGGGTAATGGTGAATAGATTTCTTTTTCTGCAAGAGTAAGGTTTGTAGTGCAGTTCCCAGGGTTCAAACTAACACCTTTGCTTTTCCTGATATATAGAAGTATTCTAGATCTAGGTGTGCAAAGAATAATTTCAATGTTGTGGATGTTATGAAACTTGGAAGCATTGTAAACTGTGTAGAGGACAAAGTCATTCCTTAGAACAGCCAAGAGAAGTTGGTGGATTGTGCAGATAGGTAGCAGATGAAGGTCAATGCAGAGAAATGGGAGGTATGCATTTTGATAGGAAGAACAATATAATATCAGGGTATAATTCTAAATGTGATGTGGGAGCAGAAGGACCTGGGTGCCTATATTCCCAAATTATTGAAGATGACAGCTCAGGTGGAGAGAGCAGTCAATAACACATAACGGTATTCTGGACTTTATTAATTAGGGCACAGAGTACAAGAGTGAGGAGTTGATGTTGAGCTTGCATAAGACACTTGTTAAATGTCAGCTATACTGTTGTGTACTGCTCTGGATGCCACACTAAAGGAAGGTTATGAAGGTGTTGGAGAGGGTGTAAAAGAGATTTACAAGAATGGTTCCAAGGATGAGGAACGTTGGAGAAGTCGGGACTGTTTTCCTTGGATAGAAGAAGGCCAGGAGGAGATTTGATAGAAGCTTTCAAAATCACCAGGGAAGTGGCTAGAGTAAATAGGGAGAAATGTTCACAAAAGATAAAAGAACGAGCGGGCACAGAATTAAAGTGATTTACAAAAGAAGAAAATGTGAGGTGAAAAAAAAACTTTATTTCACATTGAGCATTGCACTGTGGTGGGACTTGAAACTACGTCCCATAATGTTAACCTCGGATTATTAGACTGTCGTCATTACCAATATACCACCATTTGTGTACAGTTGATGTTGTGCTTTGGAGTGGTTTTGTAAAGGTGACCAGCTCCACCAAATAGTTTGCACACTTCAGCTACTTGCAATCTTTTGCCTGATGGCCCTCCTATTTGCACTTCTTACAGTTTACAGAACTGCAGTTAGCACAACATGACAGATTTGTTGCAGGTATCACAAATCCTTAGCTGTCCACCCTAAATAAGGCAGCCCCAGCTTCACCCAATAAAGATGTTGGAGGGAGGGTGGAAATTTGCTCCTCTGTCATCCACTTTCAACATCATTTTGAGCTGCCATTTGCTTGTATGAATGCTGGAAGTTCCTTAATCTCTGTGTTATTCCTGACCATGTTGACCTCACTGGTTAGAAAGGTTTGCTCATCCACGATATAAAGAGTGCCAATGCGAAACAAATGGCAATGTTTGGATGTGAAGTTTCCTAAATTAAATGCAATAACCTCTGAGTCTCACCACTTTTCTTTAATCAGTTTACAGCATAACTGTGACAACAAGGTGCAGAGCTGGATGAACATAGCAGGCCAAGCAGCATCATAGGAGCAGGAAGGCTGACGTTTCGGGCCTAGACCCTTCATAGCTGTCATTGGTGCAAATTAAAACTGACCATATAAATAAAATTCATTTTCCCAGACTACAACATAACACAATGGGAAATAACATGTAAATTCTTGTGTTTGCCTAAAATTTCTCCATCAATTTATCTCACACAGGGTCAACCTTTTTGAATAGTTTGACGGGTATTTGAAAGTAGCAGGGACAAAATTCAAAGGAATGTATTAAGCATTTATATTTTGTGGTGCAAGTTTTGGGCCTAGAGTTATTATAGGAGCTCATAAATGTAAACTCCACTTTCTTTGGCCAGTGAATGTCTTAATCCAGCACTGTACTTAGGCTTATCTCTTGCAAACATTCTTATTCTCAAACCAATAAAACACCGATATAAATCCTTTGAGAAGCATAGTTTTTTTCCAGTTTTATAAAACTGAACTTAGGCATTAAACAGTGCCTCAAAATAATTTAACAGTGAAGGAAGCAATTGTTTATCACAGAATACTAAATCAGTGATTCAAGATATTTGATTTTTGGAAAGTTGACATCTGTGGATATAAAAATGTTGAATCCAACTGGGCTCAGAATCCACTGTTTCAATTCATTGCAGGGCTGAATCAGAAGGTGCCATTGATCTATTTTAGAGTCGTAAATATTTTTAACTAACCTGTTCAGAGATGCTGTGACACCCCTCCAAAGCAGGTAGGACCACAACCAGGTTCTTTACTCCTTTACTTTGAGGAAACGAAGCGGAGACTGGGTGACTGCTTCGCAGAACATCTACGTTCTGCCCACAAAAAAAGACCTGTTGCTGCTACTTTAACGCACTACCCTGTTGCCTGGCCAACATCTCTGTCTCTGAGATAGTAGGAACTGCAGATGCTGGAGAATCTGAGATAACAAGGTGTAGAGCTGGATGAACACAGCAGGCCAAGCAGCATCAGAGGAGCAGGAAGGCTGACGTTTCGGGCCTAGACCCTTCATCAGACCCTTCATCTCTGTCTCTGGCTTGCTGCAGTGTTCCAGCGAAGCTCAGCACAAGCTGATCATTTTTCGCCTGGGGATCCTGCAGTCCTCTGGACTCAATATTAAGTTCAATAATTTTAGGGTCTAAACTCTCCCATGTTCTAGCCCCCTACCCCACACACCAGGCCTTGTTGTCACGTAGCCTGTCATAACGCACCACCTGTTGTTAGTCACTAACAGATCCCCATGAACAACTATTCACCCTCCCAGCCTGATCGTCATCAACTCCTTTGTCTATTCAACTGCTCTTCTCTCTCTTTGGGCTCTGTCCTATCGTTTACTCCCTCCCCCATCCATCTCCCTATTTTCTGCATATAAACTGACGTTTTCCCAACTGAGGAAGGGTCACCGGACCCGAAACATTAACTCTGATTTTTTCTTCACAGATGCTGCCAGACCTGCTGAGCTTTTCCAGCAACTTTTTGTTTTTATTCCTGATTACAGCATCTGCAGTTCTTTCAGTTTTCTCTAGCTCAAAGGTAGGGACACTGCCACTGCTCCATAAGAGCTCCCACTTTGAAGTTGTACTGTGGTACTTGTACCTTTGTTGTTGTACGATGTAGGGTAGGGTTAAATACTAACCTTTGTTTAGGTTCACAATCTTAATTTTGATCTACTTATCTCATGTTCTCTCACAAGTGAGACATTGCCATATGGTCATTTTTCCTGTGCGAATGGAAAGTATTTCTTTATTCTCCGACATCAGTCATAACATTATAGAATCCATACAGTGCAGAAAGAGGCCATTCAACCCATCAAGTCTGCATCAACACTTTGAAGAGCATCCCATCAGGATCCAGCCCCTATACTATCCTCATAACCCTGCATTTTCCTTGCCTAATACACCAAGCCTGCACATCCTTGGACACTACAGGACAATTTAGTGTGGCCAATCCACCTAAGCTGCATGTCTTTGGTCAGTCAGCTGTGTGTTCCACAGTATTTTATTTGTAATTGGCTCTAGAGACCGGGATAATGCTGGTCTTGCACCTGAATTTTGGTTGAACTGATAATAAGATTTAGTTTTGCACTGTTGCTGAGTTGATTGATGTAAAGTGGCAGCTTTATACAGCTTTTATTTACACACTTGGAACTAAGCCTAGTGCTGCCTTTCCAGGAAAATTATAATTTTAATAGTTTGAACCGGGCTTTAAGGATTTCTAATACCTCACATTTTTTTATAAAGTGGCTGACTGTTCTGCTTGTTTTCACGTAACTACCATGTCTTTGGGATAAAATTGAGTCCCTTTGACCAAGTCAAGTTACATTACTAGGTTGGCAATGAGAAGTAACATAAAGAGATTATAGAATTTAGGATATGCATTCATAAGGTGCTGTCATGTCTACTCAAGACACCTCAAAATGCTATGTGTACAATTCATTAAGCACAGTGAGAACCCATAAGTAGCATTGGGACAAATGTACTGCTTGCCTTGTATAGTATATCAAATCAGTGAGTTTTAGGTGTCAACTGTGTTGAAAAAAAAACATTTCCAAGGTGGGAATGAGGGAAAGTTGAAAGACTCGTACACTCAGGCTGGTACTATACATTCTCAAAACAAAACGAGCTTGGAGGAAGAGTCATAATGTTCAAAACATTAATTCCGTTTCTCTCTCCACAGATGCTGCCAGACCTGCTGAGCTTCTCCAGCAATTTCTGCTTTCATACTATACGTTCTCAAGTAGACATATAAAATTAGCAGAAATTTTCACCTTCCAATTCGTCTGTATTTCAGGTTAAACACACCAAGGGGGCTCTGGTTACCATGGTGTAATGGTGAGCGCGCTGGATTCTGAACTCTGTGATCCGAGTTCAAATCTAGGCCTTCTTCCTGGTGAAGTGAGTGGCGAGCCTTGGAAAATCAAACATTTGGCCTGACTTTCAGAGGATCCACATTTATACAGAAAACAGATAATAGCCTCAGTGTGATCATTCAATAACGTCCTTCTTTAAGTGACTGAACCATGACCCATGTTTGGAAGGTAGGAAATCAAAAATTACTTCCAAAAATGTTTAACAATATTTCACTTTTAAAAACAGGTTGTTCACATACTGTTGTAGCTGGCTATTTTTTCAGTTTGTGTAGGGAGTCTTTGTAATTGAAACAGTATGTATTAGATCAAGCAGGCATGCAGAGTAGTTGGGTGCTTTGCTGTGTTTTAATCAGCTATGTGCATCTGCTGCTATCCCATGACCTTATTTCCTGAAAAGCAGGGCTGCTACATTACAGGGCAATGATACACAATGTGCCTGAGATAGTAGATAAGCAAGCCTTGTTTGCACAGGTAAAACTTTGTTCAGCAGGCAAAGGGGATTGCTTTCAGGTGTAAGGAGAGGGAGGTCCCCTGTTCCCTGACCTAAAGTAAGGTGCAGATCAGTTTACGTGACACAGACTGCCCGCCGCCGAAGCCTGAAATAAAAACACAATGTTCCATCTGCAGGGTCCTTTCTCCAGCAATGCTGCATATGGTGAACCAATTGTGGAATACAATACAAAAGCAGCTCCAGTTTCCAGAGTGGAAGATAGCCCAAAGTCTTGTCTGATGTATTTCTTTTTAAATCCAGGTACAATGGCTTTGTCGATACGTACTTCAAGGACGGGAAAGGATCAGAAACAGATATACAGTACTCGCAAGCATATATATATCTATGTGGTTAGAACCAGAGAAATGGAACTTTGTGGCCACGTTCCGCAGGAAGAATGACTCTATTATCTAGAAGTGAATCTTCATGCTGCCCTTTGTTGTGTGTGTTTTGCTGAGTACAACACTGGGGTTAACATGCAACCTCCTAAAGCCAAACAACAGAAGTTTTTCTAAACAGAGTGTGACCACAACAATACAAGGTCATTCATTTCCTATTATCTAATTTCATACTATATTCCCTAAACCTTGATGATAATTTTAAAACTCAACATATGTACAGAGCCTGTCTCTGTGCTAAATGAAATGTAAAATGTATTTATTTTAGCATTTTACTGAACCAGAAAGATATATACAAATGTGTAAAGAATGCATGTGTACATAATTACATACATGTAAGTAATCCATTTTAAGATTAAAAAAGGCTTACATACACATATTCTTTTATGTCTGATTCATTCATGTTTCATATTGATGGAACAGTAACAAATCACAATTCAAGAGATTTACAATCACCCCAATTACTAATCACCTAGAAGATAGATCTTAACCAATTCAGTCACTATTTATCAGCGATCTCAGTGAGATGTTGTATGTATACGGCTCCACTCTGTTTCACTCACAAAGGCAGTCCACACAAATTGGAAAAGAATCATTTGCAGCAGCACAGGCACAATCTGTTTCTAGAATAAAATAAATTAAAGTAACATTTTTGAAAGTTCGTTTCAATTCTATAAAACATAAATTCTGTAAAACTGGTGCTCCACAAAAACAATGTGTGGCACATCTGTCGTCTGTTGGTTGAAAGTGGGCAGTGACAATACGGGTGAATTTTAACCATCTGCTGGCAGTATGTATAATGACTGGCCACCAAAAGCTGCCAGTAGGATGCCCAGTCCATATTGAGGCCTCGTTACTAAAGCCACCAGCACTACGTGGATGTCAGATAGATATCCTTTGTAAGTCTGCTGTTTGATTTCAAGTATCTGTGGACATCAGAGTTCATCGAAGAAAACTTAACAAACAGCGAAGTTCACAGCTGACCTTGGAGAAACCCACGAGGGAGATCTTACAGCAGGGGAGCAGCTAAGTGGCTTTTTAAAGTGTAACCTTACTGGGTCTTTTGTTTGTAAATCTACAATAGTGAGTAGAGTGGGTTCCTTTTTGATTATATGTTTTTATTGAGATCTGTCTCTTGATTAAACTTTAAAAATATAAAACATAGGTACTAAGTTAGCCTGGAACAGTTTTTTTTAGAGCAGTAAGACTATTTTCTGGTCTATAGATTGTTAAGGTGTGAAGATGGCCTTTAGTAGAGTGATATGTGCTTCCTGTCGGATGTGGGAGATCAGGGAGAGTTCCCATGCTACTGATGATTATATCTGTAGGAAGTCTGTTTGTTTGTGAATCCTATCAGCTTGCATGGATCAGTTGGAGTGGCAGTTAGAGGCAATGAGGAATTTTCAAGAGCTAGGGGGTATGATGGATGCCAGTTACAGGAAGGGAAATAAACCGAAGATACAGTTACCTCCACGAAAGCTAGGAGAAGGAGGCAAGTCATGCAGCAGTCTCCTGCGGCTAACACCATTTCAAACAAGTTTTAGAAAATGTAAGGGGTGATAGACTCTCAGGGGAATGTAGCACTGACAGCCAGGTTTCTGGTACCGAGACTGGCTCTAATGTAACAAGGGGTATGTTAGGGTCCAAGTGATCGATTGTGACAGGGGACTCTCTAGTCAGAGGCACAGACAGATGTTTCTGCAGCCGACAGCAAGATATTGGAATGGTGCGTTGCCTCCCTGGTGCCAGGATCAAGGATATCTTGGAAAGGGTGCAGAATATTCTCAAGGGAAGAGAGACCAGCAGGAGGTCACTGTACACATTGGAACCAACAACATAGGAAGAGAAAAGGATGAGATTCTGAGGAGACGATATAGGAAGTTAGGTAGGAATTTACAAAGGAGGTTCTTGAGGGTAGTAATAGCTGGATTACTCCCAGTGCTATGAGCTAGTGAGGGTAGGAATAGGAGGATAGAGCAGATGAATGTGTGGCTGAGGAGCTGGTGCGGGGGAGGATTCACATTTTTGGATCATTGGAATTTCTTTTGGGATAGAAGTGACCTGTAGAAGAAGGATGGATTGCACCTGAATTGGAAGGGGACTACTTTACTAGTGGTGAGATTTGCTAGAGCTGCTCGGGATGATTTAAACTTGTCAAGGGGGTGGGTGGGATTCAGGGTAATAGTGAAGAAAGAGGTCAGTCTGAGATTAGTACAGTTGGGAAAAGGAGGAAGTCAAATAGGCGGGGCAGGCAGGAACAAAGTAGAGAATGAGATAGGACTGATAAATTAGACAGTATTTATTTCAATGCAAGAGGCCTAACAGGTAAGGCAGATGAACTCAGGGCATGGTTGGGAGCATGGGACTGGGATATCATAGCAATTACAGAGATGTGACTCAGGGATGGACCGAAATGGTAACTTAATATTCCAGGGTGTAGATGCTATAGGAAGGATAGAAAGAGAGGCAAGAGACGAGGGGGAGTGGCGTTTTTGATTAGGGATAACCTTATGGTTGTAATTTGAGAGGATCTTGCTGGGAATTCATGCAGGGAACTTACTTGGTTGGAACTGAGAAATAAGAAATGGATGATCACCTTATTGGGATTGGACTATAGACACCCCGGTAGTCAGTGGGAAAATGAGAAACAAATTTGTAAGGAGATCTCAGTTATTTGTAAGGATAATAGGGTAGTTATGATAGGGGATTTTAACTTTCCACACATAGACTGGGACTGCCATAGTGTTAAGGGCTTGGATGCAGAGGAATTTGTTAAGTGTGTACAAGAACATTTTCTGATTCAGTATGTGGATGTACCTACTTGAGAAGGAGCAAAACTTGACCTACTCTTGGGAAATAAGGTAGGGCAGGTGACTGAGGTGTCAGTGGGGGAGCATTTCTGGGCCAGTGACCTAATTCTACTAATTTTAAAATAGTGACGGAAAAAGATAGACCGGATATAAAAATTAAAGTTCTAAGTTGGAGGCAGGCTAATTTTGATGATATTAGGCAGAACTTTCAAAAGTTGACTGGGGGCAGATGTTTGCAGGTAAAGCTGGAAAATGGGAAGCCTTCAAAAATGAGATAACAAGAGACCAGGGACAGTGTGTTCCAGTTTGGGTGAAAGGCAAGACAGGAGGTTGGCTAATATGGTACTACTATTTAAGAAAGGTGATAAGGAAACTCCAGGGAACTATAGACTGGTGAGCCTGATATCAGTGCAGGGCAAGTTGTTGGAAGGAATCCTGAGAGACAGGATTTACATGTATTTGGAAAAGCAAGGACTGATTAGGGTTTGTCAACATAGCTTTGTGTGTGGGAAATCATGTCTCACTAACTTGATTGAGTTTTTTGAAGAAGTAATGAATAGGATTGATGAGGGCAAATTAGTGGACGTAATCTATATGGACTTCAGTAAGGCGTTTGACAAGGTTCATTATGGTAGACTAGTTAGCAAGGGTAGATCACATGGAATACACGGAAAACTAGCTACATGAATACAGAGATAGCAAGAACTGCAAGATGCTGGAGTCAGAGATAACACCGTGTGGAGCTGGATGAACACAGCAGGCCAGGCGGCATCAGAGGAACAGGAAAGCTGATGTTTTGGGTCGGGACCCTTCTTCAGAAATGGGGAGGGGGAGGGGAGCTCAGAAATAAATAGAGAGAGGAGGGGTGGGGCTGGGGAAGGTAGGTGGGATGGTGATAGGTGAGTGCATGTAGGCAGTGGGAGTGGCGGATAGGTGGGAGAGAAGATTGACAGGATGTTTCAGGTCAAGGAGGCAGGGGTGAGAGGGAGGATTGGTCATGGGATGAGGCCGGGGTTGGTTGATTTTGAAACTGGTAAAATCCACATTTAGGCCATCAGGCTGTAGGCTCCCAAGGTGGAATATTAGGTGCTACTTCTCCAGTTTGCGAGTGCTGTCATTGCGGCACTGGAGGAGGCCCAGGATGGACATGTCACCCAGGAAGTGGGAGGGGGAGTTAAAATGTTTCACGACCAGAAGGTGTTGTTGTTTGTCTTCTTATTACTTTTTATTACTTGGATACAGAACTGGCTTGAAGGTAGAAGACAGAGCATGGTCGTGGAGGGTTGCTTTTCAGACTGGAGGCCTGTGACCAGCAGTGTGCCACAAGGCTCGGTGCTTGGGTCTACTGCTTTTCATTATTTATATAAATGATTTGTATATGAACATAGAACATATGGTTAGTAAGGCTGCAGATCACATCAAAATTGGAGGTGTAGTGGACAGCGCAGAAGGTTACAAAGGGATCTTGATCAGATGGTCCAATAGGCCGAGAAGTGGCAGATGGGGTTTAATTTAGATGAATGTAAAGTGCTGCATTTTGACAAGGCAAATCACAGCAGGACTTATACACTTAATGGGTATGTCCTGGGGTGTGTTGCTGAACAAAGAGACTTTGGAGTGCAGGTTCATAGTTCCTTGAAAGTGGAGTCACATGTAGATAGGATAGTGAAGAAGGTGTTTGGTATGCTTGCCTTTATTGGACAGTGCATTGAGTACAGGAGTTGGGTGGTCAGGTTGCAGTTGTACAGGACATTGGTTAGGCCAATGGAATACTGTGCACAATTCTGCTCTCCCTTCTCTAGTAAGGAAGTTGTGAAACTTGAAAGGGTTCAGAAAAGATTTACGTGGATGTTGCCAGGGTTGGGGGATTTGAGCTATAGGGAGAGGCTGAATAGACTGGGGCTATTTTCCCTGGAGTGTCAGAGGCTGAAGGGTGACCTTATAGAGGTTTATAAAATCATGAGGGGAATGGATAGCGTAAATAGACAAGGTCTTTTCCCTAGGGTAGGGGAGTCCAAAACTAGAGGGCATAGGCTTAAGGTGACACGGGAAAGATTTAAAGGGGCATCCTTTTCACATAGAGGGTAGTACGTGTATAGAATGAGCTGCCAGAGGAAGTGGTAGAGGCCGGTACAATTACAACATTTAAACTCCATCTGGATTGGTATATGAATAGAAAGGGTTTAGAGTGATACGGGCCAAATGCTGGCAAATGGGTCTAGATTTATTTAGGATATCTAGTTGGCATTTATAAGTTGGATTAAAGGGTCTGTTTCCATACTGTACATTTCTATGACTCTATGACTTTAAGTTCAAGTTGAGGATCAGGAAACAAAGACAAATTACTGAGTCGGTTAGGAAATTGACTGAGTAGCAGGAAATAAAGAATGGGAATTATATGTGGGAACTTTAACTAATAAGGTGTGATTTGTGACAATCAGTAGATCTGTGTTGATAGTCACCATTGTCACCACATTTTTCTATGGCGCATGTGATGACATAGGAAGTCATGTGTATCCAAGTTTACAACAAAGATAAAGGAGGATTTTAAAAAGCACAGGTGAAAGTTAGATTAAATTAGATTAGGTTTTCTTGTCACATGTACCCAAGTACAGGAGTACAGTGAAAAGTGTACAGATTCACCACTCTCCAGCACCTTAGAATGAAACAGTTAGAATTAAAAACAAGAGCTGAAGTTAAAGAAACAGAAACAAAAGGGAAAGGAAATGTCCAGGTCATCCTTGCCACCGCCACCATGAATCTTGAGCTAGGTTCACCAACACTGCCTGACCAGACCCACTAACATTGCGGTGCCGCCATCGCTGCAATCTCCACTTCACCGCCACTGAGACCACTGCCTCATGTCCTGCGCTTTGCTACCGCCTGCGCCGGTCCCACCAACATCGAAGTCGCTACGATCCAGCAACAGCGCTCGCCATTGGGCCCACCTCATGAGCACCACCGCCATCTAAGAGTCAATTGAAGTATCAGGGTCCACAACCTTCTTGAGCAAATGCAAGAGTTTAACCCTTTGAATCAGCACAGACATCAGAACCAGCTTCAATGCATAAAATTACAAAAAGATGTTGATAGATTAAGTGTTGTTCAAAATTGTAGCAAATGGAATCGTCATAGGTAAATGTAAGGTCATTGATTTTCACTTAAAAAGAATTAGAACAAATCGTTTTTAAATGGTGAAAAGCCCGAAACGGTGGAGGGCCAAAAAAACTGCAGGGCTCCTGTACATCGTTCATTAAAAATGTCATAAACTGGAACAGCAAATGACAAAAAGATTGTTGGCATTTGTACCTGGAGGACTGCAGCTGGTACAGTATTAATTGGCATATTCGGGTCTGATCATTCATAACTGCTCACACTGCATGTGCTCTGAGGGTCTATCTCAGCATATTCTCTAAATGATCCCTGACAATGAAAAATAGTAAAGGCAATCTTATAAGGCCTTGAACATTATGGGCTATAGTGAGAAATTTGGGAGAATTGCATGAGACATTGAGAGGGCCCATTAGACCATAGGAGCTGAAATAGGCCATTCATTCCATCAAGTCTGTTCTACTACTCAGTGCGATCTTGGTTGATATGATGTTCCTCAACTCCACTTTCCTGATTTTCCCCAAAACCCTTGATTCCCTTACTGATTAAAAATCTGTCTATCTCAACCTTGAATATACTTAATGACCCAGCCTCAACAGCCCTCTACAGTAAAGAGTTTCACAGATTCATTACCCTCAGAGAAGAAATTCCTCCTAAATAAAAATCCCCATTTCTGAAGAAGGGTCCAGACCCAAAACGTCAGCTTTCCTGCTCCTCTGATGCTGCCTGGCCTGCTGTTTTCATCCAGCTCCATACCTTGTTATCTCCTCCTAAATAAATATTTTAAATGTCTCAAATTACTTTGAGATTATGCCCTCTGGACTTAAACTCTCCCACAAGGGAGAACCACCTCTCAACATCTACGCTGTCAAGCCTTCTCAGTTTATTTTTCTAATAAGTTCGCATCTCACTCTTCTAAACTTCAAAGAGCACAGGCCCACCTTTTGCAACCTCTCATCACATGAAAATCCCTCCATACCCAGGATCAAACTAGTGAACTTTTTCTGCACTGCCTCCAATGCGCGCATACATTTCCTCAGATAAGCAGACAAGACCTGTACAGTATTTCAGGTCTGGTCTAACAGCTCTGGCAATCACAAACTAGTTAGGAATCGTAAGCAGTTTAGGCAGAAAACCTGCTTGGCTAATCACTGAGCAATTTCAGTCCCTCAATAGGCATTAGGTCCTGAATTTACATTTGGTTACAGTGGAATTGTTCCAGCCTCTAGCATTTGGGAGAACATGGTGAGAATGAAAATGTCTGACTCTTGATATCGAGGAAAAAAATGTGGAACTTTCCCTTAAACGTTATATAGCGCCAGATTAGGATCTCACTAGCAAGCACCTTATTTCCATATATTTGCATCTCATTATCAGTTAATCTCAACTCATTTAAACACAACAACATTTAAATGTAGTTTGTGATTCTCCCATGTATTAGTGAGAAACTTGACAGTGTCAGTTTCAGACATGAAGGTGGGAGCAGTTACCCAGCAGATGCAGCTCATTACTTACTTCTCCGGGCCTCCATCTTCAGGCCCATTCATAAACATCTCACTGCGCTCTCCTTCGGCAATGACTTCCTCCACCATTCATTCACAGAGGTAGGCATCAGTGAAAGCCAATCTGATCACCATCATCATGGCTGATCTTGGGCTAACTCATAAAACACTTCAGTACTTTACTACCTCACTTTGGAACTTGCCAATAAATTACATTGTATTGCTTCTGTCCTGTCAGGTTGCTCCACCACAGGGACACATCCTTGTATCATGCACCTGCACAAAATGCATCTCATGGCTCTTAGTCTGTCTCTTCATTGCTAACAGCACCGCTGCCTTGCCTTGCCTTTCAGTGCGTTGCTACTTATTCTTAGTACAGTTTGAAAGACACTGGCTTGTCATGGCTATTGGCACTGTACAGTCAAGGAGCACACATGTTGCAGTACAAAACAATGCTATGTCAATGTCACACTTACATCATGTGGCACCTGCTTAAGCAGCAAACACATTGTAGATGCTTCAACCAATGGCCATGTCTGAAAGGCTACAGGGAGTTATCCTTAGTGAAGTAAAGAGGTACTATGGTCAGTCGGGTGGTGCCACAATACTCAGTAAAGGGCATTGCCCGATCCCAGTCCAGGGGGTTTCACCACAGTCAGACAGGCATTCACTGAAGTCAGGGTCCAGGGATCCATGTCCTTCTAATCCAGGGATTGTGCCCCCGTCAGTCTGAGATCAAGTCCAACCAGTCCAGGGGTTATAGATTGGTCAATCTGGGAGCTGTGGAGCTTTCAGTCAGCACTGGGCTGTGCTCAATCTGGTTATCTTCACAGGTTAGTCTGGTGGGTACTTTATGGTCAGTCCTGGGGCCTTTGGGCAGTAAATATCGAAACATGTGTCCACCACAGTTATCAACTGATAACGTTGCTGGACTCCTCCAACCTTCGCTCCAGTTTACCAGGTGTCTCTGACAAGCCTGACCGGTTCATGGGTCTGTCTGTGCATTTGTAGTAAGTTATTATTGGCCGGCATCACGGGGCTAATTCACACTTGGGCCTCTCTCCAGCAATCCTCTGAGCGCCAATGACATGAGGCATTTCTTCCTAAACCATTTGCAGAGATATGATTTGATGATTTGATTTATTATTGTCACATGCATCTGTTTACAGTGAAAAGTTTTGTTTTGTGTGCAGTACCAACAGCTCATACCATACAAAGTGCATTAGGGTACTTGAACAGAGTGAAGAATACAATGTTACAGCTGTAGAGATCGTGCACAAAGAGTGAAATCAACATTAAATTTAAAATTTGGGATGTCAATTCAGAAGTCTAATAACAGCAGGGAAGAAACTGTTCTTGAATCTGTTGGCATGTGTGTCTAAGCTTTTGTATCTACTGCCCGATGGAAAAGGTTGGAAGAGATTATAACTGGTGGGAGGGGTCTTTGATTATTTTGGCTGCCTTCCCAAGGCACCAAAAAGTATAGATGGAGTCAATGGATGGAAGGTTGGCTTGTGTGATGGACTGAGTGTGTCCTCTTTGTAGTTTCTTATGGTCCTGGGCAGAACAGTTGCCATACCAAGCTGTGATGCATGTGGATAGAATGCTTTCTATGGTGCATCTATAAAAATTGGTAAAAGCCTTTATGCTGAATTTCCTTAGCCTCCTGAGGAGATATGCAGTAATGTGTTCGTGAGTCTCATATAGATAAAGTACCTACTGAATGGAAAATATCTGAGCTGGTGGGAGACAGCCTTGCTGTGTACCATCTGAAGGATCTGTGACTTCTTCCTCAGAGGGGATGAGATAAGAGGCTAGCTGTTTGGGATGGGGATTGTGTGTGTGCTGCTGGTGCCTGCCTAACAAAAGAGAGGCCATTAGTTGTGCAATATCAGTAGAAGCTTGAGTGTAAAGATAAGTTAACAGTGGTAACAACGAGACAGAAGTGCCACACAGAACAATGATGCTTATGTAGCTTCCCAGACATGGAAGTTTCAGCATTCCCTCCATTAGTGGTCGCAGTTCTCTCTGGGACTTCCTCATAGAGGGTGAGGACATGAATGGCAGCCTGTCTGGGCCCCCTCTGCTTGGTTATGTGACATTTTATTCAGCAATGAAGCATAAAGGGGGATTGAGGGAAATGACTGTGATTAAAAGAACTGATAGTAATCGTGCAGCAGAGATTGTAAGGTGTCCCAAGTGAGTGAGTAGGGAGCAGGAAGAGTTGGTATTTTGGTGGGGGTGGGGCACTGGGGGTTGGGGATGAGGTGGCTTTGAGCCATTGCGTAGACATTCTGCATACTGTAGTGAAGATTGTAAACCAATAGATTTGGTGTTGGAGATGTGTGTATTGGCAGAGCTACAGTGAGTGTGAGGTAGCAGAGAGAAGATGGTGGCACTTACCATTGCAGAGTACAGAATATCACTAAACACCTTGTGGCACTGCTTTGCATTCCTCTTTGCCCATGAAAGGGCACTGACTCAGGTGCCAAGTGAGTTCAGGCAGGCTGGACCTGGCGCCATGGCCTATTTCACTAGTCTGCAGGAAAGAGGTCACCTCTCCTCTCCACCTACCTGTCCACCAGCACCTCCGGATCTCTTTCTCCAAGTGAGATGTGAGCTTCCCTTCCTGAATATCCAGTGAACAAAAACATTGTAGCAGCAGAATAAGAAAAGCAGGTCCATGCTTACAGCGCTTGAAGTGTCATGCCACTGGGGTTTAAAAGTGGCATCTGTGACTTGAGGGAGCAAGATATCAGTAGTGGTGGCTTCCACCTCTGTTGCTGCTGGGTTAAAAGAGAAGGTCATTGTAGAGCCTGGATGCATAATTAATGAGGTGAGTAGCAGAAGATTGTGTAAGAAAAATCTCCATGGGCTAGGGCAGGAAGCTTTGAAACTACCAAAACCCAAAAATGGGACAATTCAGTGTATTATACAAAGGAAGATGCCCCAAAGCATTTCATTGGAGCATAGTCTGACAGGAGCTGACACCAAAAGCCAATGAAATAGTCATTAGGATAGGTGACGAAAAGTTTTTACAATGTCGCTTGCAAACAAAGCTTAAAGGATGTGAGAGGTATAGAAAAGTGAAGATTTAAGCGTTTGGATTCCAGATCATAGAGCCTAGATGGCTGAGGCACAACTGCTTTAAGTGGGATGAAGATAGTGGCAGTGAACAAGGCCAGAGTAAGAGCAATTCACAGCTGTTGGAGGGTAGGAGGGCAGTAAAGATAGGGAGATAAGTAGCTATGGAAGAGTTTGAATACAACAATGAGAATTGTAAGATCGAAGTGCGGGTGAACTGAAACTTAACGTAGATAGTGAGCACAGTTGTGGTGGGCAGGGCTTGCTAAGTGTTCGAGTACAGACATAAATATTTCTCATCATTTGGAACTCAAATATACCATGAGAAAGATTCTATATTAAATGTTAACTTGGACTTTCATGGAATGTTTTCAAGAAAGGTGGGAGCAAATATAAAGTTTTACTAAGAGAAAAGGTATCAAAGTGAATGTGAGGAACTGTTGGAACAGATCAACTACTGCAGACCTATTGCAGAAAATAGAGCTTGAAAGACTAGACAATTGGGAGTTTAGAGGCATCACCGTTTAACTTGAGGGAGAATATTTACAGATTTGATGATGGCATGAAAGGGGAGATGAATGCTGAAGAATGCAAAAGAAAAGTGATCAGAGATTGAGACTATGGGAATCAAAATACCACATGAGATAAAGGTCTTGCATCTTTCAGAAAAGAATGGGACTTTGATCCATGAATGTGAAGTTGTTCTGTGATGTTTGATTTTCAGTGGTTTTAAAGCTTTCAGTCTTTGGAATATTTTCACCTATTTTAGCTCATATTTCATGACTTAAACCAACCTGATAATCAGAAGCAGTATCATTGGGAAATGCATAGGGAATCCAAAGGTAAAGTCTCTCTTGTTCTAGCTAATTTTTTGCCTGAAAGTTAGCTTGATTGCTGGGGAAGGGGCTGCAGGAAGACAGATCAGACGACTCAGAAAGTTTGGGGAGTATTGAAGATCTAGGTTGGGAGTTCAGATTTCTTGGATGGGAGGAAGTCAGACACCTTATGGGGAGGCCTTTGGTGTGAGACTGGGTTTCCCCAGTTGTAGGAATTTCCCAGACAGGCATGAAAGATCCAGAAGGCTCACGACCTCATTTTGAATGGCTCAGAAGCCAACTAACTTTCCCATCTCTTTTAATGCTGGATGTGAATGGGTGGAGATAAATTTAGCAACACCGACCTAACCCAAACCCATTCAGTTTTAAATCCACCCACCCTGATATATTCAAGATTACTTGACGACTATATGTCAGCCCCAAAAATATTCCAGTTTATATGCCTATTTCAACTCCATCATGGCGTGATAAATCATTTTTAAATGTTATAAAATTAAAATATTTAATAATATTTATTCCCTAATACATTCATTAAAATGATTTTAAATATAGTATTTTATTGTTTCTGATTGATTTTGACAGGGCCAAGACACAATGTTTTTTCCTGTCTAAAAACAGATTAGTCACTTTGAATTTAGTCAAACTGATAATTAGCTTCTATCAATTCAGGAGTACTTGAGTAGCCTTGAATTTAAAGATTGGCATTTACTAATGTTCATTCTAACCTTTAATCCTTCTTTCAGAGTTCTATGATAGTATATCTAGCTTACTTTGGTTACTTTAATTTACTTATTATTTCTTTTAATGTATTGTTATATTTATATATTTTATTTTATTCGATCGTGACCACTGTAACCCTATTCCTTTCATAGATTAACTTACACACTAATAGCAGTAGGACAAGGCTCTAAATGAAAACAATTCTTATGTTCTAAATTAATACTGAAACCAATTGTGTTGTTAAATCATTACTGTCTGAAGGATCAATAGTATCATCAGTTTCTCAAGGATTATGCAAAGTATTGAGGGAGATGGGTTTCTGTTTAAGATTCACATAAAACTCAGAAATTGGACATTTATTGCATATTGCTCCTGTGAAACATCTTGAAATTAATAGCATTCTTTGTGACCACTGCCATCTCGAAGCAACTTTTAGCAATTGCATACTTTTAGATATGCAGTCCCTGTTGCATTTTAGGATATGTTCAATATGTTCTCAACACAACTCTCCCAAACAAGGATGTGATACTGATTTTGATCCAGTTCTTGTGATTTTGGTTGAGGGATAAACATTGACCAAGATTCTGGAGCTATCTCCTCTGCTCTTCTTCCAAGTAGCCCATGGAACCATTTGCATCTGACCAAGCAGGCAGATAAGGTCAACACAGTGCAGGGCTGGAGGAACACAGCAGGTCAGGTAGCATCAGAGGAGTAGGAAAGTCGACATTTTGGATAGGGACCCTTCTTCGAGTTCTGAAGAAGGGTCCCGACCCGAAGCGTTGACTTTCCTACTCCTCAGATGCTGCTGACTTGTTGTGTTTCTCCAGCTCCACACTGGTTGACTCTGACTCCAGCATCTGCAGCTCTTGCTGTCTCCAAGGCAGATAAGATGTCTATTTAATGCCTCATCCAAAAGACACCTGCTTCAATACTGCACTGGATTGTCAGCATTCATTTTTGTGCCCAAGCCCTGGGGTGGGAGTTGAACATAGAACTTTGTGGCTTAGAGGTGATCATCCTACCAACTGAATCAAGGCCATATAGATGCTCAGGTGAAGCATCCAATATGTGGTTCCAATCCACAAACCTAGAAATTAAGAGACCCCCTACTCTATTGATCAAGCCAGCCAGCCTGCTTGGTTCAGTTTGTTAGATATGTAAACTAGTTTAAAGATATAAATTGTTGTAGAAGTCAGACATTCAGGGAGAATTTTCATTCAACGCAGTTTGTCAACTTCCTGGTGAGGCACATATTCACTAAAAGAAATACCCCAGATTCTGCAGTTAGCAACAAAACGATAGCACTGCCCACTGACCTCGAAGACAGTGAAGATTTCAATGTTGAAGTGACAAAGACCTAACATTTTCTTTGGCATGGATTCCATCCTTTTCACCAATAATTTCATTCATTAGTTTAATTCCAATGGCAGATAAAGGGATCTTCACCAAACAAAAGCAGTGATGTCATCAGGTAAACTGAACTGCCAATCACATTGAAGAATTCTGTACACAGCAAACCTGCAGGTAAAAAGCACTGATTATCAATCACTTTTAAAATCATTTTACAGACAGCAAAATAAAGATTGGAACATAGATTAGGATTAAGGTAGAAGCTGAAATGTTTTAAACAAACTTTTTTTAAAAAAGTTTAATATTAAAAACATATGAATTTTAATCATAATAAGGAGAAATTTGACAGGTCACAAATTAAAAAAACTTTTTCAAGGCTGGAAGGGTTATCATTATGATTTAGTTTAAAAGCCAATTACATCGCCTTCAACAATAATTTTTACTAACAACTTTTACAGTAGGTCCATTAATCTAAAATCTTGGAGTTGACATCAAATCAAGTGATTGTAAGATTTCCATAGTGAGAATGTCAACAGTAAACCATTTGGAGGAACAGAGCAATCATTGGCAGCAGCTTCTCATTTCCTTTGTGAGGGAGTCTCTGTTTTTGCATATAATTTCGTGTTTATTGAGGCAGACCTTTATTCAAAACAGAAGCTGAGCTGAAAATTAATCTGAAAGGGAAACAAAAAAGACAAACCTAGAAAAGAAACTGAATTTCTCAGTTTCTAAGGAAACCAGAACTAAAACTTGAAACTGAAACGTCGTTGAAAGATATACAAAGACACAGAATAGTCCAAGCTGAACAATAACAGTTGTTCAGTCCGGTAATGAACCTCCATCAAGCTGAAGAAGTGTTTGTTTTGTTGACTTTCATATTGCAAATGTTCTTCTGTTTTAAAACATGGAATCATGTGGCTTCATTCCCTCAGTAAAAAATGGATTTGCATTCCACACAGTTTTAAAAATTCACAGGCAATATCATCATAGAATTTGGGCCCGAAGGATGTCCTCTTGAGGTTTATTACACTAAATTGGAATGAAGTGCAATTAAAATGGATTCTTTAAATAGACAAAATCAACCACCAAGAAGAAACAACAGTCGGTCTAACTAGATTCGTGGTTTAATGTTTGTGATTAGATTTCTTTTTCCCAATCAGCTAGCTCTACCTGCTTTTTGCAGCCAGGTCATTAACAGTTAGCGTTTCTGTCTCCTGTATCGAATTGTGTTGAAGGCCACTTAGGAAGATATGGCTCATCCTTTGAGGGGTATTGTGACTGGGATAAAGTGACACAGAGTCTGTTTATAGTTAGCAGTAAAGAAATGCTGTATTAAAAACAAAGACCTAGGTTTTCCTTCATTTAGCTACTTACTTTCAATTGTACAAAAAGGAGGAAAATAGGGAGGGAAAGCCAGGATTTCTACTGCAGTAATGATCAGGAAAGATTTTCCTCCAGCCTGGCTGGGGATGAAGATATTCAGCCATTGCATCCTCAGCCCACAGTTTGTAAGAAGCAGTTCACTGGATGAAGTCTCAGATACAATTCTACTTCCCTTCCAATTACTGGCTGGAAACAATGTCTGCATATACTTGATGTGGCACAAACAGAATCACCCAAACCTAAAAGCCACAAGTGCCAGAAATATATACTTCCTGTTAGCAGTCATTATTATAGAAATATTATTGATGTTTCAAGACAAACAGAATGATAAATGGCTGGAGAGGCTCAGCAGGTTTGGCAGCAACAGAAGTGTTCTGAAGAAGTGTTACTGGTTTTCTCTGCACAAATGCTGCCAAACATGCTGAGCTTCTTCAACAATTTCTAATTTTGTTTCAGATCTCCAGCATCTGCAGCTTTTTGTTTTACCCTAATGTTTCAAGACTTTGTAATTATTTTACATTTTTATATATTTTTTAAGTTTTCTTATGTTTACTTCCAATTTTTAAAAAAGTTAAAATATAATGCCTATAAGAACTTTAAAGCTATTTTTAAAGATTTATGAAACATTTCTTTTTAAGTCTTAACAGGCAAATAAATGTTGATTTCTCTTTTGTTTTGAGGTGTAGCTAGATCAGGACTGCACCAGAGATGACAGGAATAACAAGCATTATAAGGAATTGTCAAGTTCTACCTTGTGATAGCCACATATCCTCAGCAACACTTCAAAAAGCTGCTCCTCCCTCAAGAATCAGGAGCTGAGTTGTACAGTCAAAGGCACTGCTTGTAACAGATGATATTGCGACAACATCTCACAATGGTTGATATTAAAATCAAAACAGCAATCTGATAACTTCAGCACTCTGCTTGCTCCAAAGGGCCTCCATGTCGGACACCAAGCATCAGTATTTCAGACCACACTCCATGGGCACCAGCCATGCATAACCCACAACCACAGACATTAGTTTCTGACATATGCCAGCCTCACAGATCGCTCATGGCACATTTCCGATCCACTTACAGCATATATCTGCACTTTAATGCTGCACCATCAACTATCGTTGTAATCCTGCTGCAATAAGCTGCACGTGTGCTTTCAGGGGCATGCACCCAGCTCATGGACTGGACCAGACTGGATCTCTGGGCTGATAGAGTGGAGAAGGTCAGTGACCTTCTTCCTACACCACTATGCGTTCTTTCAGATGGCTGAGTCTGCACTAACCTGGGTGGAACCTTGGACAGGAATGGCATGGTCTGGTGTCATAGCCTCCATTGTTTGATCTAGGGGAAGAGCACCACTCCATCCAGCAGGACTTCCAGGTCTCTGCCCTAGAAGAGGGGTACCAGTTTCCCCTTGTCTGTCATGCCAAGGTTAAATGGCAGGAATCGTGCCATCAAAGGAGTCAGTCTGGTGACCTTTTGCTTCACTCTCTCTATGATAAGTATATCTTTCATTAGGAGTGTGTTGAAACATTAGAGCAAGAAATATGATGTGAGGAATTGAGGTGTGGCATGTGTACAGTGTTGCATGCTCAAGACAAAAAAAATCTTCGAGCCTATGATCCCAAAATGCTCTGAATTATTATATTGTTCCTCACATAATTTCTGCATCTGATGTAGGATAATTGATAGAGATTGGCACTCTGATTAGTCAGCAAAACTATTATCATTGTTTTATGTGACTGCTGGGATGATAGAAGGCAAATATGGACCTTGTTCTCTAATTATCTAGCAATTCTAATATTTTTAAGGGAAAATCTACCTTCATTTAGAGTGTATAGATCGTATGACCTGACTCTATAGAGCATTTAGATGCTACGCCGAAAATCATCTGTATATATAGTTGCCATTATTCTAAGAGATGGGAAAGCAGTTGAGAATCAGGGCAACATGAGGAACTGAGGTTAGGGATGAGGAGAGAGATTGATACAAGACAGTATGTGCCATTCAAGATTTTTTTTTGTTGCTTGCTGTCATTTAAACATGAGATTGTGGTCATTAGGTTCTTTGGGTGATATTAATACCGGTTTGTTAATTCTGACATAGACCTCTTACTGTAATAGATACTTTCTGCCGATGGACTGGAAACATCTAGCGGGTGAAGTTTCTGCCTTTGTTAATTTTAACAATAAAGCAGATGAGTGTAAAATGTCATTACTTTATGCTTGTTATTAAATTTTTGTTAAATTTAGCAAAAGCAGGAACTTAATCTCCTATTAAGCTAACAACTGTCAAAGGCAAATCAATTAGCAACATTTATCCTGCCTACTCTAAACAGTAAAGATGACATAGTCCCACATTGCCATATAATACTCAGACCAGGTGTTTTCCTACTGAATGACTGAACTAATATGATCTAAGACACTCTTTAATATCTGAGGACATATATCCAAAAGGGATTATATAATATCATTATGTTATAAGAAATGCTGTGTTGTATTTATATGGAAGAAGTAATTTACCTACTCCAACTAGTAACTGCAAGGTATTTCTTTACATAAATATAAGAAAAGCAGGATCCACAGTTTAAAGAGCACCATGTACTACTGAGTATTTTAGAACATGGAATCTGGCATGGATATGGTCAAATGACTTCCTCCTGTGCTATGCCTGGCAATGTGCCCTAGGGGGATGAGGAACATTCATGCTGAAGATTATAAAACCACATACTAAAAGTGGGAAGAAGGGGAGATTCAATGCCAGACACCAAATAAAAAACTTTTCCTTCAAGATCTTAACATTATTAAGTTAAAGTATTTAAAAATTATATAAATATTGCATCCTAGAGCAAATAAACATAAATTACTGTTTTGTCCTTGTAAATAAATAGGAAGAAAATAAACATTGCTTATTTTTCTCTGCTACGTTTGGAAGACTACAACCTATCTGCTTATTACTGGAAATACTACATGTCACAGTAAATGATTGATCAGAACACAAGTCTAGTATTTCAACAAAATCTGTTCTTAAAGTGAACTCTCAGAGAATGGTACTCTGATTCAGGGACCACTTCGGCCATGGAACCACCTGAAACTGGAACCCCTACACAAAGATGTGTGAAGGAGTTCTGAACACTGAACTGTGAACACAGGCTAGTGGCTTTTTGGCAGTGTGGTCAGCAAACTGATTCACCAACTACACCAGCTCTATTACATAGTATCATACAAGATGGTCATACCAATTTAGTTGCACACAGCAGGCTACAAAAGCTTTAACTACCAAAGATGATCTAATTCAAATGAGTAGGATGATTGAAGCTCTTGACAGAGTGGATAGAGAGAAATAATTTTCTTTGTGTAGGGAGTGGAGAAGTCTATAACAAGGGACCTAATCTTAAAATTATAGCCAGGCTCTCCAGTGCTGGTGTCAAGGAGCACTTTTCATACAAAGCTAATGGAAATTTGGAACTATATCCCCAAAAAAGCCGTTGAGGACATTGAGAACTTTCAAAATGAAGGTCAATCAATATTTGTTAGCCACGGATAATTAGTGCTATAGAAGCACGATGGACTGGTGGAATTAAGATGCAGATCAGACAAGTTCCAACTGAATGACAAAACAAACTCAAGGGGTTTAACAGTCTACTCCTGCTCCTTCAATCCAATGTACATCTGAATGCTTCCAGCATTCAAACTGGTATGGCCTATTTCTGTTGCTGTAGAACAGGCAGACTTGACAATAGAGTTGAGAGCCATGGCCATTAACTATCTAATGAAAAATGCATTTTAAGCACTTTCATTTCTAAATCTGTGTGATTTCCTTGGCTTGGTGATAGCACACTTACCAGTCAGAAAGTTTGTGATTAAACCACACTCATTAAATTCAAATTGACACTTTAGTGATGTGAGAAATGTTATCTTTTGGATGAGGTGTTAAACAGAGACACTGTCTATTCTGAGGTAGTAGGAACTGCAGATGCTGGAGAATCTGAGATAACAAGGTGTAGAGCTGAATGAACACAGCAGGCCAAGCAGCATCAGAGGAGCAGGAAGGCCG
>NC_063340.1:75410944-75437807 GCF_021869965.1 Rhincodon typus
GGTCTAGGCCCGAAATGTCAGCCTTCCTGCTCCTCTGATGCTGCTTGGCCTGCTGTGTTCATCCAGCTCTACACCTTGTTATCTCACTGTCTATTCTGACAGGTTGATATGAATGAACTATTCAAGGACAAAGAACTCTCCTGCCTAGAACTTTGTTCTTGAAGCAATATTAATAAAAGCAGATTATCTGGTGATTGTCATCTTTGGGATCTACCTCTATCCAAATGAACTACAACAGTACATCGCTGAAAGATCATTTCATTTGCTATGAAGTACTTAAAGATGGTGTGAGTTAAATGCGAATCTTTTTCCTTTCTTTAAATGTATTAAAGAAAGATTTTAAACAGATTGGGGCTCACTAATCATCATTGCTTTTACTGTTACATTATTATAGGTTTCATGTTCAATGTATAAAGGTCCATTCTTTTCAATGGTATAGATTCAGATTCTTTTCTTATCTAACAATATCAGTCTTCTATTATCAATCTTTAATTAAAACTATTTTCACGGTGCAATTCCTATCTACAATAAAATTGACAAGCCATGCATTTGGTCCACCAAACATTATTACCATATTCCCCAGATTTTGGATTAACCAGACATTACTTGCAATTTCTGAAACATAAATTGACATTGCTGGGTGCTGCCACATGGCACCCAAAGTGAACGTGTTTGTTTCCCTACAAGTATCCTTCTCAAACTTGGTAAGTTCATCTTGCACCAAAGTACGCTTTAACTTTTACAACATTTTATGCATATTGTTGGTCTGTGAGGCAAAATGTGTTCTCTTTTAATTTAAAGCAAGAAAAGAATTTCAGCCAGATAGACATATTCCCAAATATTTGAGCTCATCATTTAGGCTAATTCTTCTGTCCAGTATTGATGGAATGATGTACTGTTAAAGATGACAATTATTTAATGACATGTTAACTGCTCACTCTCTCAGGTGATAAAATTAGGAACCATTTTGTAATGATGCTGGTATTCTGCTGCTGCTGGAATGGTTCATCTTAACTAAAGAAAAGAAAATTCAAATAGGAATGTAAGAATAGGAAGAGACAACTTAGCTCCTCAAATCTGTTCCACAATTCAGTGGGGTCATGAATTATCTGCAATCTAACTACACTCACTTTAACCCATATCCTTTAATAACTTTGGTTAACAAAAGTCTAGCAATTTCAGAATTAATAATTGACTCAACTTCAAATGCCATTTGCAGAAGAGAACTCCAAACTTCTATCATCCTTTAATGCATAGAAGTGTTTCTTAACTTCACTCCAGAAGGGCCTGTCTCTAATTTTTTAGACTTTACCATCAGAAGTAAACTCTGCTACCAGCTGAATGAGCTTTTATCTATGTACCCTATACGTTGCCCTTTATATCACGAAAAATTTGATCAAATCACCCCTTAACCTTCCAAATTCTGGGAAATACAGGTCTTGTTGTACAATTTCTCCTAGTAATTTAACACTTGATAATCAAGGATCAGAGTGATGAATTTACATGGCACTCCTGCAAAGGCCTTACTATATATACCTTACTTCAGAGAAATCATAAAATAAAGAGGTGAAGCCAATAGGTTATTTGGGTGGAGTGAAATTCCTTCTACGGGAATAATGACAAACACATCTGCAGCATTAAATCCCTGCAGTCCTGTCACTGAAACATGAAAACTCTGCCTACGTTGGTCTTTTGGTCTGCTAATGGGATACCACCTTCAATGAATGAACTGGTATTATCCTCGTTTGGCAGAGAATGACTCTGGCAACAGGACAATACCAGCACCATTACAAAATGACCCATAATTTTAATTGCTTAATTGACTGCTCATCTTTCAGGCCTTGTCCCAATCCACCCCTGAAAAAGATCCCAGGGTAGGAATGTGCATGGAACTGTTCTGATGCAGTTTTCCCCATTTCTGAGAGCATCTGCTCCAACTCCATCATCAAGGAGCCAAGAAAGTTCAGTCCTTTGCAGCTACTTTCACTTGCTTTATCTATTTCCCAATATTGCTCATTACAAAACCAAATATGACCTTACATCTTGTTAATTCCAGGATATAGTGTTGAGAAAATTATCCTGACACATGCATAAAATTCACTACCTCTCTGACTTGAGCTAACTGCTTATTTCAAACTTACAATATTGGTAAAATTAGCCATTAAAATTATTCTGACTATGCTAATTGCAAATTTTCAACTATAGAACAAGATCTGAACTTTTAAAGATAGTGAATCAAGATGCAAATAGGTTCATGTGTAATTGTAGAAGAATAGGACAACAGTACACAAAATGCAGCATAACAATTAATTGCATGGTCTTTTATCAAAAGCAATCTTTGTTGTATCTATAAATTCTTTGCTGGACAAATGGCAGTAAATAATGGGATTAAGGTTTAAAGTAGCAATATAGAGCAATCAAAAATCTGAGCAATCAGATACTCCATTGGACTATATTTTTCTTGTCCTATTGGGACCCCATGGAAGTGTTTCCCATGCATCAGGGTTATTTATGAGCAGCCAGAGGAAGTCGTGGAGGCTGAAACAATTGCAACATTTAAAAGGCATCTGGATGGGTATCTGAATAGGAAAGATTTAGAGGGATATGAGCCAAATGCTGGCAAATAGGACGAGATTTATTTAGGATATCTGGTCAGTATGGATGAGTTGGACTGAAAGGTCTGTTACTGTACTGTTCATTTCTATGACTCTATGACTCTAATACTGCTGAGAAGATTAGAGTGTCGTCCTGAATATACTTGGCTATGTTTGCCATTTGAAAAGAATTTGAAAGTCTTAGCGCACGTTTTAATACTTGCACCTCAGTGTGAGCCGTAAGCAATGTGACTTTGTGGATGCTATGCCGCTATGTTACTGGTGAGGGGCAATGCTGGATTGCCAACAGTTGCTCAGGAGCCCAGCAGTCTTTTAAAGATGGTGCGAACAACCCAGAATGCCTCACTTTCAGTCGATATCCTCTGAGCGACTGGGAACTGTGCACAATAAACTGAGGCTAGAATCAGGCCAGAGAGTTGCCAAAGGAGTGGGACAGGTAGATAATGAAGTGCATTGGTAAGAAATGGTGGGAGGTCAAGCTAGACCTCTCAGTGAGAAACACTCCAAAAGCTTGACAAAACAGATATTAGGCAAAAAAAGCATAGGATTCAGCTCCATATGTTCCTCCTTAATGCACAGCACATAAAAAACAAATCAAAACTCAGAGCTGTAAATGGTTCTATCCATTTTAGATCCAAGGTCTTAAGTAATGATAATATACTCTAAACTTCAAACACAACTACTAATTAGTTTTACCACTGCTGGTAAACCTTGCCACTATAATAAAACTTTACAAATAAATTATCTCAAGTTACAGAATTATTTTAATTAATTTGGTACTGTACATCCCTGATTAAAATTCCTTAGTTTAGAGAAGAATTAAAAAGAGAATTACTCACCAACCTATCAATCGTACTTTAATTTTCTTTGGCATGCCATCAACCTACAGTTTCATTTCTATAGCTCCTCAAGCTCACTCTGTTGTCTTGAGGTTACTTCTATTTCTTGAGAGCAACTTAAGTCTTCTACAGCTACTCGATGTGGAATAAAGTTATAAAACAGTTAGAAAAGCGGTACTTCTTCCCCTCTCTACAATACATTTCCTTGTGAATAAAAATCCCAACTCGACACTAGGACAAACGCAAAATACTCTGCATGTTGGAAATCCAAAATAAAAGCAGAAATTGCAGGTGAAACTCAGCAACTCTCTTCCGAAAAAGAGTCATATTGGACTCAAAACATTTACCGTTTCTTTCTCCATTGATGCTGCCCGACCTGCTGAGTTTGTCCAGCACTTCCTGTTTTTATCCCAACTAGACATTGCCTAATTCTCACTTTGGCATGGTCTCCTCTCCATGCATCCTTAAGTCTCAAAGTATATCTCTTCTCGTGTTATGACGGCTGCAAGCTAGTTAGAAATTTTTAATGTTCAGATTAATGGAGTTTTTGTTTAAAACTATTCACTCTAAAGGTAAATATCTTGAAGTTAATAGATTCTGATAAGATCTTAAATGTGTTTTTATTTTCACAGTGCTTATGTTTTACCTCAAAATATCAGTCAGGAAACCTTTCAGCTGTGTTTAGAACTGGAAGACATCTTACCCCTCTGTGTCAAATGACTTGAAGATATAATTTAAGCTGCCACTGTCAGAATGGGGAATTTAATTGTGCATTTAAAAAATGTTTTGTCCTGGAGTGTTGCACAATGCCTTCATATGGCTTCCCTTTAAATTAATTGGTTTGGCACTTACAGTCTTTAACAAATGGCAAAAATGCCCTCACAAGCAACAACATTTGATCTGTGTGAGCTCCTGGTATTTTCAGTGCCCCTCAGCATACATAATTGCAATATGTGTACATTAGAGATGACAATTTACACGTGTAAACTATCACACAATGCTTTCCAACATGATATGGCCTTTGAGAATTGTTTTAATGAGTTTGAGATTCTCTCACACCTCTAAATTGTACACAAGTTGCCAACAAAGGGGAACTCCTGCTATTGCCCTGTGTGTATAAGACTTGTTACACTTACCTGGCACATTTGTACTGGCAAATTTAGGAGTTAGATATGTTGAGGATGTATCTTTGAGGTTGGATCCTGCCAACTTCCTTCCTTCCTCGAAATTGTTCAGTTCAGACAATTTATTAGTTGCATTTCAGGCCATTTTAGAGTCGACTGCTTCATTTCAAGGTACATTCCACATCACCAGGTGCAAGAAATATACCATGTGGTTCATTAAAACAGATGCTGAGAATTCAGTAAGTTCATCCAGTGTATAATGAGACAGGAAGGTTAACCGACTTAGTAATCTGCAAACGGTCAGCTGTCAGCAAAACAACAGGGAGTCTACAGCCAGCTACCAGCAGTGGCAAGTCACCAGAAACCACCCAATGTAAGCAATTATCCACCAAAGAGCAGTTGTCATCAATGAGTCTACAAGCAGTTGGTACGTGGAGCCAGCACGAGCTACCAAGCTATCACTGCAAACTACTAGAAAAGAGTTCCTTACTTCCAGTATACAATCACCAGAAGTCAGTCATCACAGCAGCCATCAGACACTCTCCAGCCACCTCTCGTAGCTTGTTCTATAGAAGCAACTATTTTATATCCAGCGTAAGAAGATGGTGAGGACTTTGGTTGCCCATTTGCTTGATGCAGAATTGATGGAATCATGAAAAAAATCCAACATGAATAGGAGAAGTAGCCAAAGTAAGGGTGGAATTGGTTGCAGGAGTGAGAAAAACAGTGGAATCTAGACAGTAAGTAGACAAGGAGCATGTGAAAACGGAGAAGAAGCCTATTCCTTGTGGTTTTACTGTAAAAGTTTACTCTGTCCCAAATAGATCCTGCACATTACACTTCCACGATTTTTGTTACATTGTCACCCTCTTGCAACTTGTCTTTCGCATGCCCGAAACATTTCCCTTGGATGAGTGACTGGGATGATTGTTTACTGGTAGAGTGTTTTCCTCTGAGCGAGAATGGTCCAGGCTTGAGTCCCACCTGCCCTGGAAATATATCATAGCATGCCTGAACAGTGAGACAAATATATCAGTGGGACAGCATTTAAGTACTTATGGAATAATAAAACAAATTAAGACAGCGTGATTTCTGAAGAAGGGTCCAGACCCAAAACATCAGCTTTCCTGCTCCTCTGATGCTGCCTGACCTGCTGTGTTCATCCAGCTCTACACCTTGTTATCTTAAGACAGCGTTACTTTATTTTCCAAGTCCTAATCATTCTTGATAACTCATGACTCATTTTCTCTGATTTTAATCTGTTGCAGTATTACCAATGGTGTAATGAGCTTCTGTTAAAATTATAAAAATTCAAACAACTGGCTTGCCCACGTTCATTTAATGGTACTGGTCTGCATGTCGGCAGCTAAGTTTCCCCAGAACTTGTCACAATAATTGTTAAGGTTTGTTGAATCTGCTGCTTAATGTTCTGGCTTGTTTTTGTCCCCCATTCCTGCATCTCGATGGAGTAGCAGATCATGAACTCCCAATAAAAACTGTTTGTTTTTCAGCTCAGCAAAGCAGTAAATTGTTACCTTGTGATAAGAGGCACACTAGTGTAAGCTGACACAGGGCGTCCCAGCACAGCTGGATTACTGTTGTGCGTGCCTGTTGTTTGCTTAACCTCCCTGCCAATGCCCTTTTCCCACCCAATGGTCACAGCCTGCTGTGCATCTTCTCCTCATTAACTCAATTCGTTCACAAGCTGTCAAACACATAAGCAGATAAAGAGCTTTTGTGGCACAAATGCTGCATTCAAATCAGTGTTGGATTTGGATAGCCATGTCATTACCCCACCCCTACCTCGGAAAGTCTCTGGACACTTTATTGGCAATGCAAAGAAGGATCATCCGGGGTCACTGCAGCACCAGAAAGTCCCATGCAATAACTTAAAGGGCCAGAAGCACACCAAAGGTCAGAATGCAGGCCACACTGAAGGTTTTGGCCCATTACAGGGTTTTTCAATAGTTAGGTGTTGAGGGAAGAATGGAGCTTGAAGGAAGCTGTTGCAATCTCCCCTCCACTGCCTCTCCATAACAGAGACATGTTAGGGTTACTTCTAAAAATCAAAAGAAGTGCGAATGCTGTAAATCGGGAGCAAAAATAGAAGTTGCTGGAAAAGCTCAGATGGTCTGGCAGCATCTGTGAAGAAAAATTAGAGTTAATGTCTTATGTCCAGTGACCCTTCCTCAGAACTGTTTGTATTTTTGTTAGAATTACTTCTGCCACTTTTCAGGGTCCTTGGTCACCTATCCCATGATGGCACCTGGAATCTGAGTAACATAGGCTAAAAAAGGAGGAAGCTCCGTTAAAAGATTTAAGGTCTGACCCACTTCCCACATTACATCTGCCAGATGGAGAAATAGTGAGGAATAATGGTCCCCATGAGATCAAATTATTGAAATTGTTACTTTATTAAAAAAGCATGGAATACAAATGCAATGAGATGGGAAGACACTGGAGTACCAAGTACCAGAGGCTACTAGTTTCACATTGAACTTCCCAGTATGCTTCACAGGAGCGTTATAAAGCAACATTTGACAGTAAGAAACATGAGCAGACATTAGGGTGTAGGACTGAAAGCCTGGCCAGATATTAAATTTGCCATTGTGCTAGCAGACTACTCTCTCTTTAGATGGAGATGACTGGTTTTGGTTTAACCTGAGGGTCGCCACGCCTCAGGTGGGAGGAGAGATTAAGAAGAAGAGTCCTTCACAGTAACCTGAGCAACTGCAATAATTAAACCCACACTTTTGGCATTACTCTGCGTTGCAAACCAGCCATCCAGCCAATTGGCCAGCAATTAGCAGTGCCTCGTAGGCCGAGAGAATGTTGAAGAGGTGGAGATTTAGGAAAGGAATTTCAGAGCTTACAGTACAATGAGTCACATCCTTAGAATGTCCCAAAGCACATTAGGGTCACCAGGATGGATTGGAAATAAATGAATACCAGTAGTCACTATTGTTAGAAGTGAAAAAACATGTCAATTTGCACACAGCCAGCTCTCACAAATGGCAATGAGATAAATGACCAATCAATTTGATTTATTATTCTGTTGAGGGAGAGATGTTAGTAAGAATATTAAGAGTTCCATGGTTCTTGTTCTAATAACACCGTGGAATCTTTTACATCCTACCTGGACAGATAATCAGGACAATGTAGTACTATCTTGGTGCTGCATAAGAGGGGCATTAAGCATATGAAACAGAAAACTTAGTGTATTTTCTTAAAGAAGGTGAATCATCACCCACTTTCACTCCGTGACTTGAAGACAGCTTCCCCTTGGGTAGTATGGGTCAGCAGGGGTGGAGCTCAGGCCAATCATTGGCAGAATGAGAGACCTAATATGCAGCCTAACCTTCAGCCCTGCACTAAATTGTTCCAGTGTCACAATCCCTCTCCTCCCGTAACTGCACTGACAGTACATCCGTTTTTAAGAAACTCTTTCACTGATTTGATCACACCCTCAAATTTTCAGAAGCAAATTCCAAACTGTTGAAATTGCAGCAAACCTAGAGAGAAGGGCCACAGAAACCATGCATTCTGTTTCTTCAGTTTTCAATACTCCTTTCTTGTTAGTATTACTCAATAATTATGTGCACAAATGAACTTTACCACTTGGAATACTGCGAACAGTTTTGGTCTCCTTATCTAAGGAAAGATATACTGACATTGGAGTCAGTCCAGAGAAGGTTCACTAGGTTGAGTCTGGTTTTGGAGGGATTTACTTGTGAGAAGTGTTTGAGTAGAGTGGGGTTGTACTCATTGGAGTTTAGAAGTGACCTTATTGAAACATACAAGATTCTTAGGGGGCTTGAAGGAAGGACCAGGAGAAGTTGTTTCCCCTTGTAGGAGAATCTAGGACCAGCGAGCATTATCTCAGTGTAAGGGGTCGTCCAGTTAGGATAGAGATAAGGAAGAATTTCTTTTCTCAGGCATTGAGTCCGGGAATTATTTATCACAGAGGACTGTAGAGTCTGTGCCATTAAGTATATTTGAGGCAGTAAGGGATTCAAGGGTACAGGAAAAGACAAGAAAGTAGAGTTGAGGATGATCAGATCGGCCATTATCTCATTAAATGTTGGAGCAGTCTTGATGGGCTGAATGGCCTATTTCTTTTCCTACATCTTATGAGTTTATGGTGACAAATTCATCTATGGGAGATATGCATAACTGAGCCTGTCTTTAACAACCAGACTTTCACAACCTGCAGTGTTGGTCTGAAGACGGCACTGGGAGTAATCAGGCATGGGAACTCTAGGTGATTGTCTTGTCTTTAAGCCAAAAAAACAGAGGCCAATTACATTAGCCCAGCTGTGCTTTGTTATATATTTTTGACTGATTTATACAAGGGTTAATTGGTATTAAAGGAATGCATTTTCTGCATTTTGAAACGATTTGCAGATAACATTGTTAAAAGAATGGAGTTTTTTTCATGTAAAATTGTCTATGTATTTTCTTGGGCATAGCAAGCTCTCACCTGCTTCCTTGCAAGTAGGAAGAATATTTTCACCATCATAACCCACTCCGGCCCTTTGACAAGTTAGTCCTAAGCCATATTAAGCAACACAAAGGTTAAACAGAGATAGTAGGAACTGCCGATGCTGGAGAATCTGAGATAACACGGTGTAGAGCTGGATGAACACAGCAGGCCAAGCAACATCAGAGGAGCAGGAAAGCTGACGTTTCGGGTCGAGACCCTTCTTCAAAAACAAAGGTTAAACACTTTCTTTGGAGGCAAAACTGTCCTCCAGGTTTTACAGGTGTAGCTCAGTGAACTATGTGGCCCTGTTATTGTGCCATTGCAGAATATCATTGCCAAATGTGGATCTTTATAGCACCCTTACACCATTCCAGCAAATGTTACACATGCACTGCAGCAGTGTGTCGAATGATTATCAATAAATAAATCAGATGCTGGTTCCTTTCAGCAATTTAGAGGTTTAGATACTGCATTTAGATGGGGAAATCTAGGCTTAATCAATGTCAGGGATGGGTTTGGGTATTAGAGCTTCCAGGCTTCTAAGCTCCTGATCATAAGCACTTAGATCTGTGAAAAAGGGAGAGAAAAGCTGAGAAAGGATCATATTTTGAAATGCTCAAAGGTCAAAATTGATACCATTGTCAGTCCAGCCTCTAGGAGGAGCTCCGGAGTAGTTTGATGTGGTACAGTCTTTGGATTTCTCTCCTTTGCCATGACTGTTATCTCGAGGAATAAGAATTTTTTCTTTCTTTATCTAAGTCAGTTGATAAGACAGCAGAGTACGGCCAGAGATAACAGTGCCCACCTTAAATATACATTCATCTACCACTAGCAGCAGGATATACCATCTACACAATGCATTGTAGCAACTTGCCACTGCTCCTTCAACAGCACTTTCCAAATCCACAACCATTACAACCTAAAAGGACAAGACTAGCAGACACATGGGAACATTGCCACTTACAAATTCCCTCCCAAGTCACACAGCATCCTGACTTGCAACTATACAATAATTCCTTCAATGTTGATGAGTTGAAAATCTGGGGCTCCCTCTCTAACAGCGCTGTAGATGCACTTACACTGCTCTTGTGTCAGCTTCTGATAGCTGACACACAGTACCCACACATTGTGCCCTCTCTTCCAGAGGAATGTTCCCCCAATTCCTCCATTAGCAGTTCATTCCCTCTCCAGCTTCAACAATGCCAATCCAGAATCTCCCTCCCGATCAACACAATATCCTCTTCCTGCCGGATCTGCCCTCTCTCATGCAATATTACCCCAATGACTCATCATGTCCCCTTGTCGTTCTTTCTTCTCCCACAGCATTTCTAAACATCCCTTGGATCTCCCCAGTCCTGGAAAACTGTGTCCCCAAAAAAGAACTGACCAAAATCCTTCTCCAAACTGCAAACAAACTGCAGTGCCTCTGTCATCATGATCCATTTAGGCCCATGCATCTTCAAACCATTTTCTTTTTATTTGGTCACTTGTCTGAAGCCATATGCGGTTTGCCTCTTTCTTGCCCACTGACCTGATACTAAACAACTCCTCAACCTGAAATTCCTTCACCTTGCTTAATCCCTGGAGTCACTGCTTTGTGAGAGAAGTAAGGACCAGAGGAGGAGGAAAGGAAAAGTGTGAAGGAAGTGAAGGACCAAGAAGGAGGTGAAGGAAGAAGCAAACAAAAATGAAGAGCGTGGAATACAATGCTGAAATTGACAGAGATGAAAATGGCATGGTTCAAATGATTCCAAAAACATAAGATAGATAAGACTTGGATACGATCTTTATTAACAATCTTTCTGATTTAATCATAGGTAGCCCATTAAGTATTTGGAGCTTTCAGGCCATTCCAGAACATTGGGCAGTCTTTTGCTACAAGTAAGAGCTTTCATAACTTGCAAATATTCTGATTCAGAGTCAAGTTTGTAATATTTAACCTACACAGCAGCAGTCATCAAAAAATGAATTATATCAAGTGTTCAAGGATGTTTCATTGATGTGCCAAGTATGGCTCCACCTGTATGGAAGTCAAGTTCCTGCAGCATGAATTACAGTGCACATTGTTTATGTTGGATTTATAAATGCAACCTCCTTTGGGAAGTGCATCAGGAATAAAGTAACTGGTGATGATGGATTTTTCCAGCTGGATATGATGAAGTCTGGGCAAATTTCAAGAAAAATTCGAGTTGGATCAATAAAGCTTTTGAAAGGTCACTGATTCCAGCAATCCCTGTTCACAGATTATTGATACTCTTTAGATGCCTGAAATCACACATAGTAATTCCGGCTATTTACTTTTCCCATCACTGAACTTTAGCTTGTTGACTCACAAAGTGGAACATGATTTTTAAGTATTGTTTTGAAATTAAATCTTGAGGCAGAGTTATACTACAAAAATACATTTCAGATTTAGTCCTGCATCCTCCTAACACATTCGCGTGTTATATTCTTCACATACCCTCTGGCAAGGTAAAATACAGGCTTCCAATACCGGTTATATTTTCATATCAGCCAAGAGTGGATAGGGCAGTCTAGTAACTTTATTAAAACTAAAACTGACATTTGAAATGTTCTCACTTTAAAGTGATCAACACACTTTATTCTGTGGTCAATGTCCAGCCAAAGTACATGTGAGAAGCACTCTTAGAGGTGGTCTGATATCATCAACCTAATTTCGACATATGTAGCTTTAAGTCAAGTTACACTGTATCATTTTCAGCTAAGTAAACCAGTTATCGTTACTGGGTTTTGGTAAGGCTGTTCTATGATGCTCCAGACTGCAACATGTTACATCAATTACATTAAATCTACAGCACAGAAACAGGTCATTCAGTTCATGTGAGCTATGACAGCATTTTGACTCCTCCCCAAACAAGCAGTTTTTCAGTTATGTCCTTCTATTCTTTGCCGTGCATTTTTTTAGTTTCCCCTTAAATGAATAAATGCTATTTACAGTGACTACTCATGGTGGTTTGCATATTCCACATTCTTAACATTCTTTGAGTAATGACATTTCTCCTACATTGTCATTTGATATATTAGTAACTGCCATTTCTGTGGTCCCTGGTTTTTGAATTCACCATAAGTGAAAATATTTTCTATCTATGCGTATACCCAATTGAATCCCTTCATCATTTTAAGGACTACTAAAAGATCACCTCTTAGTCTTCTCTTTTCCTTATAAACAGCCTCAGCCTTTTTAGTCTATCCTGATAATTACAAACTTTCAGTTCTGGCATCACCCTTGTAAAATATTCTCATACCTTCCCAAAACAGTTCACATTGCAAGTGTGGTCCAACCAATTTTACAAATCTAATGAGTTCCTGACTTTTCAATTTTGTCTCTGGAAATGAACTTTTTATGACCTTTTAACTTGTGTCAACACTGAATGTGGTTGGTGTGTCTGTAGATTGTTGTGCTCCTCTACCCCATTTAGATTCTCATTATCCATGTGTTGTGAAGGTCCCTCACTGTTCCTGCTAAAATACAGTATCTCAAGCCTATCCGTGGTGAAACTGATATGCCAATTAATGCACATTCTACATTTTTATTCATTTGTTATTGTCTTTTGTCATCACCTTCCTTTGTATTGGCCTAACCACTCCCCAGTTTGGTGTGTTTACAAATGTAGGCATTATACATTGCATCTCAGATTTATGTCTCTTTATATACAGTATTTAAACAGTTGCTGCTATAATCTATCAAAACGAACCAAGTTTAAACCAAAAAGTGTTTAAGATTAAATAGAGATTTCTTGTTAGCAATTTACTTTTCTTGCTATTAAACAAGCTGAACATAACATCTGACTGGGTGACACTGGGTCACTGATGTGTTTTACGAATTGGTAAACATATAGCTCACATGCACAAGTCTTTCATATGAGTGAAAGACACATAAGCCTCACTGATTTGAGTCTCAATCAGCATCCATTAAGTACTAGGAGATCTATTCAAAATGCACAAAAAAAACTTTCTAAATTGTCTGTAATTACTGTTTCCTACAATTTCTTTTTGCAGAAGCAATGGTAATGAGATTTGCAGATGTGCAAATTAGCAACATTTATTTAATGTATAATTATTTTGAAATAATTTTCAAAAAATTACAATCCCGTTATGAGTTTTAAATCTTGAGTAATTCTTAAGATCTTATTAAAAGCAGTTCGGAATATTTTTTCTATGCCTAAAGGTGTGTTCAATTGTCACTTTGGACTTATAAGAAATGGTTTCAGACATATATTAATGGAAAATTGGTAGTGTGGTTTGGAATGAGTCAGGAGAATTAATAATGGGGAGCCAGGAAATTGGCAAAGCAGTTGAATAAATATTTTGCGTCTGTCTTCTTGGAGAGAACACTAACAGTATTCCAAAAATACTACATAATCAAGGGGCTAAAGGTGGGGTGGCAGGACGAGAAAACAATCATAACAACCATCACTACTTAAAAAGCACTGGTGAAATTACTGGAGCTAAGGATAAACATATCCCCTGGATGGGTTGCATCCTAAGATTGTAAAGAAAGTAGCTAATAGATGCACTGGCAGTAATCTTCCAAGAATCTTAGATTCTGAAAAAGTGTCAGAGAATCGGAAAACGGCCAACGTAACACACTTATTCAAAAAGGGAGACAAAAACAAACTGTAACTATAGGCCAGTTAACTAAATATCTGTCGTGGGATGTTATTAGAATCTGTTATAAAGGATGTAAAGACAGATCATTCAGAAATACTTAATAAAGTCAAATAAAGTTAACTAATGAAGTGACGTAGGGATCAGTGCTGGACAACAGTTATATAATGATGGAAGTGAATATACTATCACCATGTTTGTGGATGACACAAAAATAGGTGAAAAAACAAATAGTGAGAATGACACAAAGAGTCTACAGCAGGATACAGACAGGTTAAGTGAGTTGCAAAACTTGGCAGATGGAATATAATGTGAAAAATCTAAGGTTATGCACTTTGGCAAGAGCAATGGAAGAGGTGAATACTATTTAAATGGGAAAAGACTACCAAAAGCTCCAGTAGGTGGACTTGGGGATTTTCGTGCATGAATCACAAAAAGCTAAAATACAAGTTCGCTAGTTTTGGGAAATGCAAATAGAAAGTTGGCCTTTATTTCAAAGGGAATGGAGAATAAAAGTAGGCAGTTTCATAAAAATTATACATGGCACCAGTCAGACCACACCTGAAATATTGTGAACAATTTTCGACCCCTTCGTATGGAAAGCCTGAGAGGCAATCCACAGAAGGTTCATGAGGTTGATTCTGGGTATGGAGGGGTTTTCTTATGAGGAGAGGTTGAGTAAGTTGAGCTTGTACTCCTTGGGGTTCAGAAGAAAGAGAGGAAGCCTTATTGAAATATAATTGTTTTTTGGTAGGCTTGATAGAAAGATTGTTTCTGTTGGATGGTCTAAGACCAGAGGGCATAATTTCAAAGTAGGGAGTCCTCATTTAAGACAGAAATGAGGAGGAAAATCTCCTCTCAGAGTTTAGTGAGTCTGTGAAATTTATTGTCTCAGAAGGCTGTGAAGGCCACAATAAGTATATTCAAGTCATTAAGTATATTCAAGACTGAAACAGATAGAATTTTAATCAGTGAGGAATTATGGGTTATGGGAAAATAGTAGGAAAATGGTGGAACAGACTCAATAGGATGAATAGCCTATTTCTGCTCCTAATGTTGTGGTCTTAAAGTCTTAAGAATTGAGTGTACTAAAGCTGATACATGGGAGACCACACCAAGAGTCAGTTGCACACTATCTTAACTTTGCAGCAGTGCATTATAACTCTCTCTGCAGATGCAGAGTTGGGTTTTGGAAATGTCTAGGCACGGGCTTCAAGAGATTTTTATACATGGAATATATTGCATAAATAGCACAGAAACAAACCATTCTGCCCAGCCAGTCCATTTATTTCCAGTTTCTAATTGATCTAAAAGGTTTTGAGTGAGGTGTGGTGGTTGGATTGATGAAGGTCTACAACTGGCCTCCCAAGGTGATGGGCCTTCTCCTTCACAGTAACTGTTTTGTACAACTGTGTTACAGCTTCAGAGGGCATTAAAAGTCAATGTTTAGTATGAACTGGAGTAACATGTGGGCCTGATCAGGTTGGAATTGTAATTTTCTTCCATAACAAACACCAGCCGACACTTGGCAGTTTTCACAGTACTTTTTCAGTATTAGCCCAGAAATACTGTTTGGGACTAACAATGTTTAAGTCCATACACCCAGCAAGCAACCAACAGAACTACACTGCAATATTTTAAAAATTTAAACAAAAACAAATGTTATTGCATATTAAAAGAATTAATCAGGACAAGCACTGTTAACTTCACACTATTATTTATGTTTATGCTATGAACTTAGTTCTATTTTTTACATTCCCCCCAAAAACATTTTCTTGTGCAATACAACAATCTTGATGGTGTATTTACATCTCTTGAGACTATCCCAAATATGTACAGCAAACATCCAGAATTCACTTTTGCAGCCATCTTCCAAGGTAAGATTGTATGGGAAACAAAAACTGTAATTGCTGGAAAATCTCAGCAGGTCTGGCAATATCTGTGGGGAGAAACCAAAGTTAACATTTCAGATCCAGTAACACTTTCTCAGAACTGATGGTAGCTAGGAAAAAGTTGGTATTTATGCAGAAGATAGAGTGGGGGAGGGGAGTAAGGAGTAAACGATAGGTGGGGATAGAGCCCAAAGAGAGAAAAGAACAGTTGGACAGACAAAAGACTGGATAACGATCAGCCTAGGAGAATGAATAGCTACTAATGAGGATTATTAGTAGCTAACAATGGGTTGTGTAAAACAAGGCTGAGTGCGTGGGGAATGAGGTAAGGACATACAAGAAGATGCCTCAAGCCTAAAACTGTTGAACTTGTCCAGAAGGCTGTAGAGCTCCCAAATGGAAAATGAAGCGCTTTTTTTTCAGCTTGCGCTGAACTTCGCTGGAGCGCTACATCAAGCATGAGACAGAGAAAGTGGCCAGGGAACACTGTGGTGTGTTGAAGTCGCAGTCAACTGGAAGCTCAGGGATTTTTTTGTGGACAGAACGTTGGAGTTCTATGAAGTGGTCACCCAGTCTACGCTCTGTTTCCCCAATGTAGAGCAGGCCACATTTGAACAGCGAATGCAGTAGACTCGATTGAGCGAAATGCAGGTAAAGCATTGCTTCACTTGGAAGGTGTGTTTGGGCCCTTGGATGCTGAGGAGGAAGGAAGTAAAAGGGCAGGTGATACACATTCTACGGTTGCAGGGGAAGGTGTCGTGCGGCTGTGGGGGCGGTGTTGGGAATGAAGGAGGAGCAGACCTGGGTGTCGCGGAAGGAATGGTTTTTGCAGATGGCTGATAAAGGAGGGAAGGGGAATATGTGTCTGCTGGTGACATCCCACTGGAGGTGGTGGAAATGTCATGTAATAATCCTCTGGATGTGGATGAAAAGGAAGAAAACAGGAGAGAAATGCAAAATATTTAAAATAGACAAGTTAAAACTGTACTCTACTTCGAAAAAAGTTAAGAACTTTCATGGGAAATGGAAAGCAAACACTTAATTATGGAATTAAGTGGAAATTATGGAAAACTACTGAATTGTAGTTATCCAAGCAAAGTTCGTTGTTTTATTTATAGATCAAAAGATAAACAATCATAAGAAGAGAGGTCTGAAAATCTTGCTTGCCATCATCAGCAAGAGGCTTCTTAGAATGAATACAACTAGTCTATCTGTGGTTGATCAGAAAAATCCAGGAAAGCTCTGGAATGTACACCAACTCAAGATAAAAATTAACTTTAGGATTTACAAACTCTAACAGCTATCATATAGGCAGAAATCCCAAGAGTCTATTGACAAGTTAATTGGAAGATGCCATAGCAAAGGGTATGAGTGTGACTTTTCTGAAGTGGAAATCTCAGAAAGGCTCTTGAAGTTGATATATATACTAAAGCCTTCAGCAAGGATTTTCAGGACACAAAAAAGGACCATTCTATTGATCAAAAACAAAGTTGCTGGAAAATCTCATTTGGTCTGGCAGCATCTGTGAAGGAGAAAACAGAGTTAACGTTTTAGGTCCGGTGACCCTTCCTCAGAACTGATGGTGGCTGGGAAAATGTCAGTTTATATGCAGAAAATAGGGAGGTGGGTGGGTTAGGGAGTAAACGATAGGATAGAGCCCAAAGAGAGACAAAGACAGTTGGACAGAAAAAGGAGTTGCTAATGATCAGGCTGGGAGGGTGAGTAGTTGTTAATGGGGACTGTTAGTGACTAACAACAGGGGGTGTGTCATGGCAGGCTATGTGGTAACAAGACCTGGTGTGTGGGGTGGGGGGCTGGGACATGGGAGAGTTTAGGACCTAAAATTATTGAACTCAATATTGAGTCCGGAGGGCTGTAGGGTCCCCAAGCGGAAAATAAGGTGTTGTTCCTCCAGCTGTTAACGTTTCGGGTCCGGTGACCCTTCCTCAGAACTGATAGTGGCTGGGAAAATGTCAGTTTATATGCAGAAAATAGGGACATGGGTGGGGTAGGGAGTAAACGATAGGATAGAGCCATACTATTGATGCCTTATTTGAAGATGGATGCACCAAAAACCATAATGGCAGGCCAATGACAATTACATGCTTTATGAGCTGCCAACATTATTGCTAATGTCAGCAACGTATACCAAGCCAACAGAATCTGTAACAAATGTGGTATGTACAACCCATGCAGAAGCTGTTCAGCTTTTCTTCATATCTGTAAAGCATGTAGCACCAAAGGACATTGGCCATGCATGTATAGGTTCTGGTTCCAAAGGCCAGGCTATACATCTGAACGAAACACAGGTGACCAATAAGTAGGAAACAACACCATATTGCTGGCAGCAAGTAAAGTGTTAAGAATGTGTACAAACCCAAACACATTGAGGAGGTTAAAATAAAACCAAGATTTGAGGATGCTGAAGATCTGAAACAAACCACAAAAACAGACATTGCAGGAGAAACTCAGCCTGTACGGAGAGAAAGCAGAGTTAACACTTTGGATCCTGTGACTCTTCTTCAGAATAGTTATCAATACAAAACTGCAGAAGTGAAAGTAGGAGAAAGATATTAGAAGAGAAAGGGAAGCCCACAATTTATGGACAAAGGACTTCGGATAATGCTGAAAAGTACGATGGTACGGCGATAAGTAGTCTTTCTTGAGTTCATTTCGACCAACAGAGATAAACCTGGTTCACAATGGCAAGTCATTTTCAAGGATAAACAAAGTATAATATGATAGATTTACACTAGGACATTATGAGGGGGGTTTGAGATGCATGGAACACATGAGTATTGAACACACAAGAAGACTAACGTGTATATCTGCAGGAGCCCAGGGGTGAATTGGGATGTCCAATGACTTGTGACTGCATGTGAGGCATGTCAAATGTATCAACCACAGCAGCAGAGTAAACCTCTACATCTGCATGATGTTCCGTTCAGTTCTTAGATGAAGAAAGTAATTTAATCACAGTATACATGAAAGATTACATCACTGCAACATATTACTTCTCTAAATTTCCCATCGTTTGACAACTCACAACAAGTGCAACCATCATGAGAATGATGACCACTATTTTCAGCTTATCTAGTATTCCAGATCAGATGGAGTCTGACAATGGACTGCAGTTCACTGGCAATCCATTTCAAGACATGTGCTCAGTTGGGAGTGATCCATATCACACTGTTACCACTTAAACAGTTTATCAGAACTTATGAACAAAAACAAAGTTGCTGGAAAAGCTCAGCAGGTCTGGCAGCATCTGTGGAGAAGAAAACAGAGTTAACGTTTCGGGTCCGGTGACCCTTCCTCAGAACTGCAGAACTTATGTTATGTACAAATCAAATCAATGATCATCAAATATTGAGCAACAAAACAAGATTTTTGCATTGCAGCATTCCTGGACAACACCAATAGAGAAAGGATTACATCACCAACATAGCTAATGTACAGAAAGCAAGTGCAAACAATATTACCCAACAACCAATTATCTAACCTTCTGAGACACAAGACATTCTTCAACAAAAGAGGAGAATGAAAGAAATATATGACCAGTGATCAGGTACTGAACCATCACATGCCCCAGGCAGAGACTGTGAGTCAAAAATCCAGTGATAAGCGAAAGTTTCTAAAATATGCAACCAGGCCAGATCACACCATGTCATCTTAGTGCGACATTACAAAGAAATAGAGGCCGGCTAGGATCAATGTGCAACACACTAATGCTGAAGAGGGTGAGGAAGAAAAATCTGATGAGGATTGTGCAGTGGTCATGAGCAGCAGCAGCCAGCAATGAGACAACCAAGTTGTCAACCAAAAGCAACCATGAACAAATGTATCACCCCAGATGGTTATACTATCACCAGATAAGGATGAGTTGTCAAACCTGTGAAAAGTTATATTGAAGTTTGAACTTTTAATCTTATAACTTCCATTCACCTGTGTATAATTATTGAATTGAAAATACGCAGCTCTGTAGAATCATGTAACAATGGGCCTCATTTTCCCTCATTATTTGTCACAATCTGATGATTTAAGGATGGGTCATGGAGGAGAATTCTGGCCAATGTGTGTTTTTGCATCCAAGGCACGCATCCAAGCATTGCTTTCCCCCGTGGGAGAATGATGCAGAATTAACAGTATAGTTCAAATCTTCAATTCCTTATTGCTTTAAACAAGTACAAGTCTTAAACAGAAACTAACCTATCGACTATAATGAATGTTAATCAATATTATAATTGACACTACAATCTGCAACAAGACTTTTTGGTATTCCAGTATTAAATCTCACCCAGGAAATATGTATAGATGTGTACACGATGTTAACACGTGAGGGTTTCAAGAGGTTTTGTGAGTGAGTCCTATATGTTTTCAGTTCAAATGTCAGGTATATGAAAAGCAGAACTGGTGGCAGATCTCCTGATCATATTTCAAGGAACTGTCCTCACATTGGAATATATTTCAATGTCAGGTGCCTTTTAGAGGGGTGACTGTTATTTCTTTCATACCTCATTTTGCATTGACGCACAAGTTAAAAATAGACAATTCTTCTGGAATGTATGAAGTGTTATATGACCACAATGATTACTGAAAACTATTTAAATGGAAAGAAGGCACTGAACCAATTGATATCTGTATTTAAAGACAATAAATCATTTTCTAATAGAAACAGTAGGTGACAGATCATCAAAATATTTATAGTACCAACCATTTTCTTTCCAATTTGTGGTATGTTTAGATGAGACACCACATCATCAAGCAAATGCACATCAATCATATGACCAATGTTAGTCTTTCTAATGGACAGAATAATAATATTTTGAACATTTTGTCAGATTGTCATAAATGTATTTTTAATTGCAATTTCCTGCTATGATAGTTATAAGATGGGCGTACTGAGAGATTTTAGAGGGACAAAATGGTATTGATAGACTTGATCAAGTGATCATTCTGGAAGAGGGTCATAAAGAGGGACACAATGCATGGTGGTAGGTTTTCTACATATGAATTTGGAGCAGCAATAGACATTTGGCCCTTCAAACCTGTTATATAGAAAGATAAAAAAATTATTCCATATTCTTACCTACATCTGATAACCTGTCACTACCTTTCTTAGCAACAATCTATATACATCTGCTTTAAAAATATTCAAAGACACTGGAATTTAGAAGAGTGAAAGGCAACAGTTGACTTGACAGGGTTGAGGCAGAAGGCTTGTTTCCCCTTGTGGGAGATTTCAGGACCGGAAGGCATAACTCAGAGTAAGATTCACCGATTTAAGACATAGATGAAGAGGAATTGCTTCTCTCAGAGGACAATGAATCTGTGAAATTCTCTACCACAAAGAGCTGTAGAGGTTGGGTCATTGAGTATTTCAAGGCTGAGATGGACAGATTTTTAAACAGTAAGTGGAAAGTGGAGTTGAGGGTCATCAGACAGCCATAATCTCATTGAGTGATGGAGAAGATTTGATTTTCATGACAAATAAAATGCTTGGCCTATTTATTTTTGAGAAAGAAATATAAACACTTAAATACCCATTAAAAACTTAAAATAATGATTAGAGTTAAATAGATGTTATCATGTTAAAACATTCTAAAGCACTATACCTACTGGGGAAAAAAAGAACTTACAGACTTGGGTTCTAATGGAATGTCAGGACCACATGTGGCTTAGCAATCTGACCCTGTCAGTAACAGATCATCTGGGTGGATTTTCCAGCAATCAGCTACTTAATAAAGTAACTTCAGTTGTGGCAGTGAATTGGATGTGGGGGTGGGGAGGGGTGGTGCATAAGAAGAGTATATACAAGCCCAAATAAAGGCACAAGATTTAAAGGGAAACTAGGAGCACCCACACTTAAGCACTGTGATTTTTGGACAGCAATGCTGCAGAAGCAGAAGTCGGAAGAAAGTTGATGATGGAGGAGGAAGTAGAGATTTTATGGACTAAGGACTTTGGATAATGCTGATAGCTGCAATGGCATGGAGACTAGTGCTGAGGAGGGATATGAGTGTGAAGGACATGGATCCAGTCTAGAAGGTGCTTTAATGACCACTTGAGATCCAGCAAGGTGAGTGGCGTACATCCTTGTCAGCTGGCTACCTCACTTTCTTACCTTTGTAGCCTTTAACATTTCTTATATCCTTTGGAATTCTCTCTTTGCAAAGATACCCAAGACTGTCTGCCTAGGTTGCACCTTAACGCTACATCTCCATAAATAATAATAATTTTATTTCAAATAGTTGACTTATGGTTCCCTTCCAATAGTGAACATCCTCAAATGTTGTGCTTACTTCCTAAATAAAGACTGTTCTCCTTATACACCTCACCCTCTTTCTATTTTCATTGCTAAAAAGTGCATGCAGCTATTGGGAGAGACACAAAGCGGGGGTAGAATGATGTACTTGCCCATACTGACCCAGTGGAACAGGGTAGAATTGGCAAGGTGGAATTAAGGCTGTTGTCGGTGGAGAGCTAATAATGACAGGCTTACCACCCTCAGTTGAAGGGCAGCTGGGCAAAGTTGTTACAGGTTTCTGTGGTATCCAGGTCTATGTCAGAATGCAACATATGAGCCTCCCAATATTCATGCTCCATCAGCACAACCTCTTCAACATCCCCCATCTCACAGAAAGCTGCTATTCCACCAACAACCTCTGGCATCAGTTCCCATCCTCTTTAAGCTGTCAAGCTATGCAGCACACAGTAGACAACCATTATTTGTGAAAGTCCTTCCAGCCTGTAGGCACCTGAACCTGCTTTTTGAACAAACCCATGGCTTTCTCTATTGTGGGTGTGCTAGATAGAAAGCACACTTTGAATCTCACATGCACCTCTGTGGGAGGGGTGGTGTCAGCAGACAGAGTTTCAAGAGATACCCATGTCACCGAAAAGTCATCCTCTGAATTGTTAAGAGGCAACTGCTACTACTGGAGGATAAAAGTGTCACGACAGCTCACTGGAAATGTTGCATACATCTATAGGATTTTCCTAAAGTTATCACACTCAAGCTGACTATTGAATGAACAGCAAGTACTACTGGACTGCCCACAAGATCCTTGATTGTTGCTAGGATGTAGTTGATGATGCCCTGAGCCAACAAGGCAAAGCCTTTGCACTTGATTGGCTGCATTGATTTTGATGCACTGAGGTACTCTCCAAAATAAGACATCTATGACCTAGGAAATACATTGGTGAGCTGGTAATTGTGAAATCCAACGAATGTGGCTGAGTCCTGGAATGAGATAGACCTTAAAAATTCAATGTAGCTATCCCCTTCTCCACTACAGGCAATGTGCGGCCTCCTCCACCTAATAGTATTGCATCATCCTCCTTCAGAGTGCGCAGGTTAATGTATGGCTTTGATAGTAGCCCAATGATTGACATCCTGCTATTAACTTGCTCCCTAGCTTATGAAAGTCTAAACATTATGACCTCAATACCTTCCCTCTCTATGTTGTTGTTAGCAAAGTGTATCACAACTTTGGGTTCAGTTCCTATCCCAGTAGAATTTTCTGCACTTTCTCCATGATGTTTTATTAACCTGGCACTAGGGAGGGAATGCATAATCGCAGAACTTGTAATGACAGTTCCTGAAATGATGGTTATTAAATCCCCAACTACTATCACTTTTCATTTTGCTCCCCTACTTGAATGGCGTCCTATATCATGATCAGTGGTTCGTTGACCTATCTACCCTACAGTCCTTTTCCTCATCCACAGAGGGGGAGTTATCTGGATGCAGTGTTTCAGGAGGCAGTCACACCATGCAGGTTAAGTACTTCCAATTTGGCCAGTGGTTAGGGATGGGAGGGTGTGACAACAAGTGAGGTATGTAGAAGGATCCTGAATTTATCATTGGAGGAGCCTCAGCTCTTGACCCAAGGAGCCTAAAGAGACTCTGGCAGAAACTCTGAGCTGAAATCCAAGCTGCTGGAGACGCTTCCTATCCATGTGGTCCCCATGACAGAAGAAGCATCCTGAGGTTCTTATATGATGCAGGAATTGCAAGTAACATATCTCAGCAGCCAAACCTTAATCTAAATCAAATCTATTTCCTACTTTTAGAATCTAGTTAGTACCTTGATGAAACAAGTTTTTGAATTTTTGTTTTTGTCAACCTCTATGTTAATACTCTGTTATTATTTTGCTTGGTGTGTACCTAGCCTGATTGAAATGTTTAATTGACAGGAAATAGGAGAAAATGCTCATCAGTTTATAATCTGCTTTCCTGTGATGTCACCATTTGGTGTTCTTTTTCGTGAATGTAGTTTGTCTGTACCCACCTAATTCTATATAATCCTGTTCTTCCTGCTGCTGTGTGTTTCAATCATTGGATTCAACCATTGAAACACACTGGGATATTAACTGAAGTTGTCATTTGAAGGTTCCTAAAACACTTAAGGAAAAGTCAAAAACAGGGAAAACCAAAGGAAGAAAAAGTCACCCCCAACTCCCCCATAAGTAGAAAGGACAGAGTTAGTGAGGAGTGGCTCCTATAGTCACAGGCTGTTGATAGATTCACTCGTGAATGTTTCAGCCTTGTTCATGTGATGAAAATGCATAAGCTATGATCTCACCAGAATGTGAATGATAAAGAGGTTTAAGGTGATGAGTTTTTGTGCATAGAAGTGCTAGTTATTTTGGAAAAATATTTTGTTGACCTATGTCTGCTGGCTTATGTCAATTTAAATACATGACACCAAGGAAGTTACACCATCCTTGATCGTCTTGGCTTTAAACTTAGTGGATAGTTGATCATTATTGAGGATAATGATGAATTCTTCTAATTCTGCTTGAGAGTGCAAATATGTTAACACAAACAATGAAAGTATTGTAACCACAACTGTTTCACTTAATAAGTAAGTTAGGGAGAACAAAAAGGAAACCCTTAAAGATGTAGCCCCCAAGACAATTTCAAAAAACCTCAACAGAAAAAAAACTGTGCTCTGTTTGTTTGGGTTGTGCTCTTCAACCTCCTGCCTGTCTTGCTCTTGCTGCAGTTCTTGGGTCTTGGGTCATGGCTGTCTATTACTCCTGCCAGTCTCATTCTGCTCCCACTCACGCTCCTACTGTTGCTGTAATATATAAGACAAGGCTAAGTTGCTGGAAAACAAATGATGCTGACCAAATACTTTGTCATAAAGTTGATGTAGTATCGAGTGACAAAACAATTGTATCAACAGTAGGTTCTAACCTCAAAACTAACCTCTATACTTAATCACTTTCCCTATCCCCAACTTCAAACGCTAACCAGCCCTTAGTCTAAACCTCAATTTAATCCTAAATCAAATATTATCAATCACCATCATGATGTCCTTGACATTTTCATTAAAGACTCAGAATATGTCTGCCTTCATATTTTCAAGTTGAGTTACAATTTCACATTCCACGTACATGAAAAGCAGAACCTGTACACTCAAACAAGTGTCCTCTTAATAATGTAGGTTGGGAAATCCTCACAGAATAAAGCTTCCTATATGGTGGGCTGTAGTCCGCAGAAGTATTTTGTTTGCATTGTGGTACTTTGGAAATGAGAATTTTTAGATGGGAATATGGAAAAGAAAAGATACAATGAGAAAGCGAAGGAGGCAATAAAACAACAAGGAGGGTGGGGGAGGAAAGAGGCAGGAATAGAACATGTCAAAATTTAAATTGACTAAAATTGCAAAAATAATACTTGTTTAAATAGATATAAAGATTGCATCATTAAGTTATTTTTCCGCAGTTTAATGCAACACAGGATTTTGAAATGTTGGGATTTATAGGGATTAGACCCAATGGTCTGACAAACATTGCTGCAGGGTGTCTATAATTTGCTTTGGCACCTAGGGAGAGAACAGAAAAACAAAGTCCACAGAAAGTAGACTAACAGATTGAGATCAAATGCCAGTGAGGCTGTTGACGAATGTGATAAGTTGACCAAGATGTGATTGGGGTAACTCTGCCATAGAAAAGGACTGCTGATACTTGTTTAATGTGATGGGCATTTAAGCAATGCCAAACGATTATGAAGTTATGCATGAGCATCTTCAGCAGTGTAAAAGTTCTCTCCACCCCTCTCACCCACTTCAACCTCTCCCTCGCAGAACGTGCAGCCCTCCGCTCCAATCCCAACCTCACCATAAAAGCCACAGACAAGGGAGGCGCAGTTGTAGTATGGCGCACTGACCTCTACATCGCCAAGGCCAGACGCCAACTCTCCGACACCTCCTCCTACTGCCCCCTTGATCATGACCCCAGCCCCGAGCACCAAACCATCATCTCCCAAACCATCCGCAACCTCAGGTGACCTCCCACCCACAGCCTCCGACCTCATCGTTCCCCAACCCCGCACCGCCCGCTTCTATCTCCTTCCCAAAATCCACAAACCTGACTGCCCTGGTCGACCCATTGTCTCCGCCTGCTCCTGCCCCACCGAACTTATCTCCACCTATCTTGACTCCATTTTCTCCCCCTTGGTCCAGGAACTCCCTACCTACGTCCGTGACACCACCCATGCCCTCCACCTCCTCCAGAACTTCCAATTCCCCGGTCCCCAACACCTCATCTTTACCGTGGACGTCATTCCCCATACAGATGGCCTAAAGGCCCTCCGCTTCTTCCTGTCTCGCAGGCCCGACCAGTTCCCCCTCCACTGACACCCTCATCTGCTTAGCCGAACTCGTCCTCACTCTCAACAACTTATCTTTCAATTCCTCCCCAGACAAAGGGGGTGGCCATGTGTACCCGCATGGGCTCAAGCTATGCCTGCCTCTTTGTAGGTTACGTGGAACAATCCCTCTTCCGTACCTACACTGGCCCTAAACCCCACCTCTTCCTCCTTACATTGATGACTGTATCGGCGCCGCCTTGCGCTCCGACGAGGAGCTCGAACAGTTCACCAACACCTTCCACCCCAACCTTAAGTTCACCCGGACCATCTCTAATACCTCTCTCACCTTCCTGGACCTCTCTGTCTCCATCTCGGGCAACCACCTAGAAACCGATATCCATTTCAAGTCCACCGACTCCCACAGCTACCTAGAATACACCTCCTCCTACCCACCTTTCTGCAAAAATGCCATCTCCTATTCCCAATTCCTTCGCCTCTGCCTCATCTGCTCCCAGGATGAGGCATTTCTCTCCCGTACATCTCAGATGTCCTCGTTTTTCAAGGACCGCAACTTCCCCCCCTCAGTGGTTGAGAGCGCCCTCCACTGTGTCTCCTGCATTTCCCGCGACTCATCCCTCACACCCCGTCCCCGCAATAACAACCAAAAAAGAATCCCCC
>NC_063340.1:75442807-75569368 GCF_021869965.1 Rhincodon typus
TTTCCCTCCCCACCCTTATCTGCTTTCCGGAGGGACAACTCTCTCCGTGACTCCCTTGTCCGCTCCACACTCCCCTCCAGCTCCACCACACCCGGCACTTTTCCCTGCAACCGCAGGAAGTGCTACACCTGCCCCCATACCTCCTCCCTCACCCCCATCCCAGGCCCCAAGAAGACTTTCCACATCAAGCAGATGTTCACCTGCACATCTGCCAATGTGGTATACTGTATCCGCTGTACCCGGTGTGGCTTCCCCTACATCGGGGAAACCAAGCGGAGGCTCGGGGACCGCTTTGCAGAACACCTAAGCTTGGTTCGCAATAAACAACTGCACCTCCCGGTCGCGAACCATTTCAACTCCCCCTCCCATTCCTCAGACGACATGTCCATCCTGGGCCTCTTGCAGTGCCACAACGATGCCACCCGAAGGTTGCAGGAACAGCAACTCATATTCCACTTGGGAACCCTGCAGCCCAATGGTATCAATGTGGATTTCACAAGTTTCAAAATCTCCCCTCCCCCTACCGCATCCCAAAACCAGTCCAGCTCGTCCCTGCCTCCCTAACCTGTTCTTCCTCCCACCTATCCCCTCCTCCCACCTCAAGCCGCACCTCCATCTCCTACCGACCAACCTCATCCCGCCCCCTTGACCTGTCCGTCCTCCCTGGACTGACCTATCCCCTTCCTAACTCCCTACCTACACTCACCTTTACTGGCTCCATCCCCACCTCTTCGACCTGTTTGTTTCCTCTCCACCTATCTTCTCCTCTATCCCTCTTCTATCCGCCTCCCACTCTCTCCCTATTTATTTCGGAACCTCCTTCCCCTCCCCCTTTTCTGATGAAGGGTCTAGGCCCGAAACGTCAGCCTCTCTGCTCCTATGATGCTGCTTGGCCTGCTGTGTTCATCCAGCCCTGCACCTTGTTGTCTCCACTTCAACTCTAAGAATGTTTTGTTATATGTAACTACCTTAAATAGGGTTAAAAACCAATTGATGTTAGCACTGTACGGGAAATAATCTGTCTAATCTCCTACTTTTTGTTCGAAATCAATGAAAATATATTATTTTTGTGACGAGACTCGTCGCTTTTTTACTATTACATCAACAATATTCGGTGAGTTCATTGATGTTTGGATAAGAGTAAATTGTTACACACTTCAGAAGTGAGAACACGCCTTTCTACGCGTTCATAATTTCAATATATTGTCCCACATTATTTCTACAGTAGAAAAACAGGTCTCGCATGCTCCTGGATTCTTAGCTGCTCTGTTACAATGTACCCGTTCACATTTGCGTGTACATATGCTATGTATACAGGTGCTCCCTGCCAAATTTTCAATTGTCATATATTTAGCCTCGCTTTTTGTATCAACATTTAACACTGTAAATATTTCAGAATGGAAGTCCTGTTGTTTTCTGCCGGGCGTCACTGACCAAGCCAACATTTATTGCCCTGGAGAAGTCGGTGTTGAGTTACCTTCTTGCATCGCGGCAGTCCATGGGAAGTAGGGATACCCACAGTGCTGCTATGGAGGGAGTTCCAGGATGTTGCAGTGCATCTTGTGGATGGTACATAATGCTACAACCGTGAGCTGGTGGTTAAGGAACTGAATGTTGAAGGTGCTGAGTGGGGTGCAAACAAGCAGATTGCATTGTTCCATATGGTGTCCAGCTTTTGGTGGAGTTGCAACCATACAATCATGTGGAGAGCATTTAATCCCATTCCTGAATTGTGCGTTTTTTAAATGGTGGACCAGATTTGGGAAAACAGGAGCTGAGTTACTGCAAAATAACTGGCTTCTGACCTGCTCTTGTGGACACAATATTTATGGCTAGTCCAGTTCAGTTTCTGGTCAATGCTACCCAACCCGAATATGTTGATGGCGGAAGAATTCGGTGACGGTAATGCCACTGAATGTCAAGGGGCAAAGATTAGATTCTCTTTTGTTGGAGATAGTCATTGCCTGACACTTGTGTAGCAAGCACAATGTTAGTTGCAATTTTAAGCAACCAGGTAAACAACTGACTGATAATGCAGGTAGGTCCACTGTTGGTGTTTATGGAAACCAATTCTAAAGTTTCTCTCAGCTCATTTACTATCTTATTAATTAGCCATATACAATGATACGCAGAAATTCCGAATATAGATGCTTGTCTATGTTGGACTATTGAGCATCAAGACCAAATGAAATAGGCGAAGGAGTGAGAAGTTGGGACTTGGTCCGGGGACACGGATATTTAATCCCGATTTAAAGTCATGCATTCTATACCTTTTGCATTACTGTTTTCTCTTATGTTAGTTGTAGTGGCATGTCAACATGCTGAGCAATTTTGGAAACTGAGCAACGTGAGCTCCTTAACATGTGCCTGCAATTCAGGGCGAATAGCTGGGAGACACGAATCTGAACTAGGAAGGGATAATTACAGCAAGACAAGGCTGTTACCATTACAAGTGTGGACATAAGAATTTGGAATAAAAATTTGACAAGTACAATAAAACGGTGGCAACGAGAAAAAAAAATGCAGATTTTCGATGAGGATATTTATATATTTAATGCAAGTTCTCCTATGACAAATAAATGACTTCTCAGCCGTTAACTATAGATTGGCAGAAGATCATAACATTCAAAGGGTTATTACTAAACTCGTATTAAAATGAAGCCAGACACGCAGTGTGCAAATTTTGTTTCACTCTTCTTTCCCCTATTCTCTAGCCCATTTTCTTTACCTATCGGATCAGTACACTTTCTAATGTTCGAAGAACACAAAAATTTTTAATCGCTTGTGCAGCACATACAGAGGTATCAATAACTCTTTGCTCAAATACATTGAACACAAAGTAGATCAGGGTTAAGCATTTGACAATTGTCCTTATTTACAAAATTATTTGACAAGCTCATCAGAAATTTAAATATATCATCAATACAGGTTACTAAAATGATGCACCGTGAGAAAACTAGGGAGTGGCCAGACACTAAGAATGCGCAGTTCAAGTCAGAGGTGTAACGTTGAACGAAAATATCAAGTTAAAAGCCCAGCATTTGAGAGAGGCTGACAGCATCCGTTTAAAATGTCAACGAGGGCTTTAAAACAACTCAACTTTAGTTTTTAATGTATTAACTAAATCGCCTTGTTGCGGAAAATGTGCTTTTTAGCTTGTTCAAAACTGCATTTTTAGTATCAAATATTTGTGACTGAAGAGAAAAAATGACCACCACAAATTGTCAATTGAAAAGTTTCTAGAAAATCCGAGTGATTTTTTGTAAGGTAGAATGTGCAATTATAGGGACGCAAATGTCCGTGGCTGGTTGCACTGGCATTGGAATTAATGCTGGAAAATTTGAGCAAAGGTTTGAGGAAAATAATGAGATCGAAGTTAAGTTTTGAAGTGAGGAATTGCGTGTTTTGATGTGCATTTTTTCAGATGCAAATGATAAAGCGAATCTACGTATGACATGCAGGGCGCAAGGATCAATTTGCTCCGCCAATGTAGAATTCAGGTGCTGTCTGTTCCCGGAAAGCTGTGCGATTCACTCTCATTAATTAGAGATTATTCCAGCAATCTGATTACTTTCTACAATTTTATCTGCTAATATTACAGTTTGCCGTGTAAATATATATATAGTGAATTCAATGCATGTATGTATGACCCGATGAAGAGAGAGACCAGGCGGAGCAGCATCTCCTTTGATTGCAGGAATCTGCTTCATTTAAATTGTATATTAAGGTCTGAGTTAGAGAGTCATAGCGGACTCGAAACATTAAACTCAGCAGGTTTAGCAGCATCTGTGAAGAAAGAAGCAGAGCTTCTCCGGCACTTCCCGTTTTCTTTTATTTCAGATCTCCAGCATCCGCAGTATTTTAAATTTAATTAATATTCCTGGGTTTTAGGATTCACAAAGGGTTTATTTTTGGAACTGTGCCTGACAGATTTGTGTAGGGCTGGACGTTAATAACTTTCTTCGTCAACGAAGATATAAAAATAAATTTGGCCAATATCAATCCTGTGTCGATCTGAAATTAAACCAGGCACCAGCTTTCTGCAGACGGGGTTAAAGCCATTGTCAAGCCCCTGCACCTCAATATCTCTCTGCAAACTGAGGTTTGCAAAAGTAATACCGTTTACCCGAAAGACTTCTTCTAATTTAAAAGAAAACTAGTAAAAAGTGGCCGGTAGTTCTGTCACAGCAACTAACATACCTTCAGAAAGACTTTAGAGCGTTTCCTGAGCTGATCACTCCCATGTCTGGTGAGGCTCCAGCGATAAACAAGTTTTTCTAAATTGCTCTTGTCTATACTTATTTGAACTCCGACTTCTTTACATTTCAAGTAGAGTTCCTATTTTCAGGATCATTAGAAATCGCTGAAAAACAATCCATGACAGTGGATCGCGATCTATTAAAGTGAAGAGATTGTTAGGTGACAAATTCACTTTTTAAAAGGAAAACGGCATTAAGTGTATGACAGATCGATGACATTTGTCAGCAATCAAAATTGTTAACCTTTCTCTGTCAGATGCTGCCTGACTTGCTGATCGTTTCCAGTATTTTCTGTTTTTATCTTCAATTTCTAGCGTTTTGATTTTTCTTTTATTAAATAATTTTTAATGGCTCGCCGCAGATGCAATATCTCAAGGTGTACTCAGCGTTTTCTTCTTCTGCTCTAGAGGAGCAATTATGTTGGCATTTTGTTTTGGCTTTCAAAGGTCTTTTAGCGGCACGGAGCCCAGCAGCTTCCCAGCGAAACCCTGCTTTAGTAAAGCGACCATTCAAAGTAAAACCACTCCCGTGAATTTTCCGGATACATAACTTAGCAACATGGACCGGGACCTCTTTGGCACATTAGTGAGATGTGGTAACATGTAACATACACAAAAATCATAACTATTTTATAAATCTCATACCTTTAGTCCCAAATGTAAGTGAAACTTCATCTAACTTTAAAAAAAAGTTAATAAATCGCTGATAGAAACAGAATGCGCAATAACAGCCATGGGATTTGATCTACGGCTCGCTTACCTTTGACTATAACCCAATTCGTTGTTGCTGAGAGAATGTTTTTTTTCTAGGCGCATGTTTATACTCCATGACTCCTCAACATGTGTCCCCAATGCGGTTATTTGAGAAATATGTCTGGACCATCGTTGCTTTAAACTGCAAGCAATTATGGCCGCTTAATTTAAATCTTAATTTAAGTCTACCCACTAGATGGAACTGAAACTCCGCGTTTTACCAAACCAGAAGAAAAACAGTGTCCATTCTAGAATAAACTCAACCAGCCATCAAGGGGAGACGATGGCCCAATGCTATAATCGCTAGACTACTAATCCAGAAACCCGGGTAATGTTCTGGGAATCTCATGGCAACTGCTGGAATTTGAATTCAGTCACAAATCTGAAATTAAATGTCCAATTTTGACCGTGAAACTGTTGTCAAATGTTGGGGAAGGAAATTGCCAACCTTGCCTGGTGTGGCCTACATGTGACTCCAACCTCTCTGCTCCTATGATGCTGCTTGGCCTGCTGTGTTCATCCAGCCCTGCACCTTGTTGTCTCCTTTTAACTGTCCTCTGGACAACTAATCGATAGTAAAAAAAAAAGCTGGCCTGGCTAACGCCTCTTAATTTTTTTAAAAAATACACCACATAAACTTGATAGCACTGGAATGTAATCACATTGCCCCAGGTGTGGAAATCCAGAGGATTTGGCCTTAAAAGACAAATAAATGGAAAAACAGTTAAGTCAATATGTTAAAAAAAACGATATTGATCAGAAAACTGTTATGGACTATGTATAGTAGTTATCTAGAGTTAAAGGAAGGGTAATATTAAACTGGAGAGGGTTCAGAAGTGATATATCAGGATGTTACCAGGTGTGGAAGATTTGAGTTATAAAGAAAGGCTGGATACGCTGGGACTTTTTCACTGGAGTGTAGGAGGCTGAGAGACGATCTAATAGAAGTTTATAAAATAATGAGAGGTATAGATAGAGTTAATGATAATTGTCTTTTTCCTAGAATAGAGGATTTCAAGACCAGGTGGTACATTTTTAAGGTGAGAGGAGAGATTTAAAAAAGACATGAGGCAATTTTTTTACAGAGAGGGTGGTTTGCGTGTGGAATGAATTTCCTGGGGGAAGTGGTGGATGAGGGTACAATTACAACGTTTAAAAGACATTTGGATAAGTACATGAATAGGAAGGTTTGGAGGGATATGGACCAGGAGCAGGCAGGTGGGACTAGTTTAGTTTGGAATTAAGTTCGGCGTGGACTGGTTGGACGGAATGGTCTGTTTGTGTTGCTGGACTCTATACAACACCGTCCGCACTGAAAAGAAAGATAGACATTAAATATATATTGAGCGTCTTTTTATACAAGTAAGCACACGAAACATATAAAGAAATTATATCTTTGGAAATACCCATTGTGGTAAAAATAAGACTTCCAAACGCTTAGTTATTGAGATCAAATTGGAATGCTGTTCCGCGGCTTAAAACAAAAACAATAGCTGGAACGTGTATAAACATGTTCGGAATGTTCTGTACAACTTGTTTGCCGTCTGAGCGCTTTCACTGGTTAAAGGTGAGGAGATAAATGCACGGAATGCATTTCTACAGACATTTCCGCATACAACAGACGCAGACAAGTTTAAGACGCGAGAGTAGCCGAAACTACAAGTCGGCAATTCAATCAAATACTTTTCACGATGTTAGATATTCCTGGAGGGATGTTTTTGTGGTTTAAAATATTAACAAGAACCACAAGGTTAGCTTTCTGGCTCAAACACAGTATCAAATATTTGTTATTCCTTTTAATATCGGGAACATAATTCAGTAATAAACACGCTCTATCGCCAGCTAGTAAGTCCAGCAGTTTGGGTGGAGATAGGTCAAGGTGAGGAACAGGCAGCAACAACATTTGACACAAAGTGATACCGTCATCCAGATGTGGCGTTGCCTGTTGCTTTTGGTGTGAGAGGACATGGAAAATATTCTAAACCATATCGGTAATAATTACATAGTAATTAAAGAGATAGAATTCACCCAGATACCGAAACCCGTAACGCGAACGTTATAAGTGCCGTGGGCTGCTTTGAGACTTGTTAAAACGAAATTTAGTTTTACACAGCTTGTAATCCAAATCAAAAAATGTTCGCCGCCAATTTAACAAAAAAGGTCGGGTTGTAAGTACATGTGGATTTTTGGTTATCTAATAAAAGTGGAATAAACGCATTTGATTTCATGGCGATTCCAACGGCAAGGGTCGGTACGTGTGGGACATATTGCCAGCAGCACTGTTTAAATCATCGCATTCCACATTTTGTGTTTGTGTTTATTACATCCAGAAATGTGGACTAAAAGTACCAGTGACTGAAATGCCTGTCACTGTTTTATTTAAGGACCTACATTAATACATACGGCCTTCTGATAAATAACGAGACGTTCTGCATTTTAAAATTATGTTTATGGACACATATCCATCATAACCCCTCGAAAGGTGAAGTTAAAATGTGTGTCTTCTATGAGGAGAAGGATATAGATTTACCTGCGCTCGCTCGCTCCTTACCAACACAATCAGCGGCTTTACGCAAAGATACTGATTTTTGAGGAATCCCTGTGGGTTTTAGCGGTACAACAGCTGGTTTGCATTGCCAGGTGGTGGGGTCTGGACTGCTGCTGGACAGATAAAACTACAGCACACCTCGTCTTCGGACAACTTCATCCCCGCAGCCTCCCCCCGCCTCTAGGCAGAGAATGACGTTAAAGTTGAACGTCTTGAACTGTAAACTGTAGCCGCCATTCACCGCGGTCTTCTCATTATATATATTTTTTAAAATCACCTCTATTTTCCAACTCGTAAGTTGTCGGTTTCACCTTTTGTTGCTGAGAGAAAATCCCAGTGTGAATGAGTCATTCTGCCTGTTTTGACTGCAATACCCATTCCTGTACTGACATTCTTTAACATTTCTTCAAAATAGTCTTCACGTTGAGAAAAAGGAAGGCTCTGCGCGGCTCCCTCAAGCATTGGGCCGAAGGGGTTGATTGTGGAATCCTTTCAGGCGATCCTGCTCTGATCTATCCCGATCGGGAACTTCCCCACTGATTGTTGTCAATGATATTTGGTTTTGTTTTGGTCAGTGCTATTGTGTTTCACCGTTAGATATTTACATGGGAGTATTTCTAGTGCTGCCTGTGTAATTCCGATAGAATCACCGCCGATTCGGATGTAGATCTGGTGTCTATTAAAGATTTTTATTCCTCCGGAGAACGAAGTTCGCTGACTATGGAACGGGAGAGGAGGGTATTCGCTTAGCCACAAGGCACTGTCCATCCGATGGAAGGAAACGAGCAGGCAACTTTGAAACAGTCAGAACAAACACTTCTTCCCCCCAGTACAAGGTTCAGGTTGTGCTCCCGGGCTTTTTTTTGCTTCTGACTAACCGCAGGCTAGGGCTACCGCTATTCGGAATGACTGCTTAGATATTGGTTCCAAACAGCACCGGCCTGTAACAGTACAGACCTGTTCCTGGCAGTGTATCAGTTTGTAACCGGCGATGAGAAACATCTCATCGGGTGGGCAGGGGAGGGGCGGTGGTTGGAGCTGGTCGTTCTGAGTCGCTAACCTGCTCAGGCTGAAGCAGCGAACTTACGGTTTGCTGACAGTCAACATTTGGGCCTTTCTTTAGAACAGAGTCTGCTCAAAGATATTGGATTTTAGGCGAGAGTTGGCACTCAAATCTGTTAGGAAATCTTCTCGCCTGGCCCGGGGGGGTAGGGGGTGAATAAGCAGCGCCTGTGTTCGGAGGATGGAGTGATGGCAGTGCTTCCGGATTCCTACCCCTACCCCGGGGTGAACTGCCGCACCCCCTGCTTTCCGGGCTCTGCCCACCGATAGCATTAAACCTGATTTTAGCCACTTCACAGAAGCACCGTCCAACTCAGCCTCAACTACAATCACTCTTAGAGCCTACAGCAGCCTCCGGTTCACACAGTCTATAGGCAATGGCACCCCAGGTTCACCCAGTCTATAGGCAATGGCACCCTGGCTTCAACCAGTCTATAGGCAATAGCACCCCAGGTTCACCCAGTCTATAGGCAAAGGCACCCCTGGTTCACCCAGTCTATAGGCCATGGCACCCCTGGTTCACATTGTAACCCGGATACACCCCGTCTCTGGGCCCAGGGCACCCCCTGCTCACCCAGTGGTCTCCTCTCCTGCTTCTTTCTTTCTGGCGATTGCCGACGTCGTTCAGCCTGGCCTGACTTTATTGGATCTCATTTCCCTCCAGCCGAAGTCCTCTGTTTAAATTGGAAATCTGGGGACAGGAGTCTCACGGGTCTGCTCCGCCAGTTTCTCAGTATCTCCCCTGTCCAATCCTTTTCACATTCTATAACCCTCAATCTGATCGTTCCACAATCTCCATTACTCGACGTTTGTACAATCTCTCCTCATTGTGTAAACTTCTCACCATTTTACGCAAAGAATCATGCATTCACATGCAAAAAAGGACAACTACATTTGTTTTAGAAAAAGCTCATCAAAAAGACAATTTGGAATCAGAAAAGAAATAGGGTTGGAGTGTGGGGGGTAAACGTCGAAATAATTTTAAAATACGGCATAAACAATAACATTAAAGTATGTAATCAGCGGAAATAAGGGGAATAAAGGGGTTATATTAGATAACAATTTTGTTTTTTTTTTACTGATAGTGCAATCTGTACGTCCCCATTCTGTTTTGCATTCGTTTTTGTGAATGAGGGTCCCTAGAGGCACATCACTAGAACTTAATAAAAACGCGGAAGTTTCAGACACTAATGAGACCTCTGTTGTTCGTGGGCAGCAAACTGTACGACCTTCTCATGTATATGCTGTGCAACGTTACAGCATTTTCAAGCGTTCAAATTATAATAAAGGCATTCGACGCAAGTCTTAAGTGACAAAATAAAATCAAACTGGGGAAAATAATTCTGAAACTAATACTGCACAACTAATAATGCATCATCCTGAACAAAAACAGAAAAGCTGGAAAAGCATCATCCGGAATTAGACTGGCTTTAAAACAGGTCACCTTGTTTACAACATGTTTTCCTAAACCCATTCTTCTCGCTTACTTTCCCGTTTACATTATGTATTCCGCGCATCGCACAACTGGAGGATTGATTATTGGAATAACCATTAACGGTAAGAGGGCGGAAGAGGCACGTTGTTGCACTATCCACTGTCTGGGGCGGTGCGGATGACTGTCTAAATGTGATGGAATTAATAAAGCCTGTTTCAAGAACAAGGCTGGCTGATAGTTTTCTCTGGGTCTTTCCTGTAAATGTTATAATAGGACATCCGTCCAGAATTTCAGCGTTCGAAAGGGTTTTTGCCCCTCAGAAAGTCAATATTCAAGTTGGCAATTTTAACAAATTTTAATTTGTTGTTCGCTTTAGTGCAGCGCTGTTCGTCTTGGAATTTATACAATTTGCAAAGTGGAAAATGAGAAACAGATTAGCTAAATCTTTAAAAGATGCAATGTTTAGTTGGACATTTCATACAGTTAGTCACAGAGAGATGTAAGTAGACAGATAGAAACCAGCATACATATGCACACAAAGGCAGATGGTATTTTTAAATTCGTTCATGAATGTGGGCATTCTTAGACCAGCATTTACTGCTCACTCCTAATGGCCAGAGGGCAGTTAAGAGCCATCAGCACTGCTGAGAGTCTGGAGTCACATACGACCAGACCAGGTAAGGCTGATGGATCTCTTTCCCTAAAACACATTGTTGAACCAGATGGGTTACAACAATGGACAGTGCATTTTCTTTTAATTCCAGATTTTTATTGAAATAAAGTTTCACCATCTGCAATTATGAGATTTGAACCCATGTTCCCAGGCCATTAGCCTGGGGTATGGATTATTAGCCCTGTGACGTTACCATGATGGCACTGCCTCCCCAGTGAGGGGTTCTCCTTATTCTTCAAACATGTACAAGCTATAAATGTCTTCATTATCTTCTATAAATATTTTCATAACTGAAGAGTCCAAAATGAGATCAGCATGATGTGCACAGAAATAACAGTTCATATTAATGCTTGATGGATCATCTGCAATGGTGCTCTTCCTGATCTTCAATGTATTGGTTGGATACTCTAAATTTGGCATGGTCTTCAGAGTATGCTGAACTGATTTGCAGTGCTTGTGTTCGCATGGGACTATTGGTTGTGATGTTTTCCTTGGAGAAGTAGTTTACAATGCACCATTTATAAGGCTCATTTTTTTCAAAGTGTCATTGTATGTTTTTGTACTGACCACCTTGAAGTAACTTTCCCTGAAATAAATTTCCATTAAACATCTACTTGGGAATTCTGTAGTCATCCCATGCTGAATCTTCTGCAGAACACAATGCTCAAAATAAGAGATTATTTTTTCTATAGGTTCAAGACTGCTGCCACCCATAAAAGAGCCATAAATGCAGACACCTGGGTGCCTAATATCAAGTTGTATGAATACACAGGGAGAAACATTTGAATACAGGACTACAAGACAGACACACAAAGATACAGATGTAGGTACAATCTGAGAAATGCACACACATACATATAGGTATACATTTACAGAAACACAAACAGATACAAGCATTGGTGCATGTGTATAAGAAGAACTGTACACAGATGGAAGCAAATAGGCATAGGTACACAGTGTGGTTTAGAACTTACAACATAGAAAGTGTAGTGGCGATGTCATTGGTCGAGTGGTCCAGAGAAACACCACTGCCTGCAAGTTCCCCACCAAGTTCTACATCATTCTGATTTGGAACTGTATCACCATTCCTGCACTGTCTCTGGGTCAAAGTCATGGAACTCCCTCCCCAACAGTGCTGTAGGTGTCCCTACACCACATCATTCAAGAAGACAGCTCACCACTACATTCTCCAGGAGAATTAGAGATGGACAATAAACAGACACAACCACTAACACACATGTACAATGAATTGTTGAAAAAATTAAAAAGGCACCGGCTATTGCTCCAGGAACAAAGGTTCAAATCCAAGGAATAATTTTGGAATTAACTGGTCTCAGTAAAGGTTGCTGTGAAACTATCATTGATTGTGCTTTAAAAAAATATTTGGTTCAGCTATCCTTTAGGGAAGGAAATTTGCCACCTTTACTGGTCTGGCCTACATATGACTCTAGACCCTGCTGTAATGTGGTAATTACTGAATTGTACTGTGAAACAGTCTAGCAAGGCACTCAATTCAAGTTGCAATTAGGAATGGGTAATAGGGACACTCATCACCAATGAAAGAATAAAAGAAATATAGATATTATTCTCCACTGATCTGCACAAGCCTCCTCCCTCCCCTCTCTTCATCTAACCCCATCAACATATCCTTAATCTATTCTGTTCTCCCCCAAGTATTTATCCTACATCCCTTTCAAAGTAGTCATGCTATTCATATTAACTAATTCCTGTGGGATCAAGTTCCACAGTCTCACTATTTTCTGTTTAAAGAAGTTTCACCTAAATTCTTTAATTGATTACACTTTAATCAGCAGTTAAATATGCAATAGTAGAATGCAGTAAATTCCTGTCCACTTTATTTCAAGCCTGATGAGCAGAAGCCCAAAGCAACAGTGACAATTGATAGCAAAATGCCAAGATCTTCATACACAGAAAGAAGCAACCTAGGTGACCCAAATCTGGAAGAGAATAGGTTGGGGAAAGTAAACTTGGGAAAGTTTGCTTACACATGAGAAGTGAATGGTTACAGATGCCAGTCTTCAACCAAGTTTAATTGAACTCCACATGATATCAAGAAGTGATTGAAGATGCTGAATACTGCACAGGCAATGGGCCTCAACAACACATCCAGCAACAGTACTGAAGACTAACACTCCAAAACTAGTCCTGCATTTAGCCAAGCCCTGCCAGTATAGTTACAATATTGGCATTTACCGAACAATGTGGAAAATTGCCTATATATGTCTTGTGTGCCAAAAGTGAGACAAACATAATTCAGCCAAATAACATCCTCACAGTCCACTCCCAATTACTAGCAAAGTGCTGAAAGGGGTAATTGATTGTGCTGTACTTACAGAGGAATAACCTGCTTGCTGGTACTTAGTTTGAGCTCCAACAGGGTCATATACCTCCTGGCCCTATTACAGCCTTAGTCCAAACAAAGATAAAAGAACTGAACTCCAGAGGTGAGGTGAAAGTCACTGCCATTGACATCAAGTTAGCATTCAGCTGAAAGCATCATCAAGGAGAACTAGCAAAACTGGAGTCCATGGGAAACAAGGGAAAATCTCTACATTGTTTGGAGTTTTACCTAGTACAAGTGAAAATGATTGTGGTTGTTGCAAGTCAATCAGCTCATCCCCAGGACAACTCTACAAGAATTTATCCATGTAGGTTTCTAGCCCAAGTAGCATTAGTTATTTCAACAATTACCTTCCCCTCCATGGTAAGGTCAGAAGTGTGGATTTTGTTGATGATTGCACAATATTCAATGCTTTTTATGACTCCTCAGATAGTGAAACAGTCTGCGTCTATATATAAGTCTTTGCCTCTTAAGTGGCAAACAACATTTGCACCACCCAAGTGCCAGGCAATGCATATCTCAAATAAAAGAGAACCCAACCACAGTCTCTTGAATCTTGATAGCATTGCTATTGCTGAATTTCCCATTACCAACATCCTGGGGGTTACAAATTGAACAGAAACTGAACTGCACCAGCCAGATAAATATAGTGCTATAAGAACAGGTCAGTGGCTATGATTTCTGAACCAAGTAATTCACCTCCTGTCTCTCAATCCTGTTCATTACCTACGATGTACAAGTCAGGAATATGATTGAATACACTCCACTCGCCCAGATGAGTGCAGCTTCAACAAAAATCAAGAAGCTTGACTCCAGCAAAGCAACCTGCTTGATTGATACTCCACCAACCACCTTCAACATTCACTTCCTTCACCACCATTGGCAACATGGTGTTTCATCTACTGGCTGTCACTGAGTCAAAATCATAGAATCTCTATAACAGGGAAAGCAGGCTATTCGATCCATCGAGTCCACACCAAACCTCCGAAGAGCATCCTACCCAGATCCATTCCCTACTCTACCCCTGCAACCCTGCATTGCCCATGGCTAATCCACCTAACCTGCGTATCTTTAGACTATGAGGAAACCTACACAGACACGGGGAGAATGTGCAATTTCCACACAGATACTCACCTGAGAATGAAATCGAACCTGGGTCCCTGGCGCTGTCAGGCAGCAGTGCATTCCTACTGAGCCACTATGCTACCCCTGGGAACCCCGGAACTCCCTCCCTAACAGCACTGTAGATGTCTCTATACCTCAAAAACCAGGTCCGGATATCCTTATCCCATGAATAAATATTTTTTGTTTGCTTAATATGGTGTGCATCTTTAAAGAAAAAGGTCCTTCCCACATTTTCTCATCTCAGTGTCGTCGTTGAGAGTGTGGACATTTGGGCTACCCCACATGAAAACCAAAGCTTAACAGGCGAAGGGAGAAGAAGCTACACACACACACACACACACAAACATCTGCACGGGAAAGCTTCGAGCTTGAAGAGGTCAGATGGGCAGGTGCCCACACACACGGATACAGATATATACTGTCCAACAGATACACACAGATATTACGAAACAAAGGTACACAGAGATAAACACCGGCGGGAAAAGCTCGAGTTTTACACCTGTGTTAAGCGTTATGATGAATTAATTCCATATTGTCTCATTAGTGCAAGCTACAGGATTTGCACGAATACATTTTGTAAGCGTTTTGTTTCAAAGCGTTTAATCCCGTAGTTAAACCATCAACAGCTATAGTTCACGTATTTTAAACCAGACGATAATTATAATAACTTTAGGGAAGCACCTATTGTTCGGTGAATGTAGAGTTGCCGTGTTCTTTGCTAGGGCTACACTGTTCAGTTTCTTTCGAAAGACTGAAAAACCTGGCAAGTCCTAAAACACAACGGAAGGTTCCCTGTAAGGTCAGTGCTAGTAAAAACTAACAAACACAAAACTGTTTGTCGTGTGGGGCACCCCAGTTGTGCTGTATTATAGTGGGGTTTTAAAACGTGAAGAACCTCTATCCCGTGTAGCATTCCAAATGGTGCGTTTGATATCATCCAATCCGCATGTGATCTGCCATTAACGTAACATTCGGTTTAATTTAACTCGGTATAAATGTCAGTTATTTTGTTGCTTCAATCGAATTTTGAAATCAATCAGGTTTTGTTTTTAACTGTAAAAGGCCCAGATTCCCCAGTATCTGCAGGATTCTGCTTCAAGCATTAATTTCAGCAACTCACAGAAATGATCCACATTTTCCAGAATTTCTACATTTTACAGATTGCGGGAAATTTGTCACAGAGCCAGAGAACGGATGAGGATTATATATATCCTATATATATATGTGTGTACATATGCACAAACAGTTATGATCTAAACAACTGCTTGAAGGGTTCAGGAGCAGATTCAATTGTAACTTTTAAAACGGAACTTTCTTTAAAAATTGGAGAAATGCAAGGTTGTAGGTAAAGAGTGGAAAATGGGATCAATTGTCTTTTAAAGACCCTGCACAGGCAAAATGGGCCGAATTGCCTCCTTCTGCGGGGTAAGATTCAATTACTTCATATCAAAACATATGACAAAAACAGAGGTTCAAAAAGGCGCAGGATTCCCAGCGGCTCGTTATGAACGATTGTGGTTTGGGGTGATACTGGCAGAGAAAAGGGACAGAGAATGGGGTTGCACAATGCAGTGATGGAAGAATTGTTTATGTTCCTATTTAATATCTATAGTGAAGAAACCTTGGCACCCTATGACCTTTAAATGTACATCTGAGGAAAAATGTGTCTTTTCATTGAATCTGTTTCACAGAATCTACAAACTGAAAAGTGGTTAACAGAAACCCATGGTTATATGTTCACCCACAATCTAAGGTGTTTACAATTACGACATTAAAATGGCTCCCCACCATGGCAACACGATGATATTTAACAAATGGATTGAAAGGAAGCAATGTAATTCAGACGGTCCACAGATCCTTTCAACTTCTTTTGGATCGATGTTATAACCTCAGAGCTCCGGCGCTATGTCCGAACTAATCCTCATCAAAATGGGGAGGGGGCAGAAACTAAGGTATCTCTCTGAATTGAAACGTAATCTGTTCTGGTCCTGAAAACAAGTATCTTATTCGCATTTTTAAAAATTGATGCAAAGTACACTTGTCTTCTTTGTTTTCTGCTCAAACTATTTATTCACGACTAAACTGTGTACGGATATGAAATGGCACCAACCAGAACTAGATCCAAAAACACACTCAGGAAGATTGGGAATTTGTTTTTATTTCAACAGAATGTTGAAACCGAGTCAATCTCACACGAATTTAACAAACGCTCGAGGTAAGATGTGAAACAGGGAGAAGACTGGAGTAGGCCGATCCGATGGGGAACTAACATTGATACAAACTCAAGGACAAGAATGAGTTTCCACTGCTGCTATTTCTTTAGTTCTATGAATGCCACATCAGAAAATACCGAGGTTTGAACTATCAGCACTGTACTAAGATGTTTACATCTCACTAAATTTTAGCAACGTCGCAAAACAAGGAATCGATTCCAACCGCGGTTCCTTCACTTTGTTCATTACGTTTTTTTTAAAGTTACCCAAAAGCTGAGGAAGGAGTTTTAGGCAAAATATATTTATTTTTCTAACCCTATAACCGCGAGAACTATTCAACTGAAGGCGTTTCAAATTTACTTGTGCATAGTACAGACAGGAAAAAGCACAAAATGGAAGTGTACACAGAACACCAGGTTAGATAGCTTTAATAATGTAGAGTAAACTTTTTATTGAATTCCATTCACTAAACGTACAAATGTCATGAATCGGATGCACAGCACGGGTCTAAGACAGAACGAATATGATCGAGAAGGAGTTAATCATTGCCAACTCCCTCCGGCAGTAACAGAGGAAGGCCGAGAAGCAGAGGGAATAATTCGGTTGCAATGAATGTAATACGATTGTTTTTCGTGATTTAAAAATTTAAGACAGTACTCCTTCTAATGTTGCTGCGTGTGCTCCGCTTTATATAACAGCATAGTGAGGTAGACTGCAGCATCGGGAGGCCTGGCGCAAGGCTTTATTACAAAGCAGACATAGAAGCAGCCAATATGTTTACACTGGCTATTTGAACGTAATTTGCTTTTATTCACTTGACCAGGCATATTTGAATAACAACTTCGAGCTGCAAAGTAACTGCAAATCGGTATAAGGCCTCGTTCTGAACAATATTCTCTATGTTATTATATTGCATGAATATTATGGCCTCGGTTGTTAATTAACAATTAAAATAATTGACCTGAATGCTAATCCTAAAGCAAAATAAATAAATAAGGAAGCTGTGGAAAAATCAGTTTGCGAAACAAATTGTACGTTTCAAACAAAGGAACGGCGTCCCTTAAAATCGCTGCGGGAGCGCCCGGGAGTCAGACATGTGCATTGCACTGAACACAATGATCATGCTACATTGGGCCAGCCGGGAAAATATTATTGCTTCCGTTCGAACAAGCCAGGGGAAACCTTGAAGCCAGCATTAATAAAAAATGAACAAAATAACCGAGGAGTCTGGAACCCACTCATGGATATCAAAGCAGGCAGCATACTGCTCCGGTTATTTTTGAAATTTGGGGAGAGCACAGAATTGAATCGCACCCTTTCAATTGGTTCAAACATATTAGTAGAAGATGTGTACTTTCTGTTGCTGCAGATTCTCTGTCACATACGCACAGTTTGGGATTGTGAACCAACACGATAATTACTGTTTCTTCGCGTCAGCAATGGTCTGCCCGGAAGTATTACGAGGATAACCGGGAGCTACCAAGATAGACTTCTGCGATAACAATGTGTAGAGCTGGATGAACAGCTGAAGAAGGGTCTAGGCCCGAAACGTCAGCCTTCCTGCTCCTCTGATGCTGCTTGGCCTGCTGTGTTCATCCAGCTCTACACCTTGTTATCTCAGATTCTCCAGCATCTGCAGTTCCTACTATCTCTGAAACAAGATAGACTTCTGCTGGTTTCTCTCTGCTCGCCCTCAGACTTGTCCTGTCAGCAACGTTTTGCATCAATCCCTATGTTTTCCATCCTCAGTGCACGGAGCAGGGAAGGAGGAGGGACTCCCAGCTCTGAGCGAAATGAGACACAGAGGGAGATTCGTGTCCACCCTGACTGGCAAACCGATCAGAAAACAAAACCTTCAGCAACAACACTTAAACATATAGCTGAACGGTGAGACTGCGTGGAAGTCATTGAGATTAATAGATGACTTCCCGCTCAATCTAATGTATTTCCCAATTTCGATCTGTGTCTGCTTCACTCGATCAGTTTCAAATTAATCTCAAAACAACTTCCTTCCCGAGATGGGAACATTTATAACGGAGGAGCTCGGATTTCAGTTATGACAAAACCTGTACACAAAATTTGAAGAGAAAACTGCAGGGCAAATCGTATTCGATATGAAGCTTGGGCCACATTACAACCAAAATGCATGTTCCGTCTAATGTAGGCGGGGCGACACGTGTTTCTCTGAGCGACTATGTACAATTTTACAGATGCTCAGACTGAGGAATTCTGTCACTCCCTTAGTCTTGGCACACATTATAACTCCATACAATTTCACGCTTCCGGCAAGATCATCGCTTTCATAAAGATTCTCGCCTCCAATCAAATGCCTTGCCATCAAAACAACCCACTTAAACAACTCAAGTTTCGGAAACAGGCTTCTGCCCTTTCAAAATATCAAACCAGATTTTTTTTGAGGAAATCCTTAACAGGCTGAGTTGTGCAAAAAAAAGTTTTCGCGATTTTGTTTTCAAGTTCGAACACACTATTTAAATGTGTTGAAGACATTGCAATGCACACACACGCCAAAAATGAAGCATATGTGAAATTTGTGGTCATATTTATCCGTCTCTGTTGAAATATTTCGGGGAAAAAGTCCTGAGCAGTGCAAACAAGGAGCCGGCATTTTAAGACTACGATCATTCGAAGAGGAAATAAATATTTCACAGCGGTCCAACCTTATAGAAACCCCTGTTTGTCTGTGTTTATTAAGGCGCTTTTATAGAGTTGAATGAAAGGAATGATGCAACCATTTCAGAAAGCGAAAAATAAAATATCACCACATTTGTTACCACTTCCAAGTTAACTAGCACAAGAGAATTAAATAACCTACAATGTTAAGGAGACATTATTGTGCAACTTATTAAATTATAAATACATATATGTACATCTTCATAAATAATAAATAGTGTTGAACACACAAAAGCAGAAAAACAACAAATTTACTCCAAATGTTTCGATAAGATTTTAGATTATGCAGGTGTTACCTTTGGTTAAAGAGAAGTCCGCGGTTCAGACTAAAGGTAACGTTTTCCCTTTGGGCCACGTTAATATTGCAAAGCAAACCGGTTGCATTTTTTCTCCCTTTGCAATTAAAACATAAAAAAAGGCAGGAGCATTTTTTTTCGTTGTTGCAGCAGCACGTGTGCAAGGTACCTTCGACATTATGATTACTACAAGATGAAACTACAGCCTCGGGAATTATTAAATGATTGTTTTCTCTCACAGCATATGAGTCATTTTTCGTCTAAAACCAGGTATAATAATCTAGAGGATATATCAGCACAGATTTCCTGAAGTAAGGTGCAGCTGTAGTTTTGCATAGCATTGTTTGCTACCTACTGTCACGTCCTGGGCCTAGATCAGTGCAAAAACGAGTTGCTAGCAGTCCCTCCGTTCTGCTGTGACAGGTAGCTGGTAAATCCAGCGGCGAGTCCGGACGGGAAAGTGGACAGAGACGGTCTGAGGGTTTCGGTGATGAGGGGTGAAGCTGCTGGGGGAGAGCTGGAAGGGGCGCCAGGGTTGCCCATGCCCGTTCCGTTCTGGTGTTGCACTGACTGCGAATGAGGGAGAGACGGGAAGAAATAGCCAGTCTGGCCGGACAGCAAGCTCACAGAGCAAGGGTTCACCGAGTATCCGTTGGTCAGACCACACTGTACGGATCCCCTTAACAACGGGTGAGAGAGGTCCCCGCTAGCCATCTGATCGATGCCAGCCCCACAGCCGGAAAGCAAGGAGCTGTAAGTGGGAGCTTGGTTCAGGAAACTCGAGGCAGCGCTGCTGTAGTTGAGGCTGTTGTGGGGATGATGCAGGGACAGGAAGGGGGACAGAGGCCAATACAAGGGGTTACCCCGGTCCATCAAGCCCAGGCCGGACGGAGAGAGGCGAAGCCCTCTTTTGAAAGCCAGCTTGCCTCTTGAGGTGGCCGATCTCCGCCGCAGTTTGCCCGTGGTCCCGCCGATAAACACATCGTCGCTGGAAGGATCCAACATCCAGTAGTTGCCTTTGCCCGGGTCATCATAGTGCCGGGGCACCTTAACGAAGCACTTATTGAGGCTGAGGTTGTGGCGGATAGAGTTCTGCCAGCCCTGCTTGTTGTCCCTGTAGTAAGGAAAATTCTTCATGATAAACTCATAGATGCCGTTCAGGGTGAGCCTCTTGTCCGGGCTTTGCCGGATTGCCATCATGATCAGGGCGTTGTAGCTGAACGGCGGCTTGTCATATTTGCCGTGTTTCTTCTCGGCTTTTTTGTGTTCGTCTTCCTCCTCCTCCTCAGCGGGGCCGAGCTGTGTCTCCGGGCTGTCCTGGTATTTAAAGTCAGCTTTGAGCTCGGGGACCCCGACTCTGCTGCCCTGGTTATTATCACTCTGTTGTTGCTGCTGCTGAGCCGCTTCAGGGAGCAGCAAGCTCTTGATGCTGAAGGAGGTGCACTTTGGGACCATTTTCGGCTGCTTCTGATCTCCCATGTTCAACATCACACGCTCTTTCCTTTTTGTTCCAGTCTTCGCCTCTCTTCCTGGTTGGAATAATTTCGAGAGAGAGAGAGGGAGAGAGAGGTCAAAGGGAGCGCGGCGGTGTTAGAGCAATATGACAGGCGAGTGGTGAGGGAGAGAGCGGGACAACCTGTACCAGAGCAGGTGATTCACTCGGGGGCGGGAGGGACGCGAGGTGGAGACCAAAAGCAACGCCTCTGTCAGTAAGTTACTTTCAAACAGTTCCTTTTCTTTGTCTCTCTCTCTCTCTCCGAGACAGATCCAATCGGGTTTGAGTAGAAGACGCTTTTAACCCGCCTCTTTCCCAGTCAATCAGTTTTAAAGATGCCGTGTACCTACTTGCGCTCAACAACTGATTTGGAAATGACCACCACGGTCTGGGAGGTGGATTAGAGAAGCCAAGTGGAGACTGGGCCATGCAGGTAAATCGATCCATTACTGACTCCCCCGCACCTTTGTGTCATTCGTTGCTTGACGATGTTTTTGATTTGAACCACTGGCGAGCGCTGGGTGCTGACGATATAAGCACTAGTCAGGGTTAGTTCAATCACATTCACGTTTATAGTTTTCGTTCGGGGAGGGGTCTCTTGTTACACCTTTCGCTGTCTGTCGGAGATTTCGCTGTTAACAATTCGATTCGTGGTCATTTCTGGGCCACAGTTTCAGAGTCTGTAGTCCTTCTTAAATACTAGAAGTGGAAAATCTTCACCTTCAAGGCAGTGGTCCCAAAGAAGTTTATTGGTGTGCCGCGTGAAGAAAGTGTTCGTGGGCAGAGCTAACAATCAGTCGAGGAGGGGCCAGTGAAGAAAAACACGGTGAAACACGCCAGAGCAGCGCTGGGGGGATGAGTCTTTGTTAAGTGCTAATTGGGACGAGGAAGTGGCGGTTCGGACGCTCATTAAAAACGGTCGGTCGTGGGTCAGTGCAGCTGTGCTTTTTTTTAACAATCACTTATTGATGGTGAGGGGTTGTGCCTTTGCTTTATATTTTTTTAAAAATGTCAAATAAAAAGGGAAATCGATGTTCATTTCCCAAATGCACAGAAACAGCAAATAACATAGGAACTGGTCCGTTGTGAGCATAGAAATTGAAAGGTGGGATCCGCGGGAGTCCTTTCGCTCTCTGGTGATCGGCAAGTTGACTAAACAGGTGGAAACAAATGGTTTTGCGTTTCCGTTTCTTACTCAGTTTTTATAAAAATGTCCACTAGGATTTAACCCAATAAACTACAAAAGGTGAGTGTGCAGCTGCTTTGAGCTGCGATGCATGAGCTCCGCAGGATCACAACGTGGTACGAGTTTCAATCTCCTCTTGTGATATTGAGCAAAAAAAAACAAAATAAGGAACGAGAGTGCACACTGTGAGGACGAATTAAAACTTTAAAATAAAACGATTTTGGCAATTTGACATGCTACAATCACAAACAAATGCCAACTGGTATCCAGGAAAACCCTGGGCTACCTTTAAGGAAATGATCACAGTGAAGCAAGTCTGCCGCACTGATTCTAAACTGCATACTGAAAATTAAAGTTAAATGGAGGGGTGTATGCCACGAAAGGCAAGGTGGGTTTTATTGATGCAGCGTAACTGTAAATTTTAAAGATGGCCCTGAAAGCGAAATGTTGCCTTATCGAATTAGCTGAGTGTAAGGCCTCGGCATAATTGAAGTAAATGGGCTAGAGAACCACATACATATAAACAAATAAATAGTTGTTTGGTGGTACAGAACGTAAGTATTGCTGAAAAGACACGTTTTGCAAAAGCTTTTCATCTTGCACTCGTCAGGATAATTCACAAGAATACCAAAGTAACGGCAAGAGACAAATAACGGGCTTCCCTTTTCTTTAGAATTTCTTGTGAATTGGTCTGGTGACTGCAGGAGGAAAAGCTTCGACTAAGTGTCCCTTTTTTCGGCAGTACTATATGCATTGGAGAGGAGCCACACACACACAAACGTTCATTGGAGAGGGATCATAAGCGCACACACATTATTGGCCATGCCTTGAAAGCCACGACGTTATAAATGTATGTACCAAATTTTAGGAAATACTTGATTCTAATACTAATCTGCTTATTAAATGAAAAGGTAATTATTTATCACTGCACCAAGGCGAGATACTATAAATGTTTCTCTTTCCTCTAATGTTTAAGATAGTTAAACATTCCACTGAGAAATTAGACTGCAAATAACTTAATATCGTTTATTCATTGTACTGGTTTTTACTTGGCTAACAGTAATTGTACTTAACATGGAGTGCAACTGACCCAGTCTCATTTCAAAGAGACATTTCACTTCTTCTCCAGCATGTCATTCACAGACGTTGTAACCGCACGGTTGATTTCGATTCATCTTAAATTTGGATATTATGTAGAATATTATTATATTAATAGAACAAATAGAGCAATTAATTCAGTTCGGTTGTTGTTTTCTTTGAGAGGTTGAAATGCTACTTCAAATTACATTTATAAATGTTAGGAGTTGGTAGAGTGTTGAATTTTCTGATGACGCACAATCACAGCACTCCTCCCAAAATATATCATTCAAAACATTTCTTACTATGGACCTTAAGCAATGACACAGCCACGACATGGAGTGATGTTACTACACAACTGGCACTTTACAACAACACTGAGGCAGACAACGAACACAGAATCACAAATTGTTATATAAACATGACTGCATTAACACTGCAATTATGCCACAACTATCTAATATTTTAATTACATATTTAAATACTTCCTATACTCAGAAAAAGTTTCCCTTAAAAAAGTCACACGATTTGAATGAAAAATAAAGTTTCTGGTAATTTTTCCTTTTCAGTCAGCTTCATATTAAGGCCACAGTGTTTTAACATTCATTGATCTGCAAGTTTCTTTCTTTGCAAACATCCATTTGTATGTGTTTTGCTTTGCAATAGCTGTATATCTTTGTTTGTTTATGTACGTGTCTATTTATCTATGTTATTTTCTAACTCTATATGTGTTTGTCCATTATAGAGATATAAATAGGCATGTATTCAGATTTCCTCATAAGTTGCCATTCTAGCCGGGTAATTGACACCGAGACACTGCTTTGTGGAGCTAACTTTACAGTTGGATTCCGATTAGTTTGAGCATTACCCTTCAAATCGCATAATAAGTTTTAAAAGTTGAAGCATTGGTATTTTGTTATTTTTAACAGTCTGTTTTCTGAAAGTCTTTACTTTAAGAAGTAACATTCTGAAGGAAATTCGATTAATGTTTTAGGAGTTGGAACAAGTTCTGAAGAAGAGTGCGTGGGTATAAATAGAATCAAGTCAAAATATTTATTTGGGCTGCGGTAAGATTACCTTTACGACTAATTATAATAGAGATTTATTAGGCCGACACTTCTTATTAGATAGGGTCCATACAGTTTACGGTAGTTATAACAATAACAAGAAGCTCCAGTGGGTTAGAAGGCTAAACACACACATTTCATTGGCTGATCTAAATCACGGGGAATGGCCTTGCATCAAGTGTATATTACTCCGCTAACAAATATTAGTTCAAATATATTTTAAAAGAAAATATGACTGGATAATTGACCATTCTTTTTATAAAGCTAAGGAAGGCGCCATTAGTGAGTGTGTTCTATATAGTTAAGTACTCGCGCTCCAAAGTCACTATTAATGACTTATTGAGTAACAGCAGTATATAGAGTATTTACATAAAGTTATCGGATTAAACAGTTATAATTGTTGGTAATATTATACAAGGAATGCGTATCTTGGGAATTTAATAATTCAGGTACATTTTTGAGGCATGCGCAGTTCCACAGTTAAATCTGACTTTGCTTTGTTCCCAGTTCATTATTACCACTGGAGTCAAACTCCACTGACTGATGGTAATCTTAAAACAGTTTTGAATTTAATAATGCGAGCTCCTCTTACAGTAAAAACAATGTCCGGTACATTGTTTTACCACACACACCAGAAGTAACTTCGGTTACTTGAACTCGCTCAGTCTGTGCGGTCAATTGGATCTTTACAACCGGCCTCAGTGAACTTGAATTAGAGAGGGGAAGAGTTAGTCATGATTCTTCACTTCAGCTGCAGAATGCATGTGTATAGATACTGGGCGCGGCCTGGACTGAGCTGGATTGTAGTACACTTCTCACTACGATGATCTACCGTTATCCTATATTCTCATAGATGAGGAGCAACAAGACAGCTGTTGCATTCAAGGCATCCAAATTGAATTGAAACAGGGCAATAGTTCAGTCTTCGGAGGCTTCCCCAATAGATAAGTCTGCTCTCTACCCAACTCCACAGTGCAGTATAAAGCCAAATTCTCATTCCCTGTTAATTTCACAGCAACGTTGACATGTGGTTCTAACAGTCCTGCATCATCAAAATATTTTTCATGGATGCCAGATCCAGTCCTCAAACCCAAGCCTGCACACTTGCACTTTCCAACAGGGTTTATTCAATAAGAAGATAAATCCCAATTGATTTCGCAACCCCACCCACCTAGTGGCCCCCTTGTCCCAACACTTCCTCCTATTCCAGAATTCACAGAACTGAAGCTAAAAGTGACAGCTGATTGTCATGCAGGCTAGCGGGACTAACCCAGCTCAGAACTGAGCTCAAACCTAGCACCCTCATGTCAGTCGGTTTCCATATTAGCTGTGTAGGGAGAAAGCAAACTATGGAGGACACCATTAGTCATACAGTTGAACTGAAATATTAAATAGCATGAACTGAAGAGGCACATGTAAACAATATTTTTCCACTATCACCCAGTAACTGAGATCAACATGGACTTGTTTTCAGTCATTCAGTGATGCCAGCTGGCAAACAAACCTTAAACCCACCTACTTGCTCTCTTCTCTTTCTTCATTGAAAATGGCTGAGAAATATTACATTGAATTGAGAAGAGGTGCCTTCCCATTTTTCTACGAAGGTAAGAAATAGGAGCGCAGTAAGGTAATATATTCCCTTGACTTTGCTCTCCCATTCAATAAGATGTTGACTTGTTTGCTAATGACTTCAGATCCATTTCCCACGATATTCCTATCTCCTTTGAGTCAATTGGAGTCCAAACATCTATTGATTTCATATGGTATCGAAAATTCCAAAGGTTCACAACACACTGTGAAGAAATTTATCCTCATGTCAGACCCAAAATGGCTGACTCTTGACTCTGACACCAAGAACCCTAATTCTTGATTTCCCAGTCTCAAGGAATAGCTTATCAGCATCTATTTAGTCAAATGTTCTAAGATTTTCACAAATTTCAATTTGATCATCTCTCATTCTTCTAAATTCTACAGAATATAGGCTGATTACACTCAATTCTTCCTCAAACTACAGTCTTCATCTGGGGAATCAATTTACTGAACCTTCACTGCACCATCTCCAAGGCAAATACATACCGCCTTAGGGAAGGAAACCAAAACTGTACGCATTGCTCCAGGTCGGGTCTAAGTAAACCTCAATATAATGCAGTATGAATTTCTTAACACTCCAATTCCTTTGTAATGAGGGCTAACAAATCATTTGCCCTCCCAATTCCTTACTGTACCTCTATATCAGCTTCCTGGAATTCATGTACAACGACATTCAAATTTCCTTGAATACTAACATTTACTTCAAGAGAACAAGGCTGCCTTTCTATTTCTCCTACCAAAGTGGCTCATCATATCAATAAATATACTGATTCAGCTGATAAATTGTAAAACTAAGCCTGTGTGCTGTCAGTTAATCTCATGTTGAATGATATTGGAGTATTTCAAATCATTGCAGCACCTCAGCTTGGGGGACACTGCCACTGTTCAATAAAGAGCTTATTTCAGGAAAATTTACGGAAACATGATCATTGTCCTATTTTCAAACTGCATTCTGACATGGGAGAATTCTGATCCGAAGGGTCAAGAAATAAAAAAATCACTGTAGGAACATCCCCGCAGACACTCAAGTGAGCTTTTTTATTCCTATTGAACCAATTCTAATGTTTTAGTCCAAGGGTACAAGAAGTATTAGATCACTGTTGAATCAATATCAGTGCTGTTATAGGCAATCACCACGTTATAAACCCCTGCTACATTCACTCACAGCACTGATGTATGTTCAGTTCTCTGAATGGGGAACTCTATCAGGGGAGTTAGCAACCATTGGCTGGCAAATTAGATCACATGATTTTAGCAAACATTCTAGTGCTGGGCAATTAATGGCGCAGTCTACTGCACAAAGCGACACAAGGTCACCTTGGATGCTGCTTTTTATCATTCACAAGGGATGCTTTACTGATATGCCAGCCCCTTTCTTTAGACATCATACAGCTCAGAAAAGAATTAATAACAAGAAGAAAACCAGTTCTTTATAATACCAAAAAGAAAGAAATTTACCTTTTTGCTGAAACTTTACTAAATTTTTGACTGTATATTTTAATGGATCAAGGTATATGTCAAAGTCTGATATCATCAGGATTCATTGTTTATTTTGAAGTATTTGCTAATTAATGGAAATGGGAGAAATAACATGCCAAAGTTCACCATGATTCTTTACAACTAATTTTAAAAATCTCTGCTCATGAATGCAGACTTCTTTCTTTCAAAATTGTTGTAATTGCAAGATTACCAGTTTGGGACTATGATCTCAAAATCTGAATTTCCTGCATTAATTTCCAATATGTTAACATAAATCTAGACACTGTACTGAAACATCTATTTCAGTGGCTCATCCACGTATCAAACTGTAACAAGTTAAATGATGCAATCAGTGCAAATCTCACATTAAAGCTAAATTAAGCTTTTCCATTCAGTATCTGTCAGAAGGATCAATGACATAATGATCTATATTATAGAATTGGACAGACTCAGATAGCAGATATGATTGTGATCAGTGTTAGATGAGCTGTACATTTTATCCTACAGGGCTTCATAATGCATTCTTTATTTGACAACATGTTATGCAAAACTATGTCTCATTCGAATTTGTGTTTTGGCTGTGTTTAAAACAATGCACATGAAAATAGAAATGGAGAATTCAGTTGCAGGGATCATGAGTAATAATTCATTTAGTCTCATCCAATGATTGTGAATCATTTTACAATACAAATGTACCTGTAGCTGGAAACATACTTAGAATTTTCACAAGTACTAAAACTAGAGCCATGTTCATCTGTCCTTGGGGTAATTGCCAAAAGAATAAATCATATCAAAAACCTCTCTGATCAAAAGTGATTGGGAAAACCAACAGCTCCAAACTCTCTCCCAGGTTACATACTATCCTGATTTGGTCTTTCATCACCATTTCTTAATTGTAGCTGGGTCCAAATCTGAGAAATCCTCTCCCAACAGCATTGTTGGAGTATTGTCACTGTATGGATTGCGACTATCCAAAATAAGCCCAACCACACTTCTCTCAAGAACAACTAAGGATTGAGAATACATGCTGGCACTGTGGGCAGTGACTGTTTCCTGTTAAAAATAGTAAAGAAAATGCACTGCCACAAAAGGATAAATTGTGAAAGAATGCCATCATTGGAACAGATAAGTGGTGAGCTGCCAAGTGGAACTACTCAGGGCCAGCGGAAGGAGATGGTCAGAGTAACAAGCATTAAGAAAATACTGCATATATGGTCACTCGGTGCTAGAAAAAGAAGTTTCATAATCATATCATGACTGCTAAGGTGAAAATAGCCGTATATAACTTCTAAGAATTCACTGTGTTAAGCATGTCTGTCCTCATAATGACCTTCCCCTCATAAAATAATAAATCGCTTGAACTGATTAGCATCATTGCTCATCATGTAACACTTTTGCCTTTACACCACTATGATAACTTGGAAATGTTTCTTGACTCACATCCTTATCTGCATTCCTTCCACACAAGCCTCCCATCAAATGAAATTGCTTGTAGCACACACCTGTCATCGCACCCATTATAGGGTGCATTTTGATACTTTTGTTTTGTGCGTGTCAAGGAACAAAGGGTCATTTTGACATTTTGGTTTATTTTTCAAGAAAAAGGTAGTCCATAATGGCTAAAAAACAGTGATGACAAAAGGCATGAGGGCTGCCAAAGATGAGGCCTCTCATCCTTTTTCAGGGTTGATCTTTGCAGGTCAGAGTAAGAGGCCTTCTGGAGTGTCAGAAATGAGAAAGTAATGACATGAGTTAGAAACCATTCTAACTTTGTTTACAGATGTACAAGAGCAAGAGGATGAAGCAGAACTCATTAATACCGGTACCTTGCAGCATGCTCCCTTATTCACAATTTCCACCAACAGAAAGTCAACACCAGGAAAATTAGTAAATGAGGTGGGGCAGAGACCATGTACTCTGTTACACATAAAGCACATGTGAACAGATGACTTTGGTTGGAGGATTGGTTAAAGGCATTTTATCTCGGGTCAAGAGACTGCTGACCAGCAGCTTGTTCGGATCTTGCAGTTTATAAATACATTTTGCTGAGGAACTACTGACATTAGTATAGGTACTGGGGGATCATATTGGACAGTATGTTACAGTCAGCAGATTATGTGAAAGAATCTGTTCACAGCAAATGATGGTAATCATCCACCATTGAGAGTGTGGCAGCTCCAGGGTAATCTGTGTGTTACAGCTTCAGGGAGTCCTCATGATAAAGGCTTCCAGGCCTGTACTTTCTGAATGATTTTTTTACTGTGATCCCATTTGAAGGCTTGAACTTTGTCATGGCCCCTGGTGGAAACTGAGAGCACGCACTATGGAAGAGAAGACTGTGACATTGGGCAAAAGTGGGAGGAGCTCATCAATGACTATTACTGTTTTGGAGCTCGCAGCCCCATAATTTCATCTCATGACGCCATCTGGGGTCCCAACCTCCATTCTGAAAGCCCTTCTTAGACAATTTGCACTTCTTCTGATGACCAGATGTGAATGAAGATGAGGCAAGAACTCACTGAGTTTATTTAAAAATCTGCTTTCTTACAAATTAGTGGCTGCAATTTTGCACTGTTGAGCAGTACTAGCTATATGATAGCAATATACTTAAATTATGATGCTATATCTCTGAATAGCAGCACGTATGTGAATTTTAACCCAAGTTCTTCTAATGTCTAATCGCAACATAAAAGAGGCAACTTCAGGTTGCTGATGCAGCAGCAAAAGATTTTGGAATGAAGTTGCTGTGAAATAAGGGTTGCCTTAGTCTCATAGGACTCACATTGAGACACAGTAGGCAGCCACCATGTGCATGCCTGAGGCAGTTAGGAAATGCAATGGATTAAGTTTAAGAGTTCTTATGATTTGTTTTATTCGTTGAATTCGATTTGGACATCTCATATCCAATTTTCAATACAAAATGTGCTTTAAAGTGATGATAAAATCAATTCAGATCCATGCGACTTATGCAGTTTAGTGAACCAGTTCTTTTTAAAAAATATCAATTTGATTGTAGTTTATTTTTAGCTCCCAGTTTCAGTTTCATAAACCTAGAGGACTGTTGAAGAAATGTCCCATTGAATGTCTGGGAATAGACTGGCCAAATCAGGCAAACTGCCATCATTTCAAAAAAACAAAAAAATGTTAATGCACAAGATGGAGTGCATGAGTGAAACTGACAGCATTTATTGCTGAGTCTGTAGACAATATTGAAAAAAAAGGGAAGATCATTTCCTCAGAGCATAGGTCAGTTGAATATGTTTTAGTATAATTAATTTTTTCATTCACAGCAAATATATATCACAGACAAGCCCAGGAAATATTACCAATCCCTTCTTTCCCTTGAGAAGGTGATGGTGAGCCATCTTCCTGAACTCTAGTCTGTGCATTTAAGGTACACCTTGCTGTCGGGTTGGGAGTCAGGGGATGGGGGTGGGGTGGAGGGAGATGAGTGGATAGGCAATAAAGGTGATAATCGATAGCAGGGTAGGACAGAAGAAAAGCTGAATAAGTGATAATATAGAAGAGTGTGTCACTCTGGGACACTCTGGTGCACTCCTCCTCCATTTCTAATATCTCCTAATGTTCCCATTGCACCTTCCCAGGCAATTGCAGAAGTTGTAACACCTGCCCATTTACCTACGCCCCACCTCACTATCCAACGTCCCAGACATACCTTTCAGGTGAAGCAGCGATTCACCTGTACTTCATTCAATCTAGTTTATTGTATTCACTGTTCACAATGTGGTCTCCTCTGCCCTGGAGAGATGAGTGCAAACTGGGTGCCTCCTTTGCAGAACACTTACTTTCTGTCCACCCAAATGACCCCAAGCTTTTAGTTGCCTGCCACTTTAACACACCAACTTTTCTGTTCCAGGCCTGCTGCAATCTTCCAATAAGCTCAAAGAACAGCATCTCATTTTCAGCCTGGGGACACTATAGCCTCGAGGACTCAACATCAAATTCACTGACTTCAGACCCTGATTCCATCCTTCCATGTTTTTACCCACCCCACACTTGGTCCTGTTGCATTTAGCACAGTTATCCATTCTCACGTACTCCTCGGTCCATCATCTCATTATATGGATTGCATTCAGTTCAGCTCACTCATTTTCTGATGCTCTTGGCTGTTAATATCACTTATTCAGCTTTTCTTCTGTCCTGGCCTGCTATCCATAATCACCTTGTTTACCCACCCCTTTCATATCTCTGTCTTTCTGGGCTCTGTCTTCACCTAGCTGCTCATCTCTCCATCACTCCAACATGCTCACCTCCACCCAGTAAAGTTCAGCTTCAGCATAAACACCACGTTTTCCTAGCTGCTAACAGTTCTGATGAAGAGTCATCAGATTCAAAATGTTAATTCTGCTTATGAGATAGTAGGAACTGCAGATGCTGGAGAATCTGAGACAACAAGGTGTCGAGCTGGATGAACACAGCTAGCCAAGCAGCATCAGAGGAGCAGGAAGGCTGATGTTTCGGGCCTTTTTCCACAGATTTGCCAGACCTGCTGAGTTTCTCCAAAAATTTCTGTTTTTGTTTCAGATCTCCAGCTTCTGCAGTTCTTTGTTTTATTTTGGTTAAGAGTCGTTGTTGTGCATCTGGGGTCACATGTAGACTCGATTAGGTAAGGATAACAAATTTCCTTCCCTAAAGGATACGGCGAACAGATGGATTTTTACAACAATAAACAGTGCTCACATAGTCGCCATTAGACCAGCTTTTTATTACAGATTCTTAGTGAATTCAAATTTCACCATCTGCGATAGTGGGTTTTGACCACATGTCCTCAGAATGTTGGTCCAATGTTCTGGATTACTAGTCGAGTGACATTACCATGATGCCACTGCCACCCCAATATATTTTAAAAATATTTTCAAATGAGGGTAGTCTGTGACTTGGAGGGAAATGTATAGGTGGTGATGTTCCAATGCACATTGGCGTCCTTGTTCTTCTATATTGTAGAGGTTGTGATTTGGGGAGTTTGCTGTCAAAGAAGCCTTTATGAGTTGCTGCAATACATCCTTTAAATGGTCAACATTACAACCATATTGATAGTGGAGAAGGTGAATGTTTAAGATAGTGGATGGTGCACTAAACAAATGGATTGTTACATTCTGGATAATATTGAGCTTCTTGATTGTTGCTGGCATACTATTTACAAAGGTACATGGGTGTACTTCATCATACCACTGACTTATGCTCTGTAGAAGGTGGAAAGGCTTTGAGGACTGAGGACGTGCATCACTCAAACCGGTATAACAAACATCTGATCCAGTCCTGTAGCCACTATATATATGGCTGGTCCAGTTAAGATTCTAGTGAATAGCAGCTTCCAGGATATTGATCACAGGAGAATTCTCAGATAGAAATACCAATGAATGTCAAGGGTCAATGGTTAGATTCTGTCTTTTTGGAGATGCTCACTGCCTGCACTTGTGTGGTACAAATATTACTTGTCACTTATCAGCCTAAGCCTGGATCTGTTTAAGTCTTCTGTATGTTATCACTGTTTTTTTTTACTTGTATAATTGTATTGCTGAGTCAAAATCCTGAAATTTCCTATTATGATAGTACTTAAAACTATGGGCTGCAGCAGTTCAAGATAATTCATTGTCGTCCTCACAAGAGAAAGGACAGATGGGCATAAATGCTAGCCTTGTCAGTGATACCTATATACTGATGGTTGAAACTAGATCATGGTTCTAAGGAACTTCGGCATTGATGCCGTGGGTTGAAGTGATTAGTGAACAGCAACCACAACCATCTTCCTTTCTGTAGGTATGTCTCCATTCAATGAAGACATTTTCCTTTGATTCCTGTTTACAAAAGTTCCTTGCTGCTACACTCGGTCAAATGCTGCCTTGTCAAGTCTTTCTTACTTCACCTTTGGGATCAGCTCCTTTGTCCATCATTAGACCAAGGCTGTAGGTCAAGTGGCCCTGGTGAAACCCAAATGAAGCATCAGTGTATCTGATAATATTATTAATGACACCTTCCATTGTTTTGCTGATGCTTGCAACTAGGCTGCTGGAGCAGGACTTAGACAGATTGCACTTGTTCTGTTTTTCATGAATATAACAACTTCCTTTCGTAATTAATTATTTTATTGATCTTGTCTGTCCCTACCATACTACATTGGAATTAGGACTTCAGGCAGCCTTCTTATTAAGCAATGTTTTTAATTTGAAAAGATAATTGATTTGTAAAATTGTTTTTCCAAACTTTTAGTCAGGAAATCCCATATTGGAGAACATCACACATTACAACAGCGGTTTCACTGTACTAATCTCCATTATGGAAATTAGGGCTCTCCACCAGTATGGGATCAGGATCCCTAGATAGGAAGACTCTAGAACAAGATTTCATATGCAATTAATTGCTAACATCTCGTAGGATCTACCTGCTGAGACCACATGAACTAGGGAACAAAGTAATCATTTTGTTTGAAGATCATGGATTGTAAGTAGAAATAAAAGATTATACCCAGAATGTCTAACCAGCATTTGATCTCTGGTATTTACTGATGGTAGCAGAGGATAGTTGGCTACTTGTAAGTCAAAGATTGAAACCTAAGCATTATTTGAACCAACAAGATATGGTGAATAGCCAAGGTCTTTTTCCTACGGTGGAGGACTCCAAAACTAGAGGGCATAAGTTTAAGGTGAGAGGGGGAAGATTTAAAAAGGACATGGGGAGTAACCTTTTCATGAAGAGGGTGGTGTGTGTGTGGAATGAGCTGCCAGAGGAAGTGGTGGAGGCAGATACACATACAACATTTAAAAGTCATCTGGATGGGTATATAAATAGGAAGGGCTCAGAGGGATATGGGCCAAATGCTGGCAAATGGTACAAGGTTAGATTGGGATGTCTGGTCAGCACGGACGAGTTGGACTAAAGGGTCTGTTTCTGTGCTGTATGATTCTATGACACTAAGTTGAAGAAAACCTCAGAAATATGGTTAAACTTATACGTAAAGTATTGGGTTATGATTACCCACCTCTGTTTTCTGAATGCAAACCTTATAAGCTGTGGAGGAATAAGATACCTGTGTGTACCTGAGTTACTTTTTTTTACTGAAGTAGAAACCAGGAGTGGCCTTAACATCTTCTCTACCATGCTAAAGCAAGATAAATAACTTTTTCAGAAGTAGGCCTGATGGGTGGACATGGATGAAGATTTGGGTAAATTATTAACTTTAACAAACAAAAAGATTACATCATAGTTATTCATGAGGCGGCCCAATTCAGACCATTCCAGAAATTGACAAAGTGGTTCCAGACAAGAGTATATAATGGAACTTCATAGATTATATACAAAATTGCAGAAATACCAGCTGGAAATTTCCCAGTATGTACTGGCACTGAAGTTGTTAGACTGTGCCAAAGTATTCTATCCATTGATAACATTTCTCACTGATAATGGGCTGAATTTGCTAATGATTAATTTAGAGATATGTGTGCAAATTTAAACAAATTATGAATACAACAGTAGAATGCTCTTTCAGAAATATGGTGTATGAAATGAATCTTGTAGTGATAGATAAAATAATTCATAATATTTTGGCAGATCAGCCAAATTATAAATTATTGTCTTCACTAGTAAGGTCTGTTCACACAAAGAATTTGCTGCAGATAATCAAAGTATATGGTCCACATCAATTAGATTTTTAGTAGGAATCCAAAAATTACATCAGCACCACTCAATAAGATAAAGCCCACGATGTTGGAGGTATATGTTGTGGATAGAGAACTGGCTAACTAATAGGAGACAGATTATTGGGATAAGAGGAGCATTTTCAGGATAGCAACCTGTAACTAATGGAGTGCTACAGAGATCAGTGCTGAGGCCACAATTATTTACAATATATATTTATAACCTGGATGAGGAAAATGAATATACTATAGCCATTTTTTTGTGGATTAAACAAAAATCAGTGGGATGGCAAATGATGAGGATGACACAAAGTCTGCAGAGAGATCTAGACAGATTAAGTGAATGGCTGTGAACTTGGCAGATGGAATACAAAGTGGGAAAATGTGAGGTTATGCAACTTGGAAGGAAGAATAGAGGAACTGAATATTATTTAAATGGAGAAAGACTGCAGAAATCTATTTGGGAGTCCTCATCCATGTGTCATAAAAAGCTAGCATCCAAGTTCAATGGGTAATGAGGGAAGGGAAGTTGAATGTTGTCTTTATTTCAAAGGGAATGGTGTATAAAAGAAGGGAGATTTTGCTAAAACTATTCAAGGCACGAGTCAGACCACAGCTGGAAGACTGTGAACAGTTTTGGGTGACTTATCCAAGGAGAGATATACTCACATTGGAGGCAGTCCAGACCAGATTTGCCAGGTTGATGCCAGGTTTTGAGGGCCAAGACATAGAGATTACTGGAAAAGCTCAGCATGTCTGGCAGCATCTGTGAAGAGAAATCAGAGTTAACATTTTGGGTCTAGTGACCCTTCCTCAGAACTGATGGTAGCTAGGAAAATGTCAGTTTATATGCCGAAGATAGGGTGGGGGGAGGGGGTAAGGAGTAAACGATAGGTGGGGATAGAGCCCAAAGAGAGAGAAGAACATTTGGACAGACAAAGGAATGGATAACGATATGGGTGGGAGGGTGAATAGCTGTTAATGTGGACTGTTAGTGGCCAACAACAGGTAGTGTGTAATGGCAGACCATGTGATAACAAGGCCTGGTGTGTGGAGTATTGAGGGACTGCCTTCACGAGAGGTTGCATAGATTCAGCCTGTACTCATTAGAGTTTAGAAGAATGAGAGGCACCTTATTAAAACAAGTTAGATTCTTAAGGGACTTGACAGGATAAATGCGGAAAGATTGTTTCCCCTTGTGGGACAGCCTGGGATTAGTGGACATAATCTCAGAATAAGTGGTTGCACATTTGAGACAAAGATGAGAAGGAATTTCCTCTCTCATAGGGCAATGAATCTGTGGAATTCTTTAATCCAAAGGGCTGCTGAAGCTGAGTCATTAATTATAATCATGTCTGAGATAAACAGACTTTTAATCAGCAAGGAAATCAAGGGTTAGAGGGAAAGGCAGGAAAATGGAGTTGAAGATTATCAGACCAACTATGGCCTCATTAAATGGTGGAGCAGTCTCATGAATTGAATGGCCTAATTCTGCTCGTACGTCTTGTCTTATGGTCTTAGTAAGAGATCAGCCCCAGCATGGGAAGGATTACAATTAGCTTTATTTTTTCAGAGCATTTGAATGCATTGCACTCATGCAGAAAGACTTTCATAGAATCAGAGAATCCCCACAGTGTGTAAACAGGCTATTCAGCCCATCAACTCCACACAGACCTTCTGAAGACCATCCCACCCAAGCCCATCCCCTAACCCTATCACTGTATTTCAAATAGCTAACACATCTAACCAACACATCCCTGAACACTATGCCCAATTTAGCATGGCCAATCCATCAAACATGCACACCTTTGGACTGTGGGAGGAAACTGGAGCACCCAGCGGAAAACTTGCAGACACAGGGAGAATGTACAAACTCGAGGCTGGAATCAAACCTGGGTCCCTGGCGCTGTGAGGCAGCAGTGCTAACCAATGAGCCACTGTGCTGCCCCATTAAAGCCAATGACTCAGAATGAATTTGGCAAGGCTTATGACATAACGTAAAGCCATTAAAAACCAGCTTTATGTGGGTTATTATGGAAAGGGAGGTGGTTTATTATGAAAGGGAGGGGCTTATGGACTGGAGAGGGCCAGGAAGGGTTATTGGTAAAAATGGAAAAATAATAATTACATAGCATGGAAACTGGAATGTTTGGGTGCATGCTTCGCAATTGCTGGGTACGGATAACAAAGTTGCAAATTCTAAAGGAGTTATGGAAAGTAATAAGGAATCAGATACCTCTCATTCCCATTTGTGGCAAGCTCTTGCTACGAGGATCAGACTGTCACAATAGGCAATTTGCCTGATGAAGAACAGATAAGTACTGATGATAAAAATGAGGCTTCAGTCTCAAAGTACAACTGCTAAGAGTCAAATATTTACCTGAAAGTGTTAGTCAATGGAAAAATGTGACTCTAATAAATAGAGCAGAGAAGGCCACTGGAAAATATAACAACTGGTTGAATGCATAATGAATGATAGGAGGTTAAGGTTATGGATTATGAACATGAAATACATAAATGAAAGGCAAAAATGCAGCATACAGTCAGACAGTGGCTCTGGGAGTGAACATTTTCCTAAAAAGAGGTCATGAACTGTTGAAAGGAATCCTACTTATGGAAAATAGATCAAACAGCGACGTCCAGAAAGAGATAGAATATAAGATAGAGGGCATAGCTTAACAAGACCAAGAAATACAGTACAGACCAGGAATACCACAAGAACAGAAGCCTATACAATAGGAAAGTCTAAGTGGCCACAACCAAGTTAGACTAGTTAATAAAATATGCCAATCAGCAAAACACACAAAACTGGAAAGTATACCCAGAAGTGCCAGATAGAAGTCAGCCAGTCCTGTCACATCGGTGGATATGCATGGAAAATGTATCTCCAAATGAGATTTATAAGGCTGAAGTGAAGTTAGTAGCACACGGTTTTGAAGAAAAGCTGGGGATCAAGATATAATGTACAGTAGGAAAATTTATTTTGAAGATTTTCTTGGCTTTGTTAGCAACAAATACCTGGGCAAGTAGATCAATTGATATTAAAGCTACATTTCTGCACGCAGATCAACACTAAAGGGAAATGTTTCTTCACCCTCCAAAAGAGGTGCCAAACACTGTAGGGACCATATAAAAGTTAAATAAATGTGAATATGGCCTAACAATGTCTCTCGAATTTGGTACTTCTCAGTAAGGTTGGTCTTATTAAAATCAGCCTGCCCCAGTTGAAAGCAGGTCCTGAAGAATTGGGGAATGCAGCTTTCAGGCATCTTTATGATGTATGTGGATGATATTTTGTGGATGGGAGCAGTGAATTTGAAAACATTGTTATGAACAGACTTGAAATGGAATTTAAAATTGGAAGTCAGGATTCGTGGGACTTTGGAGGACATTGGACTGGAAATTAGGCAGAATGCATTGACTGTCACTTTGCTTCAGTGATCCTACTTAGAAAATGTCAGCCCCATTGCTTAGTCAAAGTAGGCCTGCATGAAACAAATGCAGCAGCTTTCAAACTGTAATAGAGAAATTGCAAAACCTAATTGGGTGGCTGAATTAGCTGGACTCCCAAACAAGACCAGTTTTTGAGGTCTTGGAACTAAATATGACATGAAAATTCCCGAGGTGGGTGATAGTATTTGGGGGCCAAAACATTGAAAAATATAAAAATGAAGTATTGCATTTCGAAATTTCCATGCTCGGTACATCATTGGAACCTTTTTTTTAGTGATTCTTCTTATGCAAATCTCTGTGATGGGTTCTCAGATGCAGGGGGTTTTTACAATTTTTCTTTTGGGAGAGAGAGGTAAATGTTGCTTTTTAGCATGGAAAGAGAAAAAAGATCAGAAGAGTAGGAAAACATAGCCAAGTGATGAAACTCTCACTCTTATTGAAGGGATAGTTACAAAGTTTTACTTAGTAAAAATATTTGATGAAATTCTAAAAAGAGATTCAACAGCAATACCATGGAACACTATAGTTTAAATTAGTGGCCACCCTTTTAGGCCAGAGATTAAGAGAATCATTTTTCTCTCACAATGTTGTGTGATTTTGGAACCCTCTGTTTTAGGGCAGTAGATGCAGAATCGTTGAACATTTTTACGGCGGAGATAGATAGATCCTTGTTAGTTAGAGGACTCAAAGGTTATCTGGTGTAGATAAGAAGTTGGAATTTGGAACACAGACAGATCAGCTGTAATTTTATTGATTGGCAGAGCAGGCTTGAAGGGCTGCATTACCTAGTTCTGCTCTAAATTTCTGAATAAGTCACTTTAGGATAACATACATTCAACAAAATATGTGAATGAAAAAAGACTGAGGATCAATATTGCAGTTTTAAAACAAATGCGGAGAATGCAGAAACCTCCAAATTGAAATGGATGGATAACTGCAATCAGCTATCTAATTGTTCGATGAAGAAAATACCAAGCTCTAAGAAACTCTAAAAGGAATTCTGGAATGCTAATGGACCGTAAAAGAAGATTGAGAATAGTCTGTTGTCATTCTGGACAATACGTTACTATTTTGTTGGGCTTTTTCATTATTATGATTTATATATATTTAAAAGAGAAAATGTGAATTTGTCACCATGTCGTAGGGTCTGGTAGGGATGCCTGAGATCAACCAGAGCTAGGGGACAGATGATATATTTATTAAGGAACAATTGGGTCATAATTTGATTGGATGTGTATATGGGGAACAAGTAATAAGTGTGTCTGGAATTGTGAAATGAGAGTTAAAGTAAAACTCTGACTAAAAAAGTATATGCCTGGATTTCCTAAACAGCTCTTAGTTTCTCTTAGTTATTTAACATCAATCACAGATTTATTGGTAGACCTGTAGTCTAATAACACCTTCAATTTAAAAAAAACCTTGGCTAGGGCACATATATAGCCTTAATTTCTTAAATAGCAAGAAAGTACATTTGGTTGGGGTATAGTTCCAAAAACAATGATGGACGCCCATCACCATACCCAAGTGAACCAATCTACATGTGAGTCCAGACAGTGAATACCGGTAGGCTATTTGAAATCATGGGATATAACCCCTAATCTTTTCTCATCTGACAATCATTTATTCTCCTTCTGTAGGGAACAATATTGATCAAAAGCAAAAATCCTTTTATTTGGCCCTTACTAGCTAAGGGATGCTTAGGCTAACTGCTTTGCTATCACAACTAACCTTAATTTACATCAATTAACAAAACAAACCAGAGATGGAAACCTGGGCGTTTCCAAAGTTTGGTTCTGTACCACATCGTACATTTAACCATAAGCCATTGGAAAAATTTATGGATGTTTTTTTAAAGTGAAGAATCATTGGTGAAAGTAGGAATCGGAGCAAAAATTTATAGATGCAAGTATGGACAGTTTTTGTAAGGATGATAAAATGCTATTGAGAATGTCTTAGACTCGGTACCAGTCTAATCATGCACAGAATGTTATGATGCAGTGAAACTTGAGTATGCTGTACTGCTGAGCAGGTGATCTTGGAAATGTTGTTTTAGAAAGAAGGTGACCCTACTCTTCAGATACCATATCTAGGCCTGTCATTTTGTACTTGCTAATGAGTCAGGTTCCAAAATGCAGCTGCTACAGCTTTTAACCAGTAGTGCACACGACAGATTGTCTTGTGTTTGAACTGAAATCAAGTATATTAAAAATTGGTCAACATACAAGGCACTGTTACAACGCAAACTACAAAGAGATTTAGGAGATTTTAGGAAAGTATAGCTGGCAAGAAAATTTAAAGTAACATAAATGAATATAAAATACTATGCTGCTTATGTTTAATTAAATAAAAAAAATGCATAAATTAATAGAGCAGAAATGGCATGGGAAGCAGGAAAAATAATAGAATTGATCCAAAGGCAAAGGAGATTTGTTTTTTGGAAAGTGGGAAAGATCTGGGAGAAAGAATGGTGGTTTGTAGCATTCAAGAGAGGCGTTAACCTTTCTATGTTCCAGTTTTCATTCATCTGTCCTTCTAACAAACTGTGCAAGTGTAAAATCTTTTCTACTTTCATCTAAGTTAGGGCAAAATGATGAGATTTATCTCCAGGATATTTAGTCTCAAAGTAAATAGATGATTATATCTCATAGATTATAGATGTGTTCATACTTGATAGCAGTTATGGGCAGATAACCTGTAAAATAATGTTGCTGCATTGAAGAGGTCTCAGCAAACATAAAGAGGGGATGTTTCTGACACAATTAATGATGAATGATTTTCTCCTCCCTGGTGTGGCGTGAGGAATGGTGAGAAAACTGGGAAAACATAGATTGAATGAAAAAAAGTCCGAATCTCAATATAGAGAAAATGTTTGCAATTTTTCCTTAAACCTTAAATAGTGACTTTAGAATTTTACCGTTGAGTAGTGACTACGTTATTTTTACCTGTATTTGTAACATTATTATCACAACTGACCTTATTTATACATGACTCAGTTCTCCTCTTCTTGCCAGTAAACAAAATGGTGCAAATTCCAGACATGAAAGTCAGAGTAAGTACCTGGCACTGCAGATTACTGAATGCTTGACTCAGCCATCTCCAACTATTTGTTCAGAGATAGCAAGAACTATGCAGATGCTGGAATCGGAGACAACACAGTGTGGACCTGGAGGAATACAGCAGATCAGGCAGCATCAGAGGATGTGTTGGACAAACACTGTGTTGGACAATATGTTGGACAAACACTGTACATATTTCATGGACACCATCCTCCTCAGCCTTTTGTCTATGCAAGGCAGCATCAGCAAACCATCAGCTTCATCACATTGTCATGAATCAACTCTCAGACCACTCCAGACCTCCAATACTTTCATTTGCTGCTCAGGGGCACCTACAATTTGAAGGCTTTGGTCAATTTACTTTGTGTGCTCACCAGCATTTCATGCATCTGTGCAGAATATATTTAATACCTCTTAGCTTATTTTTTTAGTGCTGACTCATATTGTGATTACTTAGTGGCTGCCAGCTTGTGTGAGGGACACGTTGCTTTCTTAGAAGTCACTCATAAAGCACTGATGTACACATTGCCAACTTCTGTGTGGGTGACATTGCTCTTTAACGTGCTGGTTCTTCAAAGAACAGTTACAATTTGTCAACATATATGACTTGCATTATTTTTTAGTGCAGAGGAAGAGTCAGGCAGTTTGTCACAGTGGCAAGCACTGAACACTCAACAGTCAAAGGGGTGGACATGTTGCCATGTACCACTGTACTACATCAACTTCATACCTGCAGCATGTGCCAATGTCTTAAGTAGTAGACACAATGCATATGCTTCAAGTAAATGGTAATGTGTGAAAATCAAAGGGAGCACTCTTAGTTGGGTGAAGGGAGAACCACAGAGGGGTACTGGCACAGTTAGTCAATGGGCTTGCTCAATTACGCCACAGGTAATTGGACACAGTCAATCAGGTGCTTGGTCCTACCAGTGTCTATGGATCCCTGTCCTTGGATGGGCCATGTTCAGTCTGCTGGTCAAATGCAATGAGTCCGGGGATTATTAGTATGCCAGACAGGGGGCTGTAGAGATATCAATCTGGGTGCTGAGCCATTCTCATTTGGAAATGTTCTGCTAAGAGAGTATGGGGCAATGGGCCATAGTATTTAGAGTCATAGAGTCACAGAATTATACAGCATGGAAACAGACCCGTCAGTCCAACACATCAATGCCGACCAGGTCCTGAATAAATCTAGACCCATTTGCCAGCATTTGGCCCATATCCCTCTAAACCCTTCCTATTCATGTACCCATCCAGGTGCTTTTTAAATGAATTTTAAATTAAATAATTTTTAAATTATACCCGCTTTCACCACTTCCTCTGGCAGCTCATTCCATACACACACCACCCTCTGTGTGAAAAAGTTGCCTCTTAAGTCCCTTCTAAATCTTTCCCTTCTAAATCTTGCCCCTCTCACCTTAAACGTATGCTCTTTAGTTTCAGACTCCCATACCCTAGAAAAAAGACCTTGGTTATTCACCCTATCCATGCCCCTCATGATTTTATAAACCTCTATAAGGTCACCCCTCAGCCTCTGATGCTCCAGGGAAAAAAAGCTGAAGCCTATTCAGCCTCTCCCAATAACTCAAACTCACCAATCCCAGCAACATCCTTGTAAAACTTTTGTGGACCTTCTCAAGTTTAACAACATCCTTCTTACAAAAAGGTGATCGGAATTATGATTAAGATGCTGAAGATGTTTGAAAAGGATAATGAGGTTGGTATGGTATATGTAGACTGTCAAAGACATTTGATAAATTGCCACATAATAGACTTGTTAACAAAGTTGAAGGGCATAAAATCAAAGGGAAAGTGTCAGATAAGGTGTTGATTGAGTAGCAAGAAACAGAAATCAGTAGTTACAGGTTTTCACAGTCTACCTGGTAGTTTCAATTGAGAATCATAATTAAATTTTATAACTGGTTCACAAAATTCTAATGGGAGGTAACTTAGGTACAGGAAACAGAGGCTAAAATGTTAAACCATTTTTAACAGCCAGCACTACATAAAGGTGTAGTCAAAATCTGCTAGACAAGCCATGCATGAAATCCCAACCCCCAAATAAACCTGTGACTTTAATTCCAATATCAGCTTTTGAAGAACCATTTAGCAGGGTCTGAATAAATTACATAGGACCCTTACATAAAATTAAGAATGGAAATCAATATCTTTGAATGAGTATATACATTTCCAAAAGATCTCCTAAGGCAATGCCTACAGGAAAAAATACTGCAAAAAATGGTGGAAAAGTTAATTCAATCTTTTACAAGATATAGATTACCCAAATAAATACAATTGGATCAAGTTTCAAATTTTTATGTCACAAATATTCAAAGAAAATGTAACTAGTTTGGGAATAAAACAATTTACGTCTTCTGTTTATCACCCACAATCTCAAGGTACTTTGGAAAGATGGTATCAAATTTTCAAGAACATGATTAGAACTTACTGTTAACTATGTCATAATGAATGACAAGAAAATTACATTCTTTCTATTTGGGATGCTCCTAATGTCTCCACAGGATTGAATCTTTTTGAATTAATATATGGATATGAGGTGAAAGAACCACTTAAATTGATTAAAAAGAAAATGATAAACCAGAAAAAGCTCAGAAACTACACTTCCAGCCTATGTTTTGAATTTCAGAGAAAAACTAACCAAAAATTCTATTGGTTTGGTCAATAATAGCCCAGGGCAGTCCATAGAGCCATTGGCAATGTACGCTACTGAAATCTGGGATGGGTTTCATAGTACAATGAAATGATCCAGTACAATCCGCAACTCCCCCAATCTTTGTGCTATCTACAAATTTACTAATCAGATGACCTACATTCTCCCCAAAATCATTTATATATATTACAAACAAGGGGGGTTGTTTGTTCCCTGCAGAGCACCACTGGGCACAGATCTCCAGTTAGAAAAACACCCTTCCATCGCTATTCTCTGGCTTCCATGACCAAGCCAGTTCTGTATCTGTCTTACCAGCTCACCATGGATCCCATGTGACTTCGTCTTCTGTATGAGCATGCCATGAGGGATCTTGTCAAAAGCCTTGATAAAGTCCATATAGACAACACCTACCACCCTGCTCTAATCAATCATATTTGTCACTTCCTCAAAAAACTCAACCAAGTTTATTAGATGTGACCTCCTGCACTCTAAGCCATGCTGCCTATCACTAATAAGTCCATATTTTTCCAAATGTGAATAAATCCTACGCCTAAGAATCTTCTCCAATAATTTCCCTACCACTGACATAAGGCTCACCAGCTTATAATTTCATGGATTATCCCTGTTGCCCTTCTTAAACGAGGGAACAACAGTGGCTATTCTCCAAGCTCCTGGGATCTCTCCTGTGACTAAAGATGATACAAATATTTTGTACAAGACACCAGCAATTTCCTCCTTCACCTCCCCAATATTCTGTAATAGACCCATCAGGTCCTGGGGACTTGTCTACCTTAATATCTGTCAAAACACCCAACATCTTCTTAAAATCAACATGCCCTAAAATATCAACATACCCCTTTGTGGACTCACAATCCACCATATCCTTTACCTTTGTGAGTACTGATGCGAAGTATTTGTTAAGGACCTAACCTACTTCCTCTGGCTCCATGCTTAAATTCCCTTCTTTGTCCTTGAGTGGACCTACCCCTTCCCTAGCTACCCACTTCCTCTGTATATAAAACACCTTGGGATTTTCCGGTTTGCCAAGGACATTTCATGGCCACTTTTAGCCTTCCTAACTCCTTGTTTAAGTTCTTTCCTGCTTTATTTGTACTCTTTGTCAGGTCTTACATATGCTTCCCTTTCTTTTTGAGTAGGCTCACAATTTCTCTTGTCAGCCAAGGTTCCCAAATAGTTGCCACTCTTATCCTTCATTTCAATAGGAATGTGGTAGTCCTAAACTCTAATCAACTAGCCTTTAAAATATTCCCACATGACAGATATGGATTTACCCTCAAACAGACATGTCCAACCTACATTTCCGAGTTTCTGCCTAATATAGTTGAATTTAGTCTTCCCCCAATTTAGTACTTTCACCCAAAAACTACTCATCCTTATCCATAAGTAACTTAAAATTTACGGAATTATGGTCACTGTTCCTGAAATGCCCTCCCACTGAAACTTCGATCATCTGGCCGGGCTTATTCCCAATACCAGGTATAGTATGGCCCCTTCCCTAGTTGGACTCTTTATATATTACTTCAAGAAACCGTCCTGGATGCAACTAACAAATTCCCTCATCCAAGGCCCTGGCACTAAGGTTGTCCCAGTCAATGTAGGGGAAGTTAAAATCACCCACTTCAACAACCCTGTCGTTTTTATGTTTTTCCATAATTTGTCCACACATCTGTTTTTCTCTCACTCACTTGGTGTTGGAAGGCCCATAAGTACAATCCCATCAAAGTGATTGCACTCTTCTTTTATATCGATGGAACTCTCACTGCTGACCTCCCTATCGCAATGTCCTGGCCTCTCTGCTCGCTACCTGGTTGCCACTCACGTTCCTTTACCCACTGGAACTCTCACTGCCGACCTCCCTCTTGCAATGAGGGTGGCATAGTGACTCAGTGGTTAGCACAGCTTCCCCATAGCACCAGGGATCCAGGTTCAATTCTACCCTTGGGAGACTGTCTGTGTGGAGTTTGCATGTCTGTGTCTGTGTGGTTCCCCTCTGGGTGCTCTGGTTTCCTCCCACAGTCCAAAGATGTCAGGTTAGCCACATTGGCCATGCTAAATTGCCCCATAGTGTCCAGGGATGTGCAGGCTAGATGGATTAGTCATGGGAAATACAGAGTTACACGGATAGGGTAGGGCGGTAGGTCTGGATAGGATGCTCTTCAGAGGGTTGACATGGGCTTGATGGGCTGAATGGGCTGCTTCCACTCCATAGGGATTCTATTCCTGAGCTCTACCCCTATGGCCTCACTGGATGAGCCCTCCAAGGTGTCTTCCCTCAGCAGAGCTGTGATATTCTCCCTAATCAGTAATGCAACTCACTCATCTTTCTCTATCACACCTGAAACATCTAAATCCCAGAACATTAAGCTGCCAGGCCTTTCCCTCTGTCAGCTAAACTAACAATGGAATATCCCAGCAAATATTTTACTTCTGAATTTAACTGCTCAATAATAACTGGTGCATCATGCTAAAGTGAGCAATTGTGTGAGAAATCCACAAGTTAATTTAAATAAAACAAAGTAACAAATGAACTGAGTGAGCCTCAAACTGTATTCCAATCTCAAGAGTCACAGTATATTCATGAATTAATTGATTCTTACCCTTTGAGATGTCAAATAAAGTCCTTTCATGAATCCATAGAAAATTATTAAGTAGTATTCTTTCTGGAACTGTATTTTCATTTACAAAATAGGAAAAATACCTATTGACAAAACTTGTGGTTTGTCAATATAGATAATAATCTGTGTTAAATTTCTGACAATATTTCTGGGAGGCAAGGTACATTGGAATCTTGCCAGATGGAAGTGTAGGAGTCAGAATTGATCCTTTAGTGACAGCTCTGTTCATACCTTGCATGACTTCAATTTAAAGTAAAAATTAAGAATATAACTAAAAGTAAAATTCCTTACAGTATTAAAACTACACAAATATAGTTGGTGACTTCACATACCAGGCAATGATATTCCAAAAATAAGTGGTTGCTTTTCTCGTAGTACATTCTTCAGCTCAAACCACATTTATTTACACCTAATTTTCTTCATTTCTGCCTTGAAGATTCATGCTTGATTCAGGCTGTGATATCAGTTTCACAGTGTTGGATATAAGTACCAGAAGCCTGTTGACATGAATGGGAATGAGCTTGACTGCGATCGACCCAATACTAAAACATGCACTCTCCAGCAGGGGTCATTTTTTTTTTCTGAAGAAGGTTTTAGGCCCGAAACATCAGCCTTCCTGCTCCTCTGATGCTGCTTGGCCTGCTGTGTTCATCCAGCTCTATACCTTGTTATCTCATTAGATAACTATCAGGAGTAAGAACCTGGATTGATTAGTCTTGTATAGAGATAGTAGGAACTGCAGATGCTGGAGAATCTGAGGTAACAAGGTGTAGAGCTGGATGAACACAGCAGGCCAAGTAGCATCAGAGGAGCAGGAAAGCTGACGTTTCAGGACAGTCTTGTCTCCAGCCCAGGGAAGTTGAGGCCAGTTCTAGTATCACTGTTGTCACCTTTATCGAGATCCGCTCCAACCCATATTTAATGCATTACCTTTACTTCTTTTATTTTGAAAGTCACAGGATCCAATACCTTTAGTTAACTGAGATTAATGACACATTGATCAGGATCTTATTGCTTATTTACTAAGCTGCCTCATCATTCTCTCTACATATCACTGTTTCTCTGGCAGTGTCAAATAACTTGCATATTAAATAAAGAATTGGCTCGCAAACCTACCTCAGAAAAGATCACACAAATTAAAAGTCTGGTGTTTATTCTGGCAACTGTTTTCAACCTGTTTAAAACAAAGCATAAGGTTTCAGTTCCATGTAAACCCTCAGTAGGGCAGTACAGGGAGCTCCTATAATATTGTAAACAATAATTTAACATTGTTTATTTTCCCAATATCTATGGATTTTGTCTTGTAAAAATCCAAAATTTGAGCAGAATATCATTCATGTAGGGAGGGAGAGTTTAAGCATGCTGGTCAGGCTTGTGCTAAAATGTTTCGGGTTATTTGTTACTTCGAAACCTCACTGGTTTATATCATATCCAATTTTAACTAATAATCTTGAACAATTTACTAAAATATCTGTCCATACTTAATAGGTGCTAATTAATTCGGCGTGAATATTGGAACCAACATGATTTTTCTACCAGTTCAAGTGGATTGGAATACTGAGCCCTCTAGATAAGTTGCTTTATTTCTTTTGTAGGGCTGAAGGAAATAAGATTGTTCCCTGGGTTTCAACAGAGAAAATACAACTTCCCCTTGCTTTGTAACTCCTTATCCTTCCCAATAGACTAGACTTCCTTCTGTATATTTATCAGAGTGTCAGCTGGACGCAAGTAGCTGTGAATTGTAATAGTGATCAGTTCAAGTTATTAAGACAAAAGCCACATTTCTTCAGATGCCGAAGGTATTAAATACTAGATAATACCATGATCTCAGTCTCACTCATACACTGAGATGCTGTCATTGACTTCAGTAACTTTGAGCCAGAGAACTCTCCAACTTCAGACTGCTATTATTGAATCACATTTAAAACATAGAACATAGAACAGTACAGCATAGCACAGGCCCTTCCCTTCGGCCCACGATGTTGTGCCGACCTATTACCCTACTAAGATCAATCTACCCTGCATACCCTACATTTTACTATCCTCCTTGTGCCTATCCAAGAGTCACTTAAAAGTTTCTAAAGTATCTGACTCCACTACCGCTGCTGGCAGCGCATTCCACACACCCACCACTCTCTGTGTAAAACTGCGCATAATTGGAGATTACACAAAGTTAGCATGGAGTTCCACTGTTACATCAGCTTGCTGGAAGAGCCCAATGACATTGAATTACAAAGGATAGTCACTTGGTAGAATGAGGTGCTGAAAGGCTGATAATACTTGGATAAACATGTCCCAACATGGATTACTACTGAACTGGAGAAGTGGGAAGGTGAAAATTGAAGCAGAAAGATATGATGTCAAAGCTATTACTTAAATTAGACAATGGGGAACCAATAAAAGTTCCTACAGATCAAGCAATTGGGCACAACAGGGAATAGTTTATTTAAATGTGTTTATTGGTCCACCTCAAGAGATTAACTAAATTATGCAGTTTGGACATGGTTTATCAGCAGGAGCAGTAGAAAGGCAGTCAATCTTTATTCTGTATTCTCATAGCTCTTGGATTGTTGGCAAACAGAGCTCAAAGGTGAAAGGATAAAGAGTACTACAACAAAAAGATGAACAACTACTACGCATTAGGGAATGTTTCTTTGTGTTCCATGATAACCATTGGTCAAACCATGTAGCCACAAGTTACAGTTTTGATTTACAGCTAACATGAAGACCCATCAATAGCATTTGTAAAAACAGCCAAAACAAAAACCAAAATGAGGAGTGAGCAATAAATGCTTTCTAATTGCTAGGTGAAAATATATATTTGCACAATGAGGCAAATAGACACAATTTTTGATGCTTTGTAAAGTACATCTCTCCATTGTCTTTGTATACAGTCACCTCTGGGAATAATTCATCATTAATTGAAGTCGTTTGTGTAATTGAAGGCTACAATTATGCTAACACTATATAAAGATAATTGCAATTTTCAGGTGATGTAATAAAAACAGCCAACTTAATCTGTTGAATCTGAGATAGTAGGAACTGCAGATGCTGGAGAATCCGAGACAACAAGGTGCAGGGCTGGATGAACACAGCAGGCCAAGCAGCATCATAGGAGCAGAAAGGCTGACGTTTCAGGCCTAGACCCTTCATCAGAAAGTTGTTTCTTTTTAAATTTTTAAACAGTTATCTTAAAAAAATCTAAAAGCTTGTTTACAATCTTCGCAAAATGAGTAGATTGAAAACTGATTTCTTTTTGCTTTTCAATTATTCTTTTAACTTAAGATGAGAACATATAAGTATCAAATTCAAGTAAGTGCTGAAAAGGCCAAGCAACATACGTATGGAGAGAAACAGAGTTTATATTTCAGGTTATTGAATTTTCTTCAGAACTAGTGGTGTAAAATTCTTTAGGCAAGAACAAAGACAGAAGGCTAAATTTTACCAGAAATCGTCTAAGTGTCAAGTTTAGGGAATTTCGCGGTCGGTTGCTCTCTGTGGACCTACCCAATTTTCTCATAATCTTGCCTCATTACCTATGCACCATGCATCTACTGACACCCTGCTCGTGCTATCATGTGCTCAGCAGCGATGGAAGTACTGACCACTACTAGAACCTCCCAGCTTTCCAGCACTAGCACCATTTTTAAACACCAGTTGTGCACTAGGTCAAGAGCTACCAACCAGGAGCTGTCCTTCACGATGCATGTAGTGGGAGGGGAACTAAAAATAAATATTTCTCAGGACACATAGTTGGAACAGCTGATGGTTTGCTGTAAATACAAGTACACATATGTAAACGTATTTAAGAACTGAGCTACAAAGAATACCCTTCCTTAGCATCATCCTAACTTAGAAGTCTGTCTAAGAGAGTACTTCCTTATAGTCCAGATCCCTGATAGTCAGCATAGTCTAATATCTTCTCATTGGGATTATCACACACTGGAAAGCTTCAAACAGTTGCAAATGTACACTTTTATCCATCAAAAATAGCAAAGGAGAAACAAACAAAAAAAACACAGGGACTGCTTGCCTTTCGAGCAACAACAAGTTTACAGTCAATGAATGATCAGTGCACCCAGATCACATCTAATGAAACTGGGTGTCAATTAAATTCTGTCTGGTTGTTGTGCTGATGCTACAGTGCTCTATCTAGGTGACATTCCTCCTGCTCAATAGGGGAGGTGATGGCCTAGTGGTATTATCACTGGACTGTTAATTCGGAGACCCAGATAATGTCTGGGGATCCAGGTTTGAATCCCACTACGGCAGATGGTGGAATTTGAATTCAATAAATATCTGGAACTAAGAGTCTAATGATTACCATGAATCCATTGTTGCTTGTTGGGGGAAAAAACCCATCTGGTTCACTAATGTCCTTTAGGGAAGGAAACTGCCATCCTTTCCTGGTCTGGCCTACATGTGACTCCAGATCCACAGCAATGTGGTTGACTTGTAACTGCCCTATGGGCAATGAATGCTGCTTAGCCAGCAACACCCTCATCCCATGAATGAATTTTAAAAAATCATCTTCTCAGGAGACTGCTGCCATTCTCCCAGCTTTTTAGAGCGCATTGCATCCCCTCTACTTTTTCCAGTTGTACAGACCATCTCACTAGAATTGTGAGGCATACTCTGTCTGGACAGTACTGCAAGGCACTCTCTCTCTCTCCCCCCCAAACTGCATGTGCCCCTCACCACCACCTCCAACTGTCTGAGCATCAGACCCACAACTTTAGAAGGCCTATTGTTTGCCCCATGATGGCCCTGGTTACAGAATGGGGAATATTGTATCTATGCTCAGCCTCAGTCAGTGGGTTGCTTTAAGGGGTCATCAGTCATGGTTGCTTTTGTCTCCCTGTAACCATTCTTGTAAGACATATGCCTCTTGAAATTACGAAGGAATATGGGAGTTCTCAAAGATATAGGTATCATGCCAAGTCCCAGGGTACCTGCTGCACAATTCTAAAATGTGGTACTGATGATCATAGATGACTTGTCAGTTGATAAAATGGAAACATTTCTGTTGATAGTCAATCACATTATGAAATGGTTCCCTCAACATGCTGTGTATATAGTCAGTAATATTCTGTAGCTGGGAGAAGCCAGCCATGTTGGCACAGCCTTCTTCCCAGACTGCAGCACAGACATCAGCACAGGGAACAATGATGAAGCAATTAGATCTGGCATAAATTACATCAGTATCAGCCTTGATACATTTGCAAGCTGAGGACTGTGAGATCCTACACCAGTTCCTAATGGATTCTCGCAAGCAGCCAGCTAGATGAAAGTTCAGTTTAGCTGTAATTTTAACAACCATTGGGATAGGATTGCCACATATCCCTTCAGGTTGCAGGACCCACTCCAGTAGTTGGCATATTTCTGTGACAGTGTCCTGGTTCTTCCACAGTCTGTGCCTCACTCATCTGGAGAATATGGCATCAAGAACAACAGGGTCTGAGCCTCCACTGTGTTTCCTCTGCATCCTAAGAGGACTTTCAGCTGCGATTTCTCCATGTGGAAGCTGTTCAGCAGCTGCTGGAGGTTACTGCTGGTCCTGGAATTACTGGTGCTTCTTTTCCTCCTCCATTCCCTGAGCCTTTGTTGTACTGCAGCAATAGTGATGATAGCCCGTGTTGAGCTTGGATCCATTGGTCATGGTTCCAATGAACCTGTCTGGAGAAAATCAAAAACAGAATAGGCCCTTTGTAACATAAGCAGTCAGCAGTTACATCACTCACATCATGGTTTAGCAAAGTCCTCCATACAGTGGGACATGGAGGGTCTGCAATGCTTCTACACAGATCTTTGACATAGGGACCTTATTGTGATTAACGCAGCAGAAGCCACAGTGCAAAAATACTGTAGGACACTGTAAGTGCTATATGACTCCTGATACCTTGACCCCTGCCAGCTCCATCCCCTCATCAGCCAAGAAAGGTAGAATTGGATATAAGAGCACGTTAGCGAACATGTACAGTTCAAAGCAAGAAGAAATCTGCCCATTTGCGTAGCTTTTGAGATCTTAAATTATATTTGTGAGTTATGACCCATGGGTACCACTTTTTAAGACCTTCTGCAATAGTTTTTGCTTCAGAAGGATGATTATGATCTGCACTGACCAATGATTTGGTCAAGATTGCTTGTGAGCAGGATTTGTATCGCACAAAGTTGGACACTGCATGTATTTCACATGCAAGGTAATATGATTACACATGCCTTCAACTTGTGCTGTGAAAATGCCTGTTTAAAGTAATTGCCTCCTGTAGGGCCTTGAAGGTCAGTCATCTCAGCTCCAGGACATCTCTACAAGAGTTCTTCAGGGCAGTGTCCTAGAACTTGGACAATATCCAGGCTTGGGATGAAATGTGGCAAACAACATTCATGCCACACAAATCTCAGGCAATGAACATCTCCAACAAGGTAGAATTTAACCATCACCTCTAGACAATCAATGGCATAACCAAGAGTTATTGCCCCATAATCAACATCCTGGAGGTTACTGTTGACCATAAAATGAAGTGGACTTGCCATGTAAATACAATGGCTGTAAGAGTGGGTCTAGGAATACTACTACAAGTAATTCACCCACTGACTCCTCAATGCCTGTCCACCATCTGCAAGGTACAAGCCAGGAGTGTGATGGAATACTTCCCACTTGCCTGGATGAGTGGAGCTCCAACAACACAACAAAAACAAGAAGTTTGACATCATCCAGGACAAAACATCCTGCTTGATTGGCATCACATCTACAAACATTCAGTTACCTAAGTACCAACATCAGTAGCAGAGTGTACCATCTACAAGGTGCACTACACAGCCAATAATCCTATGACAGTACCTTCCAAACTCATGGCCACTACCATCTAGAAGGGCAAGGGCAGCAGAAACATGGGAATACAACCACCTGCAAGTTGTCCTCCAAGGCAGTCACCATCCTGACTTGGAAATATATTGCCATTCCTGTAATGTCGCTGGGACAAAATCCTGGTATTCCCTCCCTAGTGGCATTGTGGGTCTACCTAGAGCACAAGAACTGCAGCAGTTCAAGTAGGAAGCTCACCACCACTTTCTCAAGGGCAATCAGGAATGGGCAATAAATGCTGTGCCAACCAACAAAGCTGATATCACACAAGTAAACAAAAAAAACAAAGACACTATCATGCCGCATTGTCCACCCTCCCATCAAAGGAAGGATGGTTGTGACCAATGCCCACAGTAACCTATGTCCTGCAAAATTGACCCTCTCTGTGTGTTGCACCTCCCTGGTACTATCACTGCCGGGAACCACCGGACATGTACACTCTTGTGAATATAGCAATCTGAACAACAGGCAGTGCTAAAGTTGGGGGGAGCCTAAGGTGTTGGAGTGAGTCAGTGCTATGTACACACATCTATGCATCAGTTAGTATGAGTTAGAGAGCAGTCTGTAAACACACATTCAGTTCACTTATTGACCATACCACTATTCAGTATTGGAGCTGATGTGGGTTCCAAGAGGCAGCTTTGTAAATGCTTCCTCCAGACCCTGGACACTGCCAACTGTAGAGATTGGGGCCATATCCTGTTGGAGCGACAGGTGGCCCTCTGCAGGTTTATTTGAAATATTGGCTGCACCTGTAAAACACAAGAGACAGAAGCCAGCAAGTGGTTACAAGTGGTCTGCAATACAAGATAATTACTTATAAGATTAATGTCAGCATTTCAATGCAATGACGTGATACTCACTTGGTTGTCAAGAGGTCCCAGTCGTCTCCCTATGGGGGTATCTTTTCCTGTAATGACATAAAGGAGGTGGCAAATAAATAGGATGCAGGTGGGTGGCATGGTTATTAGTGCTAATGGATAAGAGGGGAAAGGTGCCGAGGCGTTTGTTGGTAGTGAGAATGCAGAATATAGGGATGCAGAGTTAATGATGTTGAAGAATGGGGGTGAACAAAAGCAATTGAGCAAAGGTATTGCATGCAACAGAACATGTGTCAGGAGCTTTGAAGGGAGGTGTGTTGTGGTGGCAGACATAGAACAAATGTGAAGTAACAGAGAGCACAGTATGGCACTTCTACTGGTGGAGTAGAGAAGGTTGTTGACCTTCTTGCTGCACTGCAGCCCATACCCTTGAGATGGCTCAAACCTGGGTGGTGATTTCCATGGTGTGGTGTGGTGTCTTTGCCTCCTGTGGTACTCTGGGAAGAGGATGGTCCTCCTTTGCACCATCATCAACCAAGTTCCTACTGGAGAACCATGGTGCCAATTTCCATTCTATGCAATCTCTCCTCAGTCCCCAGAAACTGATAGGGTTGCTGCCTGATGCCAACACTTTTCCAGGCATGCAGCGGACTCGCAAGGGTGGAACAACATAAGTGATTCTGGTTTTAGGACAGATACCTGGTGAGTAATAAGTTGTTCCGGGAATGACACACGGTAAGATGGAGTGGAAATTGGATGTGAAACTTGCCACTGGGCTGGCAATGGCAATTAATGCAGCAAGTTTGGTGAGATAACTTGCTCAGCCTTATGGTAAGAATCGCTGCACTAGACTCAATAAGACTTGCATTTAGCCAAAAAACTGTAAGATTCAGCCCTTACCTCTTACTTAAATGGGCAATCCCTTACTCTGAAATTATGCCGTCTGGTCATAGACTGTCCCACAAGGAGAAGCAACTTCTCAGTATCTACCCTGTCAAGCCCCCTACGAATCTTATCTGTCTCAATAAGTTTCAATATGTCTCAACATCTTATATGATTTGCCTCTCATTCTTCTAAATAACAATAAGTGAAGGCTCAACTTAGTTAACCCTCTCTGGATTGCTTCCATTGGCAGTATACCTTTGCTTAAATAAGGGGACCAACACTATTCACAGTATTCTAGGTGTGGTTTCACTACTGCCTTGTATAGTTTTTGCAAGGCTTCCCTACTTTAATATCCATTCCCTTTTAAATAAAGACCAAGAGTCCATTGGCCTTCCCTATTACCTGCTGAAGTTAGTTTTTGCGACTCACGCATAAGGACCCCAAAATCCATTAGCTTTCTGCAGTCTTTCCCCATTTAAATAATATTCAACTGTTTTATTCATCCTGAAAAAGTTATAACTTACAAGGTTTTGCCCACTCAATTAATCTGTCTATGGATTTTTTGTGTCATCTCCACTAGTTGCATTCATACCTATTTTAGTGTCATCTGAAAACCTGATGACAGTCTATCCAAGTCATTAAAGTATACTGTAAGTAATTGGGGCTCCGGCACTGTTCCCTGTGGCACTCCACTATTTACAGGTTGCCTTCCTGAAAATGCTCCCTTTATTGCAATTCTCAGTCATTGATTATTTATTAATTAATTATTAGCTATTAATTTAGCTAATTTTTTTCTCCATTATCAGGGTGGAAGGTATGGCGAGGGCCATATATTTTAAAAGGAACTTCCAGTGTGAAGTCCCTGTCACTTTCCCAACTTTTCCTGATTTAGTTTGAAGTGCAAATGTTCAAGGACAGACTTTCCATCCAGAGGCTACTTAAGGGTCTGATCCTACCACTGCTATAGCACTGCGGGGCCTTAACATATTGACAATCCATCAGTTAACATGTAGTGAATATGTCTGTGACTTGGGTGTGGGAAGTCAGGAACCCTCCTATTTGGGAAGCCCATGCCCAATGGAGAGGCCTGCTGGCTGCAAGGGATACCCAAATTGGAAATTTCCTGTCTATTCTTTAAACTAACCTCACTGACGGGGCCACTCAACTGGTCTCTGTAATCCCATCTCATCAATCTTTACTCCAGCGCTCCACAAATGATCCTACAGGAGTACAAGCAGTGGCCTCTGCTCCCAGAGGGGTTTTCTATGGTTGGTCAGCAGCCCTTGGAGGCAGGGCATCCACCCTGAAGACAGCGAAGATGCATTGCCAACCAGATGAGTGCCTGATTCACATTTATTTTGGTTAAGGACAACCTGGAATGGCCACGGTTGATTTGTCATTGGCTTGCCAGCTGATGGATGGGCCTGCCACCACGACTATTAAACTCTACCCATAAAGCTTGTGAATAATTTGTCACTGGTAACTAATATACAAGCAGTCTTTTAAAAATGTTCTTACTATCTGCAGATCTTACACATTAGGAATAATAATGGTAATTTTAGATCTTATACGTACATTGGTTGGAAGGGAGCACTGTTCCTTTCACATTCCATTTGCCTGTGCAGAAATGTGCAAACTTTACACTATCATGAGTGGTTAGCTTAGTTAATACTTTAGTGTCATACCAGGGGCCAAGTATATGGTGAACTAGGAGCTTAATGTATAGTGGGGTCCAGGATTTTGGTTGCAGTGATGTAAAGACATGGCCTAATGATGCATACCTAAATGCATAACTTTACATATACTAATTACAAAGCCTGTGGACAAGCTTACAACTCTTTCATAGTTTGCCATTCTGAAGCCTCTGTTGGGAAAACATTCTGCACGTTTAGGTAATAAAGTGATACATGGTTAACTGGCCACCCACACCAAATTGCTGTTGCCAGTCAATGAGAAATAAACTGTAAATGTAAGCCTAGATAATGAAAATCAACAGATTATTCAGTCATTGAGGACAAAACTGAGTCTGTTCTCTTTGAAGATCACTGAACAGAAATCAGGAGCGAACATTCTTTCTATTTTTCTTCTGATATGATTTCACTCCAGCTATGGTACATTTGTTACTCCAATGGATTCTGAATCTGCAATCTTCATACTTTGGTACTATATCATAGAAAAGTAAAAAAAATGTCCAAGTAGTTTAAGTACTTGTGCCTTGAACCTGAGGGGTAATAATAAAGTACGGATACAACTTTATAAACTGGGATCAGAAATATGGCAACAAATAAAATTGTTCATTCACCTCTTTGTGGATAATTACAGAGTAGACTCAGCAGGGGCATTGGGTCAAGCAACTGCTCCCTTCCTATCAAATGCTGAATCTTAAATACTAGAAACTTAAAGAAAAGTAAATAAAAGACATAAATAACATCGTGGAAAAATATTTCATATGTCATATTACTTATACCATCATAATGTGACTGTCACTGTACATTTAAGTCACCATATTTAAGTGTACAAAAGACTCAGCCTTAAATGTAATGAACCCACCTCCTATAAGATATATGATACAAAGTTTTTCTTTAATTTACTTTTGAAATTGATTGTATTTGTATTTTGATTTGCAGTTCTTGTCACTTCTGGAACAAGGAGAAGTTGCACAAAGCTTTATCAATACGGCTGTTTCCAATTATAATTTAATGACTTATATCCCAAATTGATGCAACAACATGTCTTTACAGCTGAGATTTCAATAAGGCCTTTGTACAGAGCTTCCAGGCAGATGGAGATGCATTTTTCATTCAATCATATCATGTTTCTTCATTTAGCCTACACAAGAGTTTCCATATTTGGTTTCTTGCATAGTAATGTGTCAATACATGCAACAGAGATGTTAGGCATTAAAGAGAAAACATTTTTGAAAATCAGCTTGACAAGCAATTTCAACTCCTTATAGACAGCCAGGGCCCTTTCTTATTTTTCATAGATATTGTACACTCTACTTAGATTGTATCAGAAAACAGAACAAGAGAAGTTTGGAGCTGGGAATTTCCGCAGAAATGTTTCTACTCTTCACTGTAACTTCACTAAAAATGTGACAGAAACCCTGTTTATATATTCATATATATTTAAACAAGATTTCTGCACTGGTGAAGTTTCAGCAGTGGAGTAGCAGCACATCTGAGGAAATTCGTAATTTATTATTTTAATAGCTTGCTAAATAGTTGTACAATGTATAAACATGCAAATTAGGAGCAGCAGACCACTCAGCCTGTGAAGCCTGCTCTGCCATTCAATAAGATCATGGCTGTTCTGTTTACTCCAATTTCCTGCCTACTCTTAATGACCTTTGAACCCTTTGCTTAACACAAATCTATGCACCTTTGCCTTAAGAATATTTAAAGATCCAGCTTCCACTGCCTTTTGAGGAAGAGAGTTCCAAACACTCATGACCCTCAGTGAGAAAAACAAAATTCTTCTCATCTTTGTTTTAAATAGACAACTTTAAGTTTAAATGGTGACCCCTTCATTCTAGAATTTCCCACAAGAAGGAACATTTTTCCATATCCACCCTGTTAAGACCACTGTGGATCTTATTTGCTTCAAGCAAGTTGCCTCTTATTCTTCTAGCCTTCAGTAGATACAAGCCTAGCATGTCTAACCTTTCCTCATAATACAACTCACCAATTCCTGGTATCAGTCTGGTAAACATTCAAAATGAGGCAGGAAAATTCGTCAAGCTTGCATTGGAGGGAGATTTGCCAGGAAAAATCCTCACCATGAGAGACAGTTCTAGAGTTAAAGACAGGGAAGGAAACAGAGCAGAGGTTAATCATTGAGAGATAAGAATGACTTAAGACTGGAAATTGAAAATCAAATGACTACTCAGAGCTCATTGTAAGTGAGTGTTAAAAGTAAAAGGAGAATGTTCTGGATTGTAGTTTAAGTAGATGTTGCCCACAGTAATAGTGTTTAATCAATAGTGCTTCTAGTCTGTTGCACTAAAAATATGCATGAAATATTGTCATCCCATCCTTTCATCTATCAACTGGAAGTTCAGATTTTTTTTTAAAGTTATCGATCTCTCCAGAATCAGAGGAGAAATAACTCTCCTGACTTGTGAATGTGAAAATTGTTATTGGCACACAATATGGCTGTGTCCATTAGTATCATCTGAGATGGTTTGGCTAGATTAACTGCCACCGATACAAAGGAATGTGTATTATAAGCGCTTCTAAGAACTTAATGAGTTATTTCAATGTTGCTATCTTAGGCTGAAAACTAACTGTCTTAGGTTGAGTAGCTGATATCTTACAGAATTATCTGACAAGTCAGATTCCTCGAGTGCAGGGAATAGTGCTCAGGGATAGAAGAGTTAAATCATAAAACTACCAAGAAAGCCATTCCATTCACTTGACTGTTCCAGATGAATTCATATGCTTGTGCATTTTGCAATCACTTGCTTCTGTGTGTGCATAGGGTTAGGGTTAGTCATTGAAGGTGGCAGGACAGGTTAAGAGATCAATTAATAAAGCATACAATATCCTTGACTTCACCAATAAGGGCACAAAATACACAAGCAAGTAGATTTTGTTAAATTTCTACAAAACACTGGAGCTCTGCATCTAGTCTGGCCAGTACACTTTACAAAAAATGAAAGCCTTTCTGCTCCTATGATGCTGCTTGGCCTGCTGTGTTCATCCAGCTCTGCACCTTGTTGTCTCGGATTCTCCAGCATCTGCAGTTCCTACTATCTCTAAAGGCATTAGAAGATGTGTAGAAAAGGTTCAAGAGAATGGTTTCAGGCATAAGGAGCCTCAGTTATGTAGTTAAATTAACAAAGTTATGACTGTTTTCCACTTGACACAGTTGTTCAAAAGCTGAACAGAGTAGATACAGAAAAACTTTTTCTACATATGGAATGATTGAGAAGAGTGGGTACATATTTAAAGTAATTGGCAAAAGAAGCAATGGAAGTACGAGGAGAAACATTTTCACAGTGAGTTGTTAAGATTTGTGTGCTCTCTGAGAGCGTGGAGACATTCAATTGAGGCATTCAAAAGAGAATTTGATTAGTATCTGAAAAGGATGAACATGTTTGATTATGGAAAGAACAACATAAGGTGAATTACTTATTCAGAGAGCCGTTGGAGACACAATGGGCCAAATGTCCTCCTTCTGTATTGTAACAATTCTGTGATTCTGTGTTTTCCTTGCCTCCTAATATTTTATACAACTTACAACCACTGCATTTTATGGCGATATTCTTAGCAGGGCCAACGTTCTCCTCTACATTGGTTAAACTAACGGCTCTGTGTAGAAACTATGAATGGCAACTATCAACATATAGATTTCTTTTTGGTATTTAATAAACTCATTTGTATATAATTCTATGTTATAAAGATTCAGAAAGGATACAGGAGATGTTTAGTGATACATTTCAATATCAAAGTTTCATATTTTAGCAATAGTTAACTAAATATGGTTCTAAAATAATAGATTATTATATCTATAGCTGTTGGAAAATTGTCCCTCATCTCCTCAATATTAGTCAGAATAAGAAATGGCATGACCCATCCAAAATAGGAATCTAAGCTCAAACTTAAAATATTAAGTTAAAGAAAATTACAGTAATAGGGCTGATGGAGAATATTGACGCACTGGGTGTATAAATATTGATCAAAAGAAGTCATGAAGTCATGACTATTAGTTTATCTCATGAACTTGAGCCATATCTGCATTGTAGCACGAGTTTCAAACTTCACAATTAAAGATGCAGACATGATGTGCTGAAGGGCCTGTTCCTGTGCTGTAATGTACTATTTTTTAGAATCATTATAATGAAGGTACATCTGTATTTTTTGAGGACTCTTGTTTAAAAGATTGTGAAATTTCATTAATTTGAAAGACTGTGGAGACCATGAATTTGCTTTTTTCATAAAAGATTAATGGGCATTTAAACAAAACTTACTGGAACGGACAAATAAACAGTTAGAGCCTGACATACTATGAAACTTCTTGGACAAGTTTACAAGAGAAGTAATATTTCTGGATTGATGGCTGTCAGATGTTTTGAATTGTTTTGCATATTGTTTGGAAAAGGCAGTTGGATAGCCTAAGAAGAAAGTCATCTAACTCATTCTTTCCTAACTTTTTAGAAAAACCATTCAGAGTGTGAGACGTGGAAACCTGATGCTATGATTTTTCTGAGAAACTTGTGGAAGATTTTTTCTCTATTTTCTGAATGGATTGCTTCTAAATAATACCAGTGACCACAGTATTTGTCCAGTGACACTCACAGACATACACTAGGATGTGAGACTGAATGTATTCGGAATATTTCATATTCTATCCTTTTCCTTCAAGAATTAACAATTATTTGGCCAAAGTACTTTTATAAAAAGTTGATCCATGTAAAGAAAGTTTCTTTTGTTTTTCATGAACCTCTGAGTGTGCGTTAGGTTTTTTGGAATCTTCAATATTTATATTTCATATTTCAAACTGTGCATTAATCAGCTTTGCATTTTTGTTGAACAAGTCTTGTTAAAATAAATTAATATTTTTATTGTTTAATAAAAAAATTTGGTTAACAGATATTTTATTCTGAAACTAACGTAGATCAAGAATATAATTAGCTATATCAGTAAATGAGTAAAATGTTTAAATATATTTTGTGGAACTGTGGAACTAGAGAAAGACACCTTCAACCTCAGTTATAACAGCCTATACACCAAGGCATTATTTAAATTGTCTTTCTCCTAAGTAATTATAAACATATTTTATTTTTGGAAAAATATACCAAACTCCTTTCAATTGTTATATGACATGTTTTTCAAGTGTGGCTTTGTAACTAGGTCATGTTTTCAATTTGGAAAACCAACATTACAACTATATTATTTTTAATGTATTTCCCTAAAGCTACTTGCAACAAAAACAGTTGCTACACATGATCTGACAGTTTACATTACAATATGTAAACAGCTACATTTGAAAAGTGGCCTGTAGCTATTGTGAATTGTGTACTGTAAATACATCCAGTGATATCTGTTGACTCTTTTCACTGGGATGTTTTTTTGTGTGCAACTGTCATAACCACACATGTCAAACAACCAATTTGCTAAATACTTGCATCAGGTGTTTCTTATAAATTTGTGTTTATTTTGTATTAATTACAGGTATCTGTTAAGGTACATTAAGACTGCAGGTCAGGGAGGCTAGGCAGAAATAGCAACTGTCAAAACTGGTGAATGGCATGCATTTGGATAATGTTAGAACATTTGCTGGTTTTTAATTATTTTTATTTTATTCTTTCATTAATTTTTAACTTGGAGCAGTGAATTGGAAGCTATGAGCTAAAGATGACTTTTGAATTGTGGGTAACAGTGTGTGTTAAAAGGAGAATAGACCAAACAAGCTTTTGTTTATTCATGAGGTCAGGCATGGAAGTTAGTTGCAGGTTCATTCCTGATCAAGAGGTCCTGCAGATGCTTCATCACTAGGGAAGAGCAGTTTGTTTAAACAGATTGCAGAATATGGCCATTAATGATGTCAGTACTTGGGAATTGATTCCAGCAAGTCTGGAAAAGACCTTATTTTCAAGCAGATGACATATTAAGTGCTAATTGGGACATTGTGGAAGAGATGATCAGTCTGTTAAAGAGGGGCTAAAGTTTGAACTGGGTTTTGACCTGTATTTTCTGGGAAAAAGGAATCTAACTGTTGGTGCAACTGAATGAAGACTTGAAATTTACCTGCCTAAACTCCCATGAGCATATCTTAGAAGTTCAGAGAAAAGAAAACTAAGTTATAAAAGCATTGCTGCCTTTATCTAAGTGAACTGTAAAGGTGACCCTGATCAACATCGTCAGAAAATCAACCAAGAAACCATCATCTATGCTGTTGAAGCAACACATTGTAAAAACTACATAAGTAATCTAGCTAGTTTTGTTATTTTATATTATTTATTCCTTAACTGTATTTGTTTATTGATCTGTCTTTTGTGTGAATGGGGCAGACAACAAAGACTTTTGGGCTTTTGCATAGACAAATTAAATTATTTTGTTGTTTAAGTTTACTTTGCTAAAGTTACTGTATTGATATTAAATTGCTAAGTCTTTTTTTAAATACAAACTGGCGTTCAGGATTGATTATTTGCAGAGTCTGAAATTGGTCATTCAAAAGACTGGTTAGGAATCCTTGGGGTCAATTTTGAAGGTCTTTGAAGGTTTTAATTTTTCTGTGCTGCAAATACAGAGGTAAAAAGGCTGATTTGGTTTGGCTGTCTGTCTCCATGGCATAAACAACACATAGCAATGTGGGCCATCATGATCAAAATCCCCAGATGTAGAAATGCAAAAATCCTCACATGCAATCTATGACTCTCATACTCATAAAACATGAGATTCATTTTCCTCACCAATCTATTCTTTGAATCCTGTAAACCTAAAAATCTAACTCAATGGAGGCCATAATGGGTATCTTGAATTGCTATATAATTTAACACACATTTAGCATAAGATACCACTTTAGTAAAGGAGTTGAACTGTGCCTAAGAAATGTTCACCTGAGGATGAATTTGCCTTTCACTTATTTCACTATGCACTTCATCGATACATCTACATTTGTGTAACTTTGCCTTGCTGCCAGTGTTTTGGTGATCTTGTTGGTCACCTATGTTTTGCTTTGCAGTCTAGATTGACTTTTGGAAGCAAATATCCTGCATGTTCCCAATATCCTTTTTGTGTCACATGATTTGTAGACATGAAGGAAAGCTGGACAGCTTTTGGGTAGGTACACCAATCCACATCTGTTACAGATCTTTTAGGTTTGGTGCAATTTGTTGACTGTGGCAATAGTGTTGGCTGTATCTAATTGGTGGCCTACAATTATGACTTCAAGCAGATGTCCATTTTCAAGCAAACAATGATATTAATACATTAATGATATGGTCCATTTTCTTGCTCAGAAGGTTCTGCTTGATGGTCTTAATTGATTTGGAGGGGATGATTAATTCCATGTGCCGCTCTGAGAGTTCTTCTTCAGAGACATCATACTTATATCCTTTGTTGTGATATCTTGCAACAAGCTCATCAATAAACTTTTGGTGTTATTGACAGTGTGACATGAGTTAGGACCTGTTAATTCTGAAGTTAATTCTTACCTTAAGCTGGTCTTCAAGTACTCTGCAGATCTTTTGTGAATCCTTCAGATGTCATAGAAACAATAGACATATTAATTCTGTGAAGCCTATCTTGTCAACAGCACATAAGATTTTTATAGATTTCTTAGGATCATTTATTCTAGATCTGTGAAATACAGCTGCCTATGTTGCTTGAATAGCTGTAATTCAGTGAACAGATAATTTGCTCCCAATTCAGAAGTAACTATTTGCCTTCCCTTTCTTGTTGTAAATAATTTATTAAGAAATAAATGGCAGCATAGTGACATAGTAGTTAGAACTGCTGTTCCAGGTGGACCCAGGTTTGATTCCAGCCTTGAGTGATTGTGTGGAGTTTGCATGTTTTCCCTGCATGTGTTTCCGCTGGGTGCTCCAGTTTCATCCTACAGTCCAAAGATGTGGAGGTTAGATGGATTCACCATGCTAAATTGTCCTGTAATGTCCAGAGATGTGCAGGCTAGATGGAGTAGCCATGGTAAATATGGGGTTATGGGGATAGGGTGGGTGTGGGTCTGGCTGAGATGCTCTTTTGGAGGGTCGGTGCAGACTTGATGAGCCAAATTGCCTCTTTCTACACCGTAGGGATTCTATGAAAAAATAGTAAGGATTGTTTGCTCCTTTTATTTGTTTTCCTTGGTTTTTTCATTCATTTTTTTAACCATTCATGGGATATGTCCATTGCTGCCCATGCCAGCATTTATTTCTCATCACTAGTTGCCATTGAGAAGGTGGTGGTGAGCTGCCTTCTTGAACCACTGCAGTCAATTTGGTTTAGTTTGATTCATTATGCCTCTAGAGAGAGAGTTCCAGGATTTTGACCTAGCAACACGAAAGACCACCGATACACTTCCAAGACAGGAGTGGCTTGGAAATGGGAATTGTTCCCATGTATCTGCTGCACTTATCCTTCTAGGTGGCAGTGTTTATGGTTATGGAAGGTGCTGACTGAGGAGCCTAGGTGAATTTTTGCAGTGCATCTTGTAGATGATACACTCTGCTGTTAATGAGCATCGGTAGGGGAGGGAGTGAATGTTTGCGGATATGGTGCCAATCAAACGGGTTCCTTTGTGCTGGATGATGTCAAGCTTCTTGAATGTTGTTGGAGCTGCACTCATCCAAGCAAGTGGGGAATATTCTATCCTGCTCCTGATTTGTGTCTTGAATCAATTAATCTTTTGCTTTGTTGCTTTTTTTCACTTTGCTCTTCAGTGTATCAGCCATTTACTGAGTTTTGAGACAAAAAACCTACAGATGCTGGAATCCAAGGTACACAAACAGGAGGTTGGAAGAACACAGCAGGCCAGGCAGCATCTGGAGGAAAGCAGCAGTCAATGTTTCACGTATTACCCTTCTTCAGGACTGGATCTGAGGACTGAGTTTCAATCACTTCCAAGCTGGTCCATCAAACAATGCAGGCCTGTTGTAACAGTTTTCAATCAATAGATGGCAGTTGTGCCAAATAAGATATAATTATATTACATTGGCTTCACTCCATTGAGAGGGCACAGATTTAAGGTGATTGGCGGAGTATTAGAAGGGACAAAAGGAAAAGCTTTTTATTCAGTGGTTGGTGTCTGGAATCTAATGCTAAGTTTGGTGGTTGAGGCATCTAGTTTATTCAGTTAGCTCAGAATAGCCTCTTTCTGAACTGAACTTTTCTACGGTTCTAAGTTCTAAAAGGACATATGGATAAATTCAGCAACAGCTAGCCACTTAATTTAACCCTTGGCGGTAGGAAAGTTGTTAAAGATGATAATCATGACAACAATTAATTGTTGCAAAAATAAATGCTGATTAAAAATGGAAAGCCTGCACAGTTTTAAAGGGAAATCATGTTTAAACTAATTTGAATTTTCTTTTATTGTGTCATAGAGTAATACAACACAAAATAGATCCTTCAGTCCAACTCGGCTGCACAGTCCAGACATCCTGATCTACCTAATCCCATTTGCCAGCATTTGGCCCATATTCCTCTAAACCCTTCCTATTTAAATACCCATCCAGATGCCTTTTAAATTTTGTAAGTGTACCCACCTCCATCAATTCCTCTGTGTGAAAAAGTTGCCTTTCAGGTCCTTTTTAAATCTTTCCCTTCTCACCTTAAACCTATGCCATCTAGCTTTGGACTCCCCTACCCTGGGAAAAAGACCTTGGCTGTTCGCCCTATCCATGTCCCTCATGAATTTATGAACCTCTTTAAGGCCTCAGCCTCCAACACTCCAGGGAAAAAAGCCCTAGCCTATTTAGCCTCTCCCTCTAATTCAAACCTTCGTGTCCCAGCAACATCCTTGTAATTTTTTTCTGTACCCTGTCAAGTTTAACAATATTGTCCCTATAGAAGGGCGACCAGAATTGTGATGAAGTAACAAAGATAGTTGAAAAGGATAATGAGATTGATGTGGTGTATGTAGACTGTAAAAATAAAACTCCCAGAAGTGACAGCTTACTAGCTGAGTTGTATTCAGCTCTGTAGGACTTGATTGGCCACCACCTGCTGGAGGAGTACAACAGTGGGCTTCTGGCAAATCCACAGGAAATCAAAATCCTGTCCAAGGTCATCACCAACCGGGCCAGGTCTGCTCTGCGATCAGTATTCACCCCAACCAAACCTGTGCTGTACCAGGTAGAGGGATCTCTGACAACCTCGCACTCCTCAGGGATACAATTGTTTACATGTAGGACAGGGGGTTATATGCCTATATCATCAGCCTGGACCAGGAGAAGACCTTTTAGAGGATATTGTACATGTACATGAGACATGCTGTGGGGAGTGAATCCTCAATTGAATCTGACTGTTCTACACCAATATCAGTAATGAAGTGTCAATCAACAGGTGAGAATCAGAAAGCTTCCCAATCAGATCTAGAGTCAGGCAGGTCTGCCCAATCTCTCCTGCTTTGTTTGTGTGTTATATAGAAACTTTTTCTGAGTCCATCTGGAAGGATGCAAGCCTGAGAGGAGTGGCTATTCCAAGCAATGGAAACCTGCAGGTCAAAGCCTCTTTGTACATGGATGACATCACAGTTTTCTGCTTGGATCCGCTGTCAGTGCACAGACTCAGGAGCATTTGCAACCAGTTTGAACTGGCCTTTGGAGCCAATTTGGGTCATAGAGTTATACAGCACAGAAATGACCCTTTAATCCACACATCCATGCCAATCAGATCCTAAACTGAACTAGTCCCATTTGCCAGCATTTAGCCCATATTCCTCCCCATTTTGGACCAGATCTCTTTTAAATAATATAACTGTACCCATCACCATCACTTCCTCTGGCAACTCGTTCCGTACACACACCATCCTCTGCATGAAAAGTTGTCCCTTGGGTCCCTTTTAAATCTTTCCTTTCCTACCTTAAACCTGTGCCCTCTAGTTTTGGACTCCCCTACCCTGGTAAAATGACCCTGGCTGTTCACCCTATAGATGCCCTTCAAAATTTCATAAACCTCTACAAGGCCACCCCTCAGCCTCCAACACTCCAAGGAAAACAGCCCCAGCCTATTCAGCATCTCCCTATAGCTCAAACCCTCCAGTCCTGGCAACATCCTTGCAAATCTTTTCTGTACTCTCTCAAGTTTAACAACATCCTTTCTATAGAAGGGAAACCAGAATTATGATGAAGATACCAAAAGTTGGTTAAAAAGGGTAATGAGTTTGATGTGGTATATGTAGATTGTCAAGAGACATTTGATAAATTATCTCATAATAGACTTGTTCATGAAGTTGACGAGCATGAAATCAAAGGGAAAGTGTGAAATATGATGTTGATCAAGCAACAAAAAAACAGAACTCAGTAGTTACAGGTTCTTGTGGGCATTGGTCCACCTGGTAGTTTCAACTGAGTATCATAATTAAATTTTGTAATTTTTCACAAAATTCTCATGGGAGTTAACTTAGGTACCAGGAAAAAGGTTAAAATGTTAAACCATTTTTAATGGCCAGGACTACATAAAGGTGTAGTCAATTCTGTCAGACAAGCCATATACATCAGGCAGTGGGGAAATTCCAACCCTCAAATCAATGTGTGTCTTTAATTCCAATATTAGCTTCTGAAGAACCATTTAGCAGGGTCTCAATAGATTATATAGGACGACTACGTAAAATCAAGAATGGAAATCAATATCGTTGAATGAGTATATACATTTCCAAAAGATGTCCGAAGGCAAGGCTATAGGAAGAATTACTGCGAAAATTGGCAGTAGAAAAGTTAGATCAATCTTTTACAAGATATGGATTACCCAAATAAATACAATCAGGTCAAGTTTCAAATTTTATTTCACAAATATTCAAAGAAAGTATAACCAGTTTGGAATAAAACAATTAACATCTTCTGTTTATCACCCATAATCTTAAGGTACACTGGAAAGATGGCATCAAACTTTGAAGACCATGATTAGAACTTATTGTCAACTATGTCATAATGAATAATACTGGAATTATATTGTCTCTATTTGCCATTAGGGATTCTCCTAATGCCTCCACAGGATTGAATCTTTTTGAACTAATGTATGAACATGATGTGAAAGGACCATTTGAATTGATTGAAGAGAAATTGATAAACCAAAAAAGACTCAGAATCTACACTTCCAACCAATGTCTTGAATTTCAGAAAAACTGACCAAAGCTTTTAAGTTGTCTAAAAAGCACTTGAAAAGTGCTTAACATAAAAAAAGATTGAAATTCAAATTTTGTTGCTGGAGACAGGGAGTTAGTATTGTTGTCTGTCTCTCAGAAATCTAGAAATGCAAGGTTCGCTAAATATTATCAAATCAAAAAGCAACTCAATCATTTAAGTTATGTAGTGTAGTTGACATACTGAAAAGATAACTGGTGACCAGTAATTGAAAATAGAGAGCTTTTTTTTCTGCCAACAACTAAGTGATTGGTTCTCAGTAATTGAATAGCTTGGAGCTGGGAACAATTATAGAAAGAAGAGTTTAGCCTTCCCTAACTCAGGAACGGTCTCTCTAGTCTCCACAGTCAAAACTCACTATAAACCTGAAAAAAAAACAGTTCATCTTTCCTACAACAATTGCTGTGACTTTTAATTGATAGGCCCAACTTTTTGTGAGTGAGTGGGAGCATCTGGAGAAATGAAATTGAAGCAACATGCTGGTCAACAGCAGAAGAGTTGTAAGGATGATCTCAACAACAGAACCTGGGAATAAAAGATTTCTGAACTGACCTTCCAGTTTCTATCCTCTACCTTAAATCTATTTTACCCTGTCTGTTTATCTGCCTGTATGTGTGTGCAAAGGAGTTTATAAAGGGATTAGAGTTTTGAAGTAGTATTATATATTATGTTATTATTAGATAGTTCATATCTGTTTACCTGTAGCTAGAGTCTAATTAGTTTAATAAATTCTATTTCTTGTTCAGTACAGAAAACTGGTCTGTGCTTTCCATCAACCCATGTCTGAAGGTCAGGTAACTTGATAAAATCTTGATAAAATCTTTAACTTTTGTGCAGACTATGTGAATAGCAGGATTCAAATTCTGGCACGTTACCTCAACAGGTCATAGCAGAATGATTGGAGAATGAATCAGCTGTGAAAATTCAAAAGTTGACCCTACAACAATCAGACTGGAAAATGCGGAGGTATTTAAGAAGTTAGCTAGCATCATGTTTTTCTTCCAGAAATCTATTGAAGTAATTTATGAAGAGTCTTTACAGGATTTTATTTTTTTTTGGAATAAGCCAAGAAAACAGTTTGGCTGATATTAATATAGGGTATATCTTACTGATAAATCAACACCCTTACAGACTCTAACTAGCATGATTGGCTCAAGTAAGGGAACAGATTAAGTTCATAATGGACAATGACATTATTGAACTGAATTGTAGTACCTGGAGTTCAGCTATTGTGACAGTGCTAAAACTGGATGGGTCACAAAGATATTGTATTGATTTTGCCAAGTCAATATGGTGATGAAAACGGGCTAATATCCCGGTCCAAGATTGGAGGACCGCATTAAGTGAATTGGATATGCACTATTTCTCAAAAATCAATTTTTCTGCAAGATAGTGAGATGGGGATCCAAAGGCCCATCAGTTGTTTTTCAAACTAATTGACTGCATGTCAAAAATAACAGGCCAAGTGGATTGTAATGCAGAGTGATGCCAACAATGTGGGTTCAATTCCTGAGGTTAACACAGAGGATTCTCCTTTTCAACATCTCCCCTTGCCTGAAGCATGGTGACCTTCAGGTTAAACCATCAGCATCGCCTTTCTCTAATTAGACAGCAGCCCTGTAGTCTGGTAATACTATGTTGGTTTTACCTCTTACTTTACAATAAAAACATTCAGCAATTGGAAAAGAAACATTGAGTCTTTACATCACTTTGAAATATACATCACCAACAATGTGGAAGATACTGTTACTTATCTGGATCACAATCTATTGATTTTATTTTGGAAAAATTTCAAGACATGCCCTTATAATTATTTCAGTAGAGCTTTGTTCATCAACCAGATAATTTAAGTAACACTTATGTGCTTGGAACATAACATTTTATAGTGGATGCTTTCTTGAGGGCACGTATCAAGGACACCAAGTGACGTGATGTCCATGGACTTATTTAAGTCATTGCTATACTAATGTGATATAGTTATGGTGTTAAGATAATTTTTGATGAGTAATGAAAATGCCTCTTAAACATACATTTTCATTCTCTTCTGTTGGGAGGTGAGGTATAAGATTTATATATATTTTATTTATAATTTATTTGAGTTTGGATTTGTGACAGTGGCATGTGGGTTTTGGTCTTTGTGTCTGAAGGGGTTAAATGATTAACTTGTGAATATTTCTGTAGCTGGATGTGTAAAACAGCTGCCCTTGATGAAAATAAATGGTTTATAACTGTTAAAATATAGGTTGCCTCAGGTAAGGAGTTTAGTTTCAAAATTCCAGACCAGAAATATTGGGTTAAAATCCTGAAGGGGGTTGTTTGAAGCTGAAAAAGTCTAAGCTCGGTTGCATGAAGATTCAAGGAAGATGCAATCAGATACTCAAGACTTGGGAATTGAAGCCACATCCAAGTCAAACCCCATATGTGATAAAGAGGGGAATTCTCTTTTCGCTATATGAGTATTGTAATGGGGTGCTGTGTGTTTTGAAATCTTTAACCTTATGCAAATAGTTTGGTTATTTGATTTTATTTTCATTTCTTTGCATGATAAAGTTTGTTTTATTGTTAAAACAAAAAAAGACATGATTTATCAAGTCAGATTTCAGTCTGGGATCTGACTTGTTCACGAATAGTATCAACTGGGATCATAACTCTAAACTGGAGTCACAACATTAGTGTTTTTTGTAGGTTCAACATAACTTATTTTTTCTTGTTCTCTATGTCCCTATTAATGAAGTCTAGAATACAGTATGCTTTATCAACAGTTATTTCTACCTGTCCTGTCTCTCTAACCTGGACACTTTTTTGAATAGCATTCTTTATTGTATACTGTCTCACCATGTTCTTTGTTCCAAAATGGTATTATGTTAGCTAATTTCCAATCCATTGGGACCCTTGCAGAATCTATGGACTTTTGGAAAATGATAGCCAATGCCTCTGGGAACTTGTCACACTTTAGATTTGATCATTTTCTCAGCACCCTTTCCCTGATGGTGGTTATTATTTTAAGTTCCTCCCTCCCTTTTACCTCTTGATTTTCAAATGTTGGTGGAAACTTTTATAGGACTTCTAAAGTGTAGACAAATTCAAAATACTTGTTTAATGTCTCCACTATTTCCTTGTTTTCCATTATCAGTTCTAGAGTACAAACATTTAATTACTATTTTCCTATTTAAAATCTTGTAGAAACTCATTTTTAAAATTTCTATTACTAGTCAGCTTTCTCTCACCTCCTGATGAAGGATTAGCGCTTCAAAAGCTTGTGATTTCAAATAAACCTGTTGGATTATAAACTGGTGTCATGTGACTTCTGACTTTCTCTCATACTCTACATACTGCCTCCTTATTATAATTTAGTCATTCTTTGCTGGCCCTTAAAATCTGTCCAATGGCTGGTTAAGTACAGAATTGGTACAGTGTTCATTTCAATTTGATACCATCCTTAAAATGTTGGCTACAAATGACGGATCCTTCTCAGAGTCTTTCTTTCTCACAGGGATAAGAATGAAAAAATGATGATTTGTTGCCGCTTGTAGTCTACAATGAACAACACAGTAAAATACAGTGTTGCCACAATCCGGCACTATTTGTGTAGTTTAAGAATAAAAAGTATAAAAAGATAAAGCTGAAAGAAAGTCCATCTTTGTTCCACCACTTCCACCATGAGTCCTAAGCTGTCTGACCAATGACACCTGTGCTGGACAAACCAACGTTGGAGTCACCACTCTTCAGGTGCCATCTCTTCATTGCTGGGGCCCAGTTTGCCAACAAGCCACCGATGCTGGGTCTTATGCTGGACCAGCAACCAGGAGCTCCCGGCTCTGCTGCTGCTGGCTGCCACCATGCTGATGCTTGGAGTCCCTGTCCTGGGCCTACCATAATCAGGAGTCCCTGGCTGCGTGGCCAGGCTAGGCCACCGTCTTACCAAGTGTTAAAAGCCCACCATTGCATCGCTATTGCTCTATCTTTAAACATAGCTTCCCAGTTCATTTTATCCAGCTGTGCCTTCATAGTGATATGTGTCCTCATTTGGTGTTAAAACATTAGTCTTACAACCAAACTTATCCCCTTCAAACTGAATATTAAATTTGACCATTACTTATTTCTGAGTCTACAATAGCTTTTGAACATATTGATGGCATTAAATTATCATAGATACACTCTATTATTTCTAGACTAATTTTGCCAATCTGGTTTATCCAACCTGCACTTAATTTAATTGAATTTTATTTAATCGAAGTAAGCATTAAATAAAAGCAAAGTACTGTGGAACTAGAAATCTGAGATAAATCTGAAAAAGAGAAGAAGAGTCATATCAGATTCGAAATGTAAACTCCGTTTCTCTCTCCACAGATACTGCCAAACCTGCCAAGTTTCTGCATAACTTCCTATTTTTAGTTCATGTATGTCATCTCAGCTCCGTGACTTTGCTGCAGAAGTTCCTTAAATTGTGTCCTTGGCCCATCAATCTTCAATGCCTGATCCATGACTTTTCCATCATCATAAGGTCCAAAGTGGGGATGTTCACTGATGATTGCACAGTGTTCAACACCATTTTCCACTCCTCAGATACTGAAAAATTTCATGTTCAAATGTAGCCAGATCTGTACAACATCCAGGCTTGGGCTGAAAAGTGGCAAGTAACATTTGCACCACACAGGTGGCAGGCAATGAACATCTCCAACAAGACAGAATCCAAATATTGCCTTGTGACATTCAATAGCATAACTAACACTGAATGCCCCATGATCAACATTCTGGGAGTTACCATTGACCAGAAACTGAACTGGTTTTGTCATATAAATAATATGATTACAAGAATAGGTCAAAGGCTAGGAATATTGCAGCAAGTAACTCATCCCTGACTCCCCAAGCCTGTGCACATCAACAAGGCACAAGTTAGGAGTGCGATGGAGTACTTCCCACTTGTCTTGTTGAGTGCAGCTCCAACAACACTGACGAGGCTTGACACTATCCAGGACAAAGCAGCTTGCTTGACTAGTACCACATCCACATTCAGTCTCTTCATTACCAATGCTCAGTAGCAGAAGTTTGTACAATCTACATGAAGCACCTCAGAAATTCACCAAGGCTCCTTAGCCAGCACCTTCCAAACCCACGACCACTACCATCTAGAAGGACAAGTGCAGCAGATACATGGGAATACAATGCAAGTGCACCTCCAAGGCAATCACCATCCTACATGCTTTATTGGGTCAAAATCCTAGAACTCCTTCTCTAATGGGCATTGAGAGTGTACCTACACTACACGGACTGCAGCAGTTGAAGGTAGGCAATGGCCTAGTGGTATTATCGCTAGACTATTAATCCAGCAACCCAGCTAATGTTCTGAGGATCCGGGTTCGAATCACATCACAAAAGATGATGGAATTTGAATTCAATAAAAACAAAGTCTGGAATTAAGAATCTACTGATCACCATGAAATCATTGTCGGAAAAACCTATTTGGTTCACTAATGTTTTTCAGGGAAGGAAAATCTGCTATCCTCACCTGGTCTAGCCTTTATGTGACTCCAGACCCACAGCAATGTCGTTGACTCTCAATTGTCTTTTGAAATGGCTTAGCAAGCCATTCAGTTGTACCGATTGCTACAAAGTTTCAAAGAAATGAAACCAGACGGATCATCTGGCATCGACCTAGGTACCGGAAAAGACAACGGCAGAAACAGCCCTGTCGCCTGCTCACACATTCAACACACCTTCTCGTGGGTAATTAGGGGTGGTTAATAAATGCTGGCCAATTCAACAACACCTATATTCTGTGAATGAAAATAAATATCAAACTGGATAAGCAACTGAAGTGAAAAAAATTATAGAGTTACAGGGAAAGAGCAAAGGACTGGGACCAGCTGAGTTCTCTTGCATTGCACCACCATGTACTTGACAGATTGTACATCCTCCTTCCAATCTTTGAATTTTTTCTTCTGTTTCTTTCGCCAACAGTTTCATCATATTAATTGTACCAAATACAGTACCTGGTTTTCTAATTGCAAATAGTTTCGGATGACACCATCTTTCTGGTGCACCATGATTTAATGTGTATAATTCACAGGAAGACAATAGGAGTAGGACAGAGTCATAAATCTGGACAAGGTCATCACTCACTGTCAATATCTGATCCTGTCTTCACTCAATATCTCTGTTTGCTTTCTCTCTGACAGCAGAACTTGGACACAGATAACTCACGTACCATGATTAATATTTCCCTCCCTATCCAATTGCTCCCCAAGTAAGATGAATACAGGCCAGACATAGCATAATTTTGCCTGTGTGGCCTAGTACTACACCACACAGTGCCATTAGGGGGAGCCAATCCCATAATGTTTCTAACCGATGCTTTCTTAACTTACAGAGATAGTAGGAACTGCCGATGCTGGAGAATCTGAGACAACAAGGTGTAGAGCTGGATGAACACAGCAGGCCAAGCAGCATCAGAGGAGCAGGAAAGCTGACATTTCGGGTCTAGACCCTTCTTCAGCTTTTCTGCTCCTCTGATGCTGCTTGGCCTGCTGTGTTCATCCAGCTCTACACTTTCTTAACTTACTTCTGTTTTTTAACATCCTTAGCCACCATTTGTATAGTGGTGGCATTTCTTCAGAATGTTTGTGTTGCTACCTGCTGGACAACTTTCTACTGTCTCTCATGCCTTGCAATTTTACTAGTTTTACTTTACTAAGACTACCCGTAATGCTTCCTCACAACTTTTAAATATTTTTATTTACCTTCAACTTATTGGTGCCATCCTTGTCCAGGAATTCAATCTCAAGGGGGTTGCAATATGTGTCAGTAGCCAGCTAATTACTATGAATTATTTTCTCTACAATTTTAGGAAAGGCTAACTCATTTAAAAAAAAGCCTGGTTTAAAATAGCAAATGAATCTCAATTGCTAATGTGTGTTACTGTGCACTAAAATTTCAGACCAGCGTCATGGCTAATTTTCCTCAAAAGCAAGAAGTGTTATTTAAAAAGAACACCCAAAAATCTGGCCTCACCTGAAATTGCTGTGACATTTGCACATAAACCACCCAGAATGCTGATGCCTCACTGCTATTTCAACAGTAATATCTGGGCCATTCAATTTTTCCTTGATTTTACGTAATGCTCTCTTACAACTTCTTCTGTCAGGCAGAAGATACAGAAGCTTGAACACATGCACCAACAGGTTCAAGAACAGAGATAGTAGGAACTGCAGATGATGGAGAATCTGAGATAACAAGGTGTAGAGCTGGATGAACACAGCAGGCCAAGCAGCATCAGAGGAGCAGGAAGGCTGACGTTTTGGGCCTAGACCCCTCCCTAAATCCCCACCTACACTCACCTTTACTGGCTCCACCCCCCTCTCTGACCTGTCTGTCTCCTCTCCACCTATCTTCTCCTTTATCCATCTTCTATCTGCCTCCCCCTCTCTCCCTGTTTATTTCAGAATCTCCTTCCCCTCCCCCATTTCTGAAGAAGGGTCTAGACCCGAAACGTCAGCCTTCCTGCTCCTCTGATGCTGCTTGGCCTGCTGTATTCATCCAGCTCTACACCTTGTTATCTCAGGTTCAAGAACAGCTTCTTCCCTGCCATTATCAGACTGATGAATGATCTCTCTAACTTCAAATACTGTTGATCTTGCTTTGCACATCTGCTGTGTAACCTGTATGCCTCACTCTGTATAAGCACCGATGATCTGTATGTCCTTGTTTGCTATGATTTGCCTGTACTGCTTGCAAAACAAAGCCTTTCACTGTACTTAGGTACATGTGACTATAATAAATCAAATCAAATGTTATGTTTTGGTTCACTTTCCCAATTAATTCCTTCAAACCCTCCCACATTTGTAGTAGTTACTCATCTGATACTTTGCATGTCAGTACTTTAACTTTGGTTTCAGCTTTTAATACCATATTGAGTTTAAATAAACTAAAAATAAAGTATTCACACATTTACCAGTAACAAATAAGGTCTAGTAGATCACTGAATACTAAATTTAATAGTAGTATCTGCCTTACACTCTGCTTCATACATCATACTAAGCAGATGCCATTCTACATCTTATGAAACTGATCGCATTTTTTCCACTCCCTTTTGATTGTTTCTGGTTTGTCAACTTTATCTTTGGAGTAAAATTCTTTTGTGATGTTTGCCTCGGGCTTTCTTGATGAGGGAATGCTAGGAGTTACAAATTAACTATGTTGTAGCCCTCCTAATTGCCAACATCTACCTTGATTGCTTCTGGCATTTCTTCCTTTGCTATGATTCTTTCCAGTAGTAATAACATTTCCCTTCAGCAAATGTTCTTCTTTTGGTTTTGGCAGAACATGCATCTCAGAAATTGGGAAGATCAGAGACTGAGGGGTGACCTTAAAGAGGTTTAAAAATCATGACAGGCATGGGTAGGGTGAATAGCCAAGATCTTTTTCCTACGGCAGGGGAGTCCAAAACTAGAGGGCATTGGTTTAAGGTGAGAATGGAAATATTTTAGAAAGACCCAAGGATAACTTTTTTACGCAGAGGGTGGTGCATGTGTGGAATGAATTGCAAAAGGAAGTGGTGGAGGCGAGTACAATTCTAGCATTTAAAAGGCATCTGGATGGGTATATGAATAGAAAGGTTTAGAGGGATATGGGCCAAATGCTGACAAGTGGGACTAAGTCAGATTAGGATGTCTGGTTGGCGTCTCAAAATTAGGGGAGGCATGGTGTCATAAATATTCCTTAACTAAACCTGTCAACTCTTGAAAAGTTTTAGTATCTGGTGCCTCAGGGAAAGTTAGGTTCCTAATAACCCAAAAAGCTGCAGGTTCACAACTGCCAATGTAATACTCTTATTCAAAATGGGAGACAAAATGTGGGTAAGTATAAACCAATTAGATTAACATCTGTCATTGGGAAAATGTGAAGAGTCTACTATAAAGGATGTAATTAGCAATGGAGTAAAAGGTTCCCCTGTTGAGACAGAGCTGAGCAGGGTATTTTTCTCTCAAGGGGTAGTGAATCTGGAATTCTTTAAGGTAGAGAGCAGTGGAGGCTGGGTCATTAAATATATTCAAAGCTGAAATGAACAGATTTGTAATCTATCAGGGAATCAAGGGTTATGGAAATTTAGGCTGGAAAGTGGAGTTCAGTATTATCAGATCAGCTATTGGATCAATGGCTGTTTCCTTTGATGAAAAGGCACTGATCTGAAATGTTAACTCTATTCCTCTTGCTACAGGTGCTGCTGACTGGCTGATCATTTTCAACATTTTCTGTTTTTAGTTCAGATTTCCATCCTTCAAATTATTTTGCTTGGATTTTAGGGGAGTATGTTGATTGGTTGGCAACCATTAGTCATACTGATAACACAACATTAGTATGACATAATTTCATGTCACGTTTTGATAAAGGATCTTTGTCCTAATGTTAACTCCTCTCTAATAAACGTTGTCAGACCTGCTGAGTATCCCATTATCCCCCTCCACCCGAACATCAATGAATATTGCTCATGCCTGGACATCGAACAGTTGTTGTGCTGCCTCCACGCTTACTTCTTTAAACTCGAACCTAACCACCCCTCTACTGACCCCTTCTCCCACCTCCAACACACCCCTTCCTCCTGGACACCACCCCAAAGCCTCCTACCCTCCTCGACCTCTTCATCTCCAACTGCCATCTAAATATCAATCGCCTCAACCTCTCCACTCCTCTCACCCACTCCAACCTCTCCCCCACAGAATGTGCAGCCCTCTGCTCCAACCCTAACCTCACTATAAAACCCGCAGACAAAGGAGGCGCAGTTGTGGTATGACGCACTGACCTCTACATCGCCGAGGCCAGGCGCCAACTCCCTGACACCTCCTCCTACCGTCCTCTTGATCATGGCCCCACCTCTGACCACCAAAACATCATCTCCCAGACCATTCGTAACCTCATCACCTCAGGTGACCATCCACCCACAGTCTCCAATCCCATTGTTCCCCAACCCCGCACCGCCCGTTTCTATTTCCTTCCCAAAATCCATAAACCCAACTGCTCTGGTCGACCCATTGTCTCTGCCTGCTCCTGCCCCACTGAACTTATCTCCACTTATCTCAACTCCATTTTCTCCCTGCTGATCCAGGAACTCCCCGCCTATGTCCGTGACACCACCCACGCCCTCCACCTCCTCCAAAATTTCCGATTCCCTGGTCCTCAACACCTCATCTTGACCATGGACGTCCAGTCCCTATATACTTGCATTCCCCATGCAGATGGCTTAAAAGACCTCTGCTTCTTCCTCTCCCGCAGGCCTGACCAGTCCCCCTCCACCGACACCCTTATCCGCTTAACCAAACTCGTCCTTACCCATAACAACTTCTCCTTCAACTCCTCCCACTTCGTACAGACAAAGGGGGTGGCCATGGGTACCCACATGGGCCCAAGCTATGCCTGCCTCTTTGTAGGATACGTGGAACAATCCCTCTTCCGCAGCTACACTGGCCCCATTCCCCACCTCTTCCTTGTTGTATCGATGACTGTATCGGCGATGCCTTGTGCTCCCACGAGGAGCTCGACCAGTTCATCCACTTTACTAACATCTTCCACCCCAACCTGAAGTTCACCTGGACCATCTCTGATACCTCTCTCTCCTTCCTGGACCTCTCTGTCTCCATCTCTGGTAACAATCTGGAAACTGATACCTATTTCAAGCCCACCGACTCCCACAGCTACCTAGAATACACCTCCTCTCACCCACCTTCCTGCAAGAATGCCATCCCCTATTCCCAATTCCTTTGCCTCCGCCGCATCTGCTCCCAAGATGAGGCATTCCACTCCCAGACATCCCAGATGTCCTCATTTTTCAAGGACCACAATTTCTCCTCCACAGTGGTCGAAAACACCCTCGACCACATCTCTCGCTTTTCCTGCACCTCAGCCCTCACACCCCCTCCCCACAATAACAACAAAGACAGAATTGCCCTTGTCCTCATGTACAACCCCATCAACCTCCGGATTCAACGCATCATTCTCCGACACTTCCGCCATCTGCAATCCGACCCCACTACCAAGGATATATTTCCCTCCCCACCCTTATCTGCCTTCCGGAGAGATCGTTCTCTCCTTGACTCACTCGTCCGCTCCACACTCCCCACTAGCCCCACCACTCCCGGCACTTTTCCCTGCAACCACAGGAAGTGCTATACCTGCCCCTACACCTCCCCCCTCACCCCCCATCCCAGGCCCCAAGAAAACCTTCCACATTAAACAGATATTCACCTGCACATCTGCTAATGTGGTATATTGTATCCTCTTTTCCCAATGTGGCCTCCTCTCCATCACAGAAACCAAGCGGAGGCTTGACAAACGACAGCACCTCCCAGTCGTGAACCACTTCAACTTCCCCTCCCACTCCTTGGACGACATGCCCATCCTGGGCCTCGTCCAGTGCCACAACGATGCCACCCGAAGGCTGGAGGAACAGCACCTCATATTTTGCTTGGGAATGCTGCAGCCCAATGGTCTCAATGTGGACTTCACAAGCTTCAAAATCTCCCCTCCCCAAACTGCATCCCAAGACCAGCCCATCTCCTTGACCTGTCCATCTTTTCTCCCACCTATCTGCTCCTCCCACCTCACTGACCAACCCCCCAGCCCCACATCCTACCTACTAGCTTCATTCCCTCCTCCTCGACCTGTCCGTCTTCCCTCCCACCTACCCGCCCTCCCTCCTCACTGACCAACCCCCATCGCAACTCCCTACCTACAGTCACCTTTACTGGCTTCACCCCGCCTCCTTGACCTGTCCGTCTTCTCTCCACCTATCTGCTCCTCTGTCCACCTTCTATCGTCGCCTACCCCGTTCTCTTTATTTCAGAGCCCCCTTCCCCTCCCCCATTACCGAAGAAGGGTCTACGCCCGAAACGTCAGCTTTCCTGCTCCTCTGATGCTGCCTGGCCTGCTGTGTTCATCTAGCTCCACACTGTGTTATCTCTGACTCCAGCATCGGTAATTCCTACGATCTCTGAGTATCCACAGACTTTGGATTTGTAGCTCTTTATGTCATTTATCAAGCTGAATAGCAACCGTATAATTGTGTTATTGAGGGAGGGCGGGGTTTTCAGGCTATATCCCTAGTGACACATGATCCATGTAACCAATCCCTGCACCGTGTGCAAATTTGTCTATAATAATTCCGATTATGTGTGTTCACTTCAGTTATACTCACCAACGATTAAAGCTCACCTGTCGGCTAAAGGATATCTGAGTTAATTCAAATATAATCTGCAAACAGTAAATTACTCGCTGCGAAAAACTATTATTAGTTTGAAGTTTGTCTGTTAGAAACCAAGAAGCAAGATGTTGCCCGGAAAGGGAATGATTCTTTTAAACCGCGGTGTCAGTATGATCTGTAGAAGATTTAACCACAAAATCGGAATCCTTGGAGCACCGTTATCAAGGGGACAGGTATGCTGTGCGAATGCGCTAGTTAGGGTTCGGAAAAACCGTATTTTTTAAAAGGCTCTTTTATTTTCTATTTTACTGTAAGCTCCTTATGCATGTCTATAGGGAAAGGAGGGCGTAAAAACGGGACCAGACGCTTTAAGAAGATCCGGGCTGCTGACTGCGCTTCAGGCTGGAGGTAATAATTCGGAGAGTCATTAGAACGTAAATATTGAAATCATTTCCAAAAAGGTCAACAAGTTATGATCGGAAACTTTTCCATTTTCATTTTGTGCTGGGAATATATATGTTTGCGCGTACACAATCTTTGCGATCGATCCACCGTACCTACAAACAGGGGAGGGTTGAAATCTTGTACTCACATTATAAAGAAAAGTCACAAGTTAAAATTACTGAAAGCCTTTTTATTCACTTTTTTAACGAGCAGTTCCTGAATCAAATAGGCATTATCTCTTCAAATTGAAAACAAAGCAAAAATGAAACTTTTAAACTGGCGGTGAATAGATATGTTAGATGATTCTGGACAACTCAAAAAAAAAGGGTAGTGACCTTTCAGAGTCACTAAAAGTTAAAGGTAATCGGTTTTTAAAATAAGCACAGTGGTAAAGAGGAGAGGAAGGAATGAAAAAGTTGGCCTCTGGTAAAGTGGAAGGCAGGGGAGATTAAGTAACAAAATGGATGATAGTGCACGGCGAACAGGATAAGAAAGCAAATCTTGTTCTAAAGGAGGTGTAAATGGCAATCATTATTAACAGCTGCTGTCTGGAATGATGGCATTTATGACCTGAAATTGTTGAACTCCGTGTGGCTTGTGGAAGTGTCAAATCGAAAGGACGTCACTGGCTAGGCCAGCATTTATTGCCTATCCTAATTGCTCTTCAGAAGGTGGTGGTATGCTGCCTTCTTGAATCGTTGCATTCCACACTGACTCTCCCCGAAAGGTGTGCCAAAGGATTGTTACCCAAAGCAACGGTGATATAGTTCAGAATGGCGTGTGGCTTGGATTTGCAGGTGATAGTGATGTATCTGCTGCCATTGTCCTTTGACATCATAGAATCCCTACAGTGCAGAAGCATGCCATTCGACCCATCGAGTCCGTCGACTTCCGAAGAGCATCCTACCTCCTACATTATCCCTGTCACCCTACATTTCCCACGGCTAATGCACCGAACCTGCACATCTGTGGACTAATCACAGAGCCACCTTGCCGCCAATGCCAAGATGGTGGTGGCAGTGGGTACGGAAGGTGCTGTTGAAGGGGGCTTGGGTAAATTCACTTTCAAATTTGCTTGAAATTAGGCTGTTAATTGGGATTGAATGTAAATTTTTGGCTAACTCCAGTGATAAAACTGAACATTTGAGCTTTGAGCAGGTGATAAATTGTAAAGGTCCAGAAAAGGCCAAGTTATTTTGCCTAGCTATTATAAAGACTATAATAGAAGGTGTCCTGTTGTTAGATGTTACGACTGAAATGTCACATGAGCCGGAAATACCGTGTTAGGACCAGATATTTGGAAGGTTGTCTGTTATTTTTCCCACCTGTGGCACAGGATTTTGATCAGTGTTCGCATTCCAACTAGTCAATCCAGCACAGAACATTTAACTTGTGACTTTACCGGTTTCTAAAATCTGTTCACAACACCTATAGATGCACTTTACTGAGAACACGAAGGGCTTTTATAGATTATTTACTGATTCCTAAAATTGTACTTGATTGAGTAAGTTTGCATTTATCTTGCCCACCACCCACAATTTCCTTCCATTTTTACATTTCAAGGTTGTGACCTGAAGGACTATGGTAATTTGACATTTGAAGATGAGCCGAAAGATGAACCATTCGGAACTGTCAAAATGCCAAGGACCGTGGGGAAAGCAAACGCAAAATTATTTCAAGCTGTAAACAAAGTAAAAGCAGATGGCCGGCTCTGTGTCATTCTTGGGGGCGATCATAGGTATTTCCTTTTCCTTTTGTTCAATTTATTAACTTCAAAGGCATCTACAAGGATGTTATCTAAAATGTTCATCAACTGGCATGGTGGCTCAGTGCTTAGCACTGCTGCCTCACAGTGCCATGTACTTGGGTTTGATTCCACCCTCGGTTGACTGTCTGTGTGGACTTTGCACAATTTCCCCATGTCTGTGTGGGTTTCTGCCGGGTGCTCCAGTTTCCTACCTCAGTCCAAAGATGTGTGGGTTAGGTGGATTGGCCATGCTAAATTGCCTGTAGTGCCCAGGGGTGTGTAAATTAGGTAGATTAGCTATGTGAAATGTAAGGCTACAGGGAAAGGGTAGAGGGAATGGGTCTGGGTGGGATGCTCTTTGTAGGGGCGGATTGGACTTGCTGGGCCAAATGGCCTGTTTCCACACCTGTAGGGATTCAATCATTCTTTCAGGCACTTACTGAAGATATTGGAAGATCGTTAAAATGCCCTGTATTTCCTATTTGTGTGGAAAAATGGGGAAATCAGGCAATGTTTGATTGAAGGGGGAGAGAGAGTCAGATTGAAATATCAAAAGTTCGCATGGACAAGAGTTGAATGTTAGTTAGTTTGGGGAGGTAACTGGATTTGTTGCTGAACCCTCAAGTGCATTAAGGGAGTGTGCTGACAAATTTGAATGTAATATATTCACTGGATTCTACGGCAAGCCTGTACAATTAGTTACTTGCAAAGTCAAAAGCTTAATTCTGATAATCTGTCTATTACTGCAAAGCCTTCTGACATATCAAGGCAGCAAAAACATTATTTGACCAGTTTAATATGTGGTCAGTGATGATCCAATGGTTCCAAGGCTCTGGATGTATGTGCTCTCTGGACAAGTGTGGATTTTGTATCTGCATACTACATCAGTCGTAATCACTCAACAGCAGAAGCCTTTTATGTTCATGAAGGTAGGGAGCTCATTGTGGGGTGTATCAATAGTCATATGGGTGCAGTCAACTATTACCTGAAACTGAAGTCTGCTGATTTCTGTAAGTGCACATTGGACTTATTGGAATATTAATCAGTAGCTATATAAGTAATTCTGGTATTCATACATAATGAGGTCAGAAGTCAGACAACACCAGGTTATAGTCCAACAGGTTTATTTGAAATCACAAGCTTTTGGAGCATTGCCCCTTTGTCAGGTGAAGTCACTTCAAAGCTTGATTTCAAATAAACCTTTTGACTATAAACTGGTGTCATCTGACTTCTGACCTTGTCCACCCCAGTCCAACACCAGCACTTCCACATCATACATAATGAGAGAAGGGAAAGACATGCATCTGTCAGTATTCTGGTTGAGACTAATATTCTAAAACAATGGTTTTCAGACTACTAGATTGAAGATCTTCCTTTCAAATGCATTAGTAATCACACAATCTTCATTTTAAATTCGAATATTACTTAATATGAAAGCACTAATGTGAAGTATTTTGAAATTGCTTCTAAGAAAATATGTATCTATTTGCAGACATCAATGAGATGGGTATGCCTGCTTCTCCTTGCACAGAAATATTTAAACATTTAGTTTTAAAAAAAACTCCCTTTTTCTTGAACAAGGTTAACTCACCAGGCATCCACCACCAGACTTGTTAATGGGTCTACGAAGGGATCTTCATGCCACTCTCTCAGCACTCCCTTCCATGTGAAACAACAAAGTGCATTCAGCACTGCACATGACAACTCTGCTGCTGCCTTTTGGCCTTTCTCCTCTGACACTCGGTTATTTTGTGAACTTAGTGGGATGTCTGTACGAAGTCTGAGGACCACTGGTATGTGCAAGGCAATCAATCCTTAATTTTACCCCAGATCCCCCATAATTATGCTGGTAAATCATGTTGACACTTCTGTAAAAACATCTTTACTGACGTATTGCCCAGAACTGAAAGCACTGCTTCAAATGGGCTCTGAACAGAACAAAGTTATTTGACCCAGCATTAAACTAATAGGGAGTTTAAAAGTGTAACCCATCGTTCCAGAATTTGACAGTCACTAAAAGAGATGATGAATGGTCTCCCACTGAGTGCCAATGTTTTGTTGAGTGTGGGTTGAGGGAGTGAGATGGCTACACACTTCTTTGATGGTAAGCCGGCACTGGGTATCTCAGCATTATAGGGATGGTAGGTGCTAAAGATCTGTACATATTAGCTGTTTGCAGACCCCAAATGAATCAGATGCACTCTTGCTAACCCTAAAAATACAAGTGGACTATTGGTCAATTGAATTAATTTGTTTTCAATTTGTTTAATTTTCTCTATTACTAAGTTGATCTTATTTTTATCAACACCACACTTATTCCAAAAGCAACTTATATAGCACCTCTAACATGTTAAAACTTTGTTTCATTGTAATAACATATTGCCCATTCTAAATCCCTGAATCTCAAAAAGGTAAACAGCCTTAGAATTCAAGACAGAAAATATTGTTGTATTCCCTCGTCAAAACTGTACAGACTCCACCCTACCCATGCAATTCCTATCTACAATGGGACCTTTTATTTTAGTTCTCAGCACCGTCTTATTGTGGAATGTCAATTCTCTGTTTTACTACACAGATATATGTATCCTAATAATTATTATGGATCTAGGTCTATGTATTTTCCCAACAATCTTCATGTGTATGGCCTCACTAAGATCTCATCAGTGACATCTGCTAACAGAAATATTTAAAAGATGGGTGGTGCAAATTGTTCACTGTGTAATGCTTTGTCAAAGTAACAACAGCACTGGGATGGCAGCAGAATGACCTACTAATCTACACACCTCGACTAATGCTTTACAAGCAAATGTTCAAATCCCACTACATCTGCTTGGTGAGATTAAATTCAGTTAATTAATAAAACTGGAATAAATTACAAGATCCACTGAAAATAATTGTGGTTTGTCATCAAAACTGACTTGCTTCACCAATGTCTTTCAGGGAGGAAATTGCCATTCTTACTCCATCTAGTCTACACAAGACTCTAGGCCCATAGTAACATGGTAGACTCCTGGTTGCATTCTGAAATGGTTAAACAAGCCAGTCAATTCAAGAGCAACTAATGCTGCCCTTTTTAGTACTATTCAATCCCAAAAACAACTTAAAACAAAATGACCAGAAATTGTTTGATAGATATGAAACACAAGAGAACCAATAATTTTTAATAGACTGATAGTATTAAAATTATGATTGACAATATCTCTATGAATTAGATTGGTGCTACTTGTCAATTGCATCGTACAATGGATTTGTCCGACTTACGATTTGCCAGAGAACAGTCTGTAAAATGTTTTCTTACCATGGAGTCTCGTGAAGTAAAGAAACTAAAAATCCATCTTTAAAACATAGAGACTTCACATTACAAAAGAAGCAATTTGGAATATGCTTAAGATGTAATCCTGACATAATATAAAAAGCACTTTCTCATTACAGTTTAGCAATCGGATCGATTTCTGGGGATGCATCATGTCACTCAAACCTGTGTGTGGTGTGGGTAGATGCCCATGCTGACATAAACACTCCTAACACAACACCATCAGGTAATCTGCATGGCCAACCATTGTCGTTTCTCCTCCAGGAACTCCAGACTGAGGTAAATGTGAAATGAGATACAAAAATTATCTACATCATTGTGTACAGATAAATTAGGCTGGATTTTCCATTTCACTGTCTGAGTAGTAATCTGGCAGAGTGACTACTACCTTTAAGCCATTTTAGTCACAGCATTAATTTTGAAAATGCCTTAAACACAACACAGGTAAATATGCTATATGCGTAATCTGACTTAAATGTCATATACACTAATTCAAGTGAAATGTAGTATTTCGTTCCTTTTTACTAAATTTTGAAAGTCTAGGATGAATTTAGAAGATACAGGACATATTAGTGCAGCTTCTAGGTTTTTGTTGAACATTTACAAGCAGTATTTTGACTTCATCTGAATGATGACCAAGAATATTGACTCTGACAAAGAGTGAAACTGACTCTTACTCTCTACCCATAATACCATTGGATGCTGCTATTACTTTACCCCGATATACTACACTCCTTTTGCTACTCGTTGAGATTTCTTTTCTCTGCTGGCTGAAATGGTTATTCTAATTGTTCAATCTAACCACGATAACCGTTATAATATTGCAAATAGCAGGAAGCCATTCGGCCTATCACATCTGCATTGGCCTTTTTGAAGAACAAATAAGTTAATTCTAATTACCTGCTCTTTTTCCATATCCCTGCTTTTTTTCTCTTTTCACTTTTATCTATTCCCTCTAGAAGGTATGACTAGATCTGTGTCCACCACCGATCAAAGAATACATTCCAAATCTGAAACAAATTCTCCCCTTAGGAAGTTGCTGGTATCTCTGCTGCACTGAAGTGCTGCATTTTCATCCATGTTGCATCATCTTTTAGCAGATAATCACTAGCACTAACAAAGAAGTATTGCACAATGATCGAAACTTTCTATCATCTGACCATTTAGGGTATAAAATGTATGAAAAGGTTAAAGTACATCTGTATGTTTCAAAAGAATACTGAGATAAAAGCCCAATGATGTTTAATCTAAAAATCAAAAATACTATTTTCTGCAACTGACTTCTTGATCAGTCACTGTTGCTAATGTAGCGACCATCAGTTATAGATTTTTAAAATTTGTTCTAGGATGGACGTGGGCTGACGAAGTTGGCATTTATCGCTCATTTGACATTATATTTGAGAAGGCAGTGGTGAGCTACCTGTTCGTTTTGAACTGTTGTAGTCAGTGAAGTGAAGGTACATCCACAGTGCTATTGGGTAGACTGTTTCAGGAATTTGACCCAGAGACAATGAATGAACAGTAAATATATTTTCAAGTCAGAATGGTTGTGATGGTGTTCTTATGTCACTATTACCCTGTTCTTCTAGGTGGTTTGAGAGGTACTGTTACAGAAACATTGGCAGGTTGTTAAAATGCATCTTTAGATGGTAGGCAGTGCAGCCATTGTGTGTCTGTGATGAAGGCAGTTAATGTTAAAATGAATGAGATACCAAACAAGCAGGCTGATTTATGTAGGATACTGTTGAATTATTGAGTGCTGTTGTTGCTGCACTCGGGCAGGCAAGTGGAAAGCATTCCGTCACGCTTCTAAGTACGGCCTTGTAAAGACTTTGGAGAATCGAAGTTGATTTACTCACTAGTCCCTTATATGCTCTTGCAGCCACAGGTTTTATGCCTGATGTTTATATTTCCTTTATATTTAATGCAATAAAGATTGGTGATACTCTCATCAGATTAAAGCTGATGTGGTGAAGTTGAAAATCCATCCCATTATGTATAGAGTATATTGGAGCTGCAGCTGTTATAATCATAATTTAGACAACCTTTGTTTATTTTAATAATTTTTTTTTCTGAATAAGGGTGTGAAATAAGATGTCATTCAGCTGAATTTGCTCATTCTCTTAAATAGAGACACACTTGATTTCTGTCCTGTTTTAATACAGTTTATTTATTTTCTGTGTTACACAATTGGAATTGTTCTATTCATATATCCTACAAAGCTCTACAATCAAAAAACTGTCAAGGAGAAAAAATTCTAACAACATTTAAAGCATCTTTGTACATAGGCTGTTGTGTACCAGTCATTCAGGTTCACAAGAAATGTTATAGAGTCAGATATCCAGAGCATGGAGATAAGCCCTTTGTCCCTTTGGGACTGCTCTGTCCAAAACAACCACCTAACTACTCTAAACCCATTTTTTTTTTAGAACTTGGCTCATGCCGTTATGTGCCTTGGCATTGCAAGTTTACATCTAAATACTGCTTCGATGTTATGAGCAGTTCTGCATCTTCCACCCTTGCAGACAGTGATTCCAGATTCCCACCATCCGCTAAGTGGAAAAAAATTTGCTTCACATCCCCTCAACTCTTTAGTCATTGATCCCTCCACCAAGGAGGAAATTTCCTTCGACTGTGCCCGTTAGAAATCTGCACATCTCCTCAATCATGACCCCTTTTAGTCTTCTCCACTCCAAGGAAAACAATACCAGTCTATCCAATTTCACCTCATCACTAAAGCTCTCCAGCCCAGGCAACATCTTGGCAAATCTCCTCTACAGTTTAATCTCATTTCTCTTAATGTGAATTCCAGAACTACAATACTCTAGCTGTGACCTAACTAATACTTATATACAGTTCCAGCACTATGCCTTGACTAATAAAGGCAAGTATCCCACATGCCTTTTTAATCAGTTTATTGTTCTGTTCTGTTACTGTATGGGACCAGTGGACATGCATGCCAAGGTCTATCTGATCCTTGGTGCTTCCAAGGCTCCTACCATTCATCATGTACTTTCTTGCTTTGTTTGTCCTATCCAAGTGCATGATTTCATTTGCCATTGATTAGGCCACCTGACAAGCCTGTCATATCATCCTGTGATCTGATGCTATCCTTTTCATTATTTACCATCCCATCAATTGTCATATCATCCACAAACCTACTGATCAATCCTCTGACGCTCAAGACATAGGTTTTTTTTTACATATCACAAACAGAAAGGGCCCCAACACTGATTCCTGCAGAATCCTACTGGATACAGATTTCCAGTCACACAAACACCTCAACAATCACTGTCTGCTTCCTGCTACTCAGCTAATTCTGGATCAAAATTTGCCAAATTTCCTTGAATTCTATGGGTTCTTATCTTTATCAGTCTTCCAAATGGGATGTTATCAAGAACCTTGCTGAAGTTCAAGTAGACTCTGTCAAATGCATTGTCCTCCTCTACATGCTATTGAAATAGTGTAAATGCACAAGTGTGGCAAATGTGTGGATCCTGCTATGCTAAAGATGCAAAATAATTCTATAGAAGAATAACATCAGGCTTTCATGTGTAAATGTCTGCATTGCATATTATGGAAAGTGCTAGGCTTGACACTGAACCATTTCACGTAGAAAGGTAGAAGACAAAATTCAGTGAAATGCTAGGTTATATCAATAAAACTAAAATACTGTGAATGCAAGAAATCTGAAATAAAAACAGAAAATGCTGGAGAAACTCCGTAGGTGTGGCAGCAAATTAGAGAGATGAACAAAGTCAGTGCTTCGAGCCTTCTTCATAAATACATTACATTGTACAATATTACTGCAGGTGAAGTCTTGTAATAGAGTTCAAAGCATCCGTATCTGGGGAAGCTTGTTATCTAATCTTAATACCATGTACTTTAACGTCACCATTAACACAGAGATAAGCCTTACAATCTCCCATTATTAAAGAAAATGAATAACATAATTGGGGTAGAAATTCAAACTGATCATTTGGCACCACATGAATTTCTATCACTGTACTACAATCAAAAGGAAGTTTTGAAGTAATTATTGTCCTTTTATGAAACCATTTGTGTTTTTCTGTAATTAAACTTTAAAACTCAGAATGCAAGTTACATATTAATGCAATGCATTGGACTGTTTATTAGCTAGCTTTTTCAAGCTGTTAAAATGTGTAAAATAAAGAATTTATTTCGGCGGGGGTGGGGAAACTGTTGATCAAACTAAATTTCATGTATGTTCAGTATTAGTAAAATATGATGAATGTGTTTCATTTGATTTTGCACACTTTTTTTTGTTTTAAAATGTTAGTAAATTTAACCACTAAACATTGAGATGAATGTATTGATAAAATGAGCCAATAACTTGTGATAACAAGGTGTAGAGCTGGATGAACACAGCAGGCCAAGCAGCATCAGAGGAGCAGGAAGGCTGACGTTTCGGGTGTGTTTTTCAGAGGCTTTGGTAATGTATTATGGAAGAGAAATTGGAATGAACTCATTTAGGTCCCCATTTTAGAAGAAGTGTGACTGTGGTTGTCAGGGTGATGGTCAGTGATTTGACAGGCATGCGAACTCTGGGGATTTCTTAATCTGCTTTTTTGCGTGCACACGCAGTATGCTGGATATTAGGAACTGATCGGTTATTGTCTGTTTATAATAAAGTCCTGTGCTTAGCTCTTATGGCTGGAAATAACCCAAAATAAGTAATGATGAATTACAACTAGTGCAAAAAGATACAACTTAATTCTCATCACTACAGTAGTTAATAAAATGCATCGTAACAAATGGGGTATTCAAGGAAAAATTTCAAATTCATTATGATCTAATTTTAATTTATGCAATCCTTGCTTGGAAGTTAATTATTTATGCATTAAAAACTTTGTGGTTGCAAGTAATGGCCCCAAACACTGGCATATTTTTCATGCTGTACAGTAAACTATCTTTTTGAGCCTGGTGCTCTCTGATACTACTTCAATATTTCCTGGTTATCCCTTAGCTGATTGCCTTTATCACAAAGCAATGAATAGAATACATTCTGATTCAGTTGACAAAGCACACCTGACACACCAACAACAAATAGTTACTTTTACTTTATACTTTAATCTTAACAGAATAGCAATTTGCTACAGTAAAAGCATGCACGAATAAGCAGCATAACCTTTGTCTCAGTTAGGTTCATTAATTTCTGAACCTTGATGATGATTGATCTCACTTCACAGATTTCTTTTATTCTTATTTAAAATATAACTTTAAAATGCTTTTCCTTTACAAAACAAATGAGGAAAGTGCCAGAAGATTGGAGAGGGGCAAATGTGACACCCTTATTCCAGAAATTGCTGGAAAAGCTCAGCAAGTCTGACACCATCTGAAGAGAAATCAGAATTAACATTTCGGGTCCTGTGACCCTTCCTAAGAACTGGCAACCTAGCAATTTAAAGGCTTGTTAGTTTAACATCAGTGATGGGTAAGGTTTTGGAGTTCATATCAGTGGAAAAATTTAACAAGTTCTTAGAGTTGTTTGAGATAATTTAAAAAGAACTAGCACAAATCTAATTGAATAATTGCATAGTAGAACAAAACTTAAACATTACTAAACAGGTGACAAGAAGTTGTCTCATGCAATCATCAGATCTGGGATGCAGGAAACCAACCCGAACAATGGGACACCATTTTATACAGCATAAAAAGATTGTGCTGATTGGCTCCCCCAATTATTGGCATGGGTATGTAGCAAGAACAGTTACCTGTCAGTCTTAATTCTGAGATCAAGTAGGTAGATTCTAATTTTTCTGTTGCCATGGGAGTGCAGCAGAGATTGGCTGTTTCCATGATTGCATCTTTTTCAAAAAAAAGCCTAAATTCCTTTTGCCTACATACAACTGGATCCTGTGTATTTGTGTAGTTTCTAGCACACATAAATGCTTCCAATTGTGAACCCAGCTGATGATCTGAAATTGGTTTTCAGTGTAATTCTTAGCACAGTGGTGGATATGCTCTTCTGAGAAGAGCAAGCATAGGCTGGTTGAGCAGTATCAACAGCATGTTTTACTAACCTGTACTGAACCTTCCAGAACTAGGGGTCATAGGGCTGGCCATTTAGAACTCTGATCAGCCTATGGAATTCATGGTGGTGAGCCTGTGGAATTCTCTGCCACAGAAAGAGGTTGAGGCCAAAACAATGAATGTTTTCAAGGAAGTAAATTTGTTCTTAGAGGTAAAGGGATCAAAGGATGTTGGGGAAAGTGGGTACAGGGTACTAGGTTGGATGATCAGCCATCTTAGTGAAAGATGCAGCAGGCTCAAAAGACTGAATGGCCTATTCCTGCTCTTATTTTCTATGTTTCACCTGAACTTATTTTTCAGATCTTAACCGATTAATAATGCTGTTTTATCAGCACTGATTACCCTACATCCACAACAATTGGATGCACAGTACATTACAATGTATCTTTAATATTTCCTTTAATTTGTTAAATGATCTTACTAGAGCTTCCCATTTGTCTAAGTATGAAAATATTTTTTACAGCTATCTTAGTATTTCAGCACTGATTAGTTAACTTGTAGATGGTTTGCTTTATGAACCATCTACCTCACTCTTGCTGCTCTTACATACCTACACTTTCTTATCTTCCACTACAATGTTATTGCTTTAACATTTTACATGAAGTACCTGATTCTTCCTATGATCAAGAGTATCTACCAGATGTCTAGCACTTCACTCACCCTCCTGACTACCTTTGCATGAACAACTCAATCTTGCTTTCAGAGGTTCACCCTGTAAAAGTAATAATATAAACAATTTTTCTCCCAGCATGTTCCTCTGCTCATTCTTTTTATTTTTTGCCTGTAAGGTATGTAAGTATTTCTGTGCTACTTTATATGCTCTTGAGTCTCTCAACAACCGTGGACATGTAATTGAACTCGGAGGATTCATCCTTTTGCCTAAAATATGCTTCCTTAATCCAATTTTAATGGCCCTCATTTCATGATATATACATTTAAATGGACTAAACCCAGTAGACTAATTTGGGAAATCTCTGGTAGCAATAGTAAGAAATCTAGTCCTAGTCCTGTGGATATTTGTGACAATAAATCTTATTTATTGTTTTGAGAGTCTGATGGTAACTCTCCAAAACTCCATGTTTTCAGATGATAGATGGTAGACTTGAATTGCTTTATACCCAAATTGCTTATTAAGTCCTAAAGTTTTCAAGACTTAAAGTTAGAACCTTGGTTTCTTCATATTTGAATTGGTAGTCCACAATGAGTAAAAACCTGAATTAACTTTTCCACTGTTACCTTGTCTGTAATTGGCCTTTCAAGGAATAGCTTCTGGAAAATGGATTGTAATATGTATTACTGCAAGAATACACTGGTATTTTGCTTTTTATAGAGTCAAACATCACGGAAACATACCCTTCAGTCCAAGTCGTCCATGCCAATGAAGTTTCCCAAATTAAACTAGTCCCATTTGCCTGTGTCTGGCCCATATCCCTCTAAACCTTTTCTATTCATGTACCTGTTCAATGTCTTTTAAATGCTGTAACTGTACTTGCATCGATCACTTCCTTTGGCAGTTCATTCCACACGTGAACCACCCTATGTACTTTAAAAAAAGTTACCTGTCAGGTCCCTTTTAAATCTTTCACCTTTCACCTTAAAAATATGCCCCTTCGTTTTGAACACCCCTATGCTAGAAAAAAGACCTTTGCTATTCGTCTTATTTATGCCCTTCATGATTTTATAAACGTCTGTAAGATCACCCCTCAACCTCCTATGCTCCAGTGGAAAAAAAAAAATTCCAGCCTTTCCTTATAACTCAACTCTTCCAGTCCCAACAACATTCTGGTAAATCTTTTCTGAACCCTCTCCAATTTAATAATATCGTTCCTATAGCAGGGCAACCAGATCTGTACACAGTACTCCAAAAGTGGCCTCACCAACATCCTGTACAACTGCAACATGCTGTCCCAACTCCCAAACTCAATGGTCTGAGCAATGAAGGCAAGCATGCTGAATGCTGCCTTAACTACCCTGTCTACCTGTGACGCAACTTTCAAAGAACTATATACCTGAACCCCTAGGTGTCTCTGTTCAACAACTCTACCCAGTGCCCTACCATTAACTGTATAAGTCCTTGGTTGTTTTACCAAAATGCAGTACCTCCTATTTAAAATTGAAATCTATCTGCCACTCCTTGACCCGTTGGCCCAATTGATCAAGATCCCATAATAATCTTAGATAACCTTCTTCACTGTCAACTATACCACCAATTTTGGTGTCATTGCAAAGTTACTCACCATGCTTCAAAATTCTCATCCAAATTGTTCATATGAGTGACAAACAACAGTGGACCCAGCACTGATCCCTGTGGAACACTGCTGGTCACAGGCCTCCAGTCAGAAAAACAACCCTCCAGCATCACCCTCTGTCTCCTACTATCAAGCTAACTTTGTATCTAATTTGCAAGCTGGCCCTGAATCCCATGTGATCTAATGTTACTAACCAGTCTATCATGCAGAACCTTGTCAAAGACTTCACTAAAGTCCATGTAGACAACGTCTACCACTCCGCCCTCATCAATCTTTTTGGTTACATCCTCAAAAGACTCAAGTTTTTATTTTTTGCATTGGTCCTACACAACGCACTGTGGTTCTTCAAAAAAACTGGTATGGGTATTAAAGGTGCTGGTTTGATTACATGTTGTTTTTCCCACTATCTGACATGTATAACATGTTTCACAGAACTCCTATAGCCTTATGAGGTGAAGTACCTGATTATTGAAGCTTGAGTTTTTGCATTTCTATGTGCCCTGCCACAGGAATTTTGTGCTACTCTCATTATCTCATGATATTTTGGTGGTAGCACAATTTGACAACAACTGTCTATTCAATATCTGCAGGTCTGTAAGGATACTTCTATTTCCTGATCAGAATTTCATTTATAATACAATAACATTCTGAAAGTCCTTCAGCTTCAAATTTGTTGTGAGCTCCTTATTTAACTCTGGATCTGCCTTCTGAGCCTCCAATACCAAAGATGTGCTAAACTCTTCATTGTCATCCCCATCCTTAAAGAAGGTTTTGGCTACTCTAACATCTGCTTGTGGTATTACTTTGGCCTCTGAGGACTTTGCTTAGCCATTGATTTGGTTGCCATAGACAATGGAAAAATACTTGGGACTTGTTCCTAACACTTCCATTTCTGTGATTAATAAGCAAAGTTATAGCTTTTACTCCTGTCAAATCATTACCCAGGAGTAAGTCAACTGCCTCCATCCACAGGGAATTTCTCAACAACAGCTATTACCACTGATCTGGAAAAAAGTCACACTCCAATTACACTTTGGATGATGGAACTGGAATAGAGTCTCCATTTATTAACACTTTGGCTTTGCGCTTTCTGGAAGGAAAACTGTTCTTTTACAGCAAGAGTATGAGTAGCTTTTGTGTCTAATAGTATAGTTCATTTGAAGAAAAGGGGAATATATTTCCTGTATATCTCTATTCTCCTCTTCCGAACTTAGGTTTCCTGGTTGGAGGTAAAGTTACAATTTAATCTTCTTTTTCTCTTGATTTCCATCTTTGGACTCTTATGAGCCTGCTCTTTTTGGATTCTCATGACTCTTGCTCTTACAAGTCCTAATAAATCCTATGGGATTCCCTTGCAACTTCCAGCATTTTGTACAGAGATGCCTGACTTTATTACAATTGAAAGATTTAGATTTGCAATTTTCATCTCCACTCTTAGCTGATTTCTGATTTTAAATGGGGATCTTGGGATGTTCTCAGGTTTCCTTTCTTTACCCCAGCTACTTGCTTTCACTCTCTCACCCTCTTTCCTTCTCAGGTTTATGGAGGAGGTGACAAAGGAGGTGAGCAGATAAGTGGAAATGGAGCCCAGAGAGAGAGATATAGATAGCAGGGCAAGACAGAAGTCCGTGGTGGTGAGGAAGTCGCTGCTGCCTGCAAACTGGGGACGTACATGGAGAGGGATTAGACAAGGGGAGAAAAAATATTCCCCTCCCCTCCTTAGTCAGCATTTCACAAGGATCATTCCTCCCAGACACTCTGGTACACTCCTCTATTTCCAACATCTCCCACTCTCATGACACCTTCCCATGCAGAAAGTGTAATACCTTCCAAGGTGTAGTACCATCCAAGGTCCCAAATATACTTCCAGGTGAAGCAGCAATTTACCTGTATTTCACTTCATTTAGAATACTGTATTCACAATTCACAATGTAGGCTCCCTTACATTGGGGAGATGAAACGTAGACTAGGTGACTGCTTTGCAGAATACCTACATTCTGTCTGCTAAAATGATCCAGAGCATCCAGTTGCCTGCCACTGTATTCCCACACAAACATTTCTTTCTTAGGCCTGCTGCCATTTCCAGCAAGCCTCAGCGCAAACTTGAAGAACAGCATCTCATTTTCCACATGGGCACCCTGCAGCCTCTAGTACTTAACAGTGAGTTCTCTAATTTTTGAACCTGATTCCATTTTTCCATGTTTTTTTACCCACCCACTCAGATCTGCTGAGTCTCTCCAGCAATTTGTTTTTAAGATTTTTCAGCATCTGCTTGTTTGTTTTGCTTTTTTGTTTTATGGATGAGTTCATAATCATCAGCCATTTCCATCCTTTGGTCTTCAACATAGGTTCCAATTATAAAAGGTAGTGAGTTTTAAAATTCTTCCAAGGGAATGATTTCTAAGAATTTCATTTGTGGTATTTACTCACAAACCCATTACCACTTGTCAAAATTACTCTGCTTTATCCTTTTCAAATTCAAAGGTTTATCCAGGCAGTTTTGTCAAATTTCAAAAGTTTTGCCAGTGTGCTTGGGGAACTAACTTGTACGTACCCAAAATAGCAGTTCTACAGTCGTAATCCCTATAAAACCTCCTAACAGTAAAACATAAATTTCCTGTGCTTTACCTGTCAATTTACTTTGCATTGGTAATATCCAGGTTTCATTTGGCCACTTCATTTGCTCAGTATTTCACCAAATGATATAAAGAATGTTTCCAAATTCTTTCCCTCAACTTTTGGTAGGGCCTGTACGAACTTAAAAATTTCTCCACTGGATTTTAGATTATGACTGGGATTTTCTCCATTACGACTTTCACCGGCATCTAAATTTTTTAACTACACAATTTTAAGCTGATTCTCTATCTGTCTCCTTTTTTCCCTTTTTGTTTTCTTTCTCTCTCCAGAAGTACATTTTCTTTCTTGTGTTCTTTTGAAATTAAAGTTCAATTTTTAAAATCTATTTCCTACTTTTTAAATTCTTTTTCTACCTCAAGTTGCCCCAATTATTTTTTTCATGTTTTAAGCTTTTTTTAAACTGTAATCAAATACTTGCTAATTCAAGTGACATCACTCTCTATACCTCATCCCTTATGTATTCCTGTAATGCAGTCCTAAATGCTTGGCCAATATTTCAATTACCCTGCCTTCTTAGTTCCAGCAGGCAACTTATTTGCTTATAAAGTTTTTGCCAATTCCAGCAGTCTGATTTTTGTTATTGCCTGTAAATCCATCGGGGATATCTGTTCCAACTGCAGGATGATTTTAGCCATTTATTATTTGTATGAGAAACCAGGTATTTTTTATCCTTTACCAGTTATACTAACTCCACACCCAACCCTGCATTGTCTTCAAAGATCTTGGGTTACAACTTAACCGGGAAGGGGAGTGCAAAAAAAATCATACTCCACTGTTCCACAAACCTTCCAAAAATATATAAAATTCTAATTAGTTCACCAAGAATTGTGGTTATCAGATCAACCGTGATCTTGTTAAGTGATAAAGCAGGCTCTATGGGCTGAATGGTTTGCTTATACTCTTTTTTTTAATCTGTGGTCTTGTACAGGTGGCTGGTTTTGTCTGACTAACAGCTGTTTAGGACAACATCAATTCATACTTGGTTTTGTCATTAACAAAAAAGAACTATTCATTATAACACAATTGTATCAAACAAAATTTCAAGGATTACAAATCCAGATTTTTAAGTGAGGGTTTAAATGTCTCTCACGGTCCTCTTTTATGATTTTTAGCACTGATGACACCCTACAGACAACAGCATAATGGCTGTTCTTCAGCACAATAGTTGATCAGGTCAGCCTACACTTTTCTTGTTATAATTCCTTCTTTCATGCTTTCTTGGTTTTCTGTCTTTTAACCACACGGAGAGTGAGAGAGAGATGGATGCTTTAAGTTTGTAGGCACTGGATATTTCTTTCTGTCGTTGCAGCATAAATAGCTTTTTAACACTCTAAATCTCAGCTGTTAGGCAGAATTTCCATAACTCAAAAGAATCTCGGTGCCACTCCGTCTTGAATTTTCTCATTCACTGCTTCAAAAAACAACATTGTGATGCAGAGTTCATAAGTACACTTGATTTTCAAATTGGAAACTTCTCATCATGTATTTCAATTTTAGAGCAGTCCAATGTCCGTTTTAATTTATAGTTGCAAAAAGTAAAGAAGGTTTTTTACAAAAACAGATGGGATCTTGGGATTCATAAGTTACAGGCATTAAGTACAAAAGCAGGGAAGTTGTACTGAACCTTTGTAAAGTTCTGGCTAGGCTCCAACTAAATTGTGTCCAGTCTGGCCACCACACTTTAGGTTAAATGCAAAGATCCAGGCAGCACATGTGAAAGGAAAACAGAGTTAATGTTTGAGTCCAGTGAGTTTTCTTCAGAAGAATTACCTTTTATTCTACAGTTGCTGATTTAGATAAGGTAGTCAAAGAAAACTCTTCCCATTAGCTGATGGTAGAAGGACAAGAATATATACTTAAGAATCTGGGAAAGAGATGCAGAGAGAATACAAGGAGGAATTTTTATCCACAGTGAGTGATATTTGGATCTCCCTGCTCGTAAGGGTGGTGGAGGCAAAAACAATCAATGATTTGAAAAGGACATTTGAAAATAATACCTTTACAGGGCTGCAGGGATCATGTAGGGGAGTAGGACTGACTGGATTGCTGTGAGGGAAATCAGCATTAACTCAATGGACTGAAAGGTTTCCATGAGTCAGAAATGACAGTTAATCTTTAACTTTACTCATGGAGACTCAAGACCAAATGGACCCTTCAGATGAAGCAGGGTTTGAGGGCAAGAATTATTGGAACAAAGGAGATTTAATTATAATAATAAAATCAGAGTATTGCTGATGCTGGTGATCTGAAATAAACATAGAGTCCGATTGGAGTCAAAACGTTAATGCCATTTCTCTCTATCTACAGATGCTGCCAGATCTGCTGAATTCCTCTAGCACTTTCAGATTTAATTGCAGGTCTCATGTCAAAAATTTGACACCCTTAGGACACAGTCAGTGCTGGATTTTGGATTTTTTTTCAGGATTTTGGATCTCCCCTTGGTGAAACAGGCAGTTTGTGTGTATGATTCTTCTATGCCATCTGATTGGCAGTTACTGTTAAACACTAAAAGAATATAATCTTCATTTTATTCACTAAAAACTAACTTGTGACAGTCTAAAACTGGAGCATTCAAGAAATGTGCTGATTCACTGTTGGGTAGTTAGAGAAGGAAGGAATTTGCATTAAAATTTGTTTTTTTTTTGGTAACACAAATTGAGCAGCTGTTACAATGACTGGTAGGGAGTAAAATTATGGCCGGACTAGGTTACTAGTCTTGAGCAATCTCCATCATAAATCTGGACATAATTTTTTCCAATGTAAATATCTAGTATAAAAGTTTGATAAATACTTAATAGGAAATATTTTGTCAAAAATGTGCAAGATATTTAGTACTCAATTTTACTTTTGGAAGATTTGGTTAATGCATCTGGACACCTTTCTGCCAGGCAAGAAATGTTAAAATCAGGACTAAAATATAGTAAAATTATAAGAAGAAATAGGTCCATAGTGTATTAACATTTCTAATAAAGCAAATTATATCATAATATACTGTTCCAAAGTAAAACTGATTCAGTGGCTGCTGCTGTTTTTATGGAGCTTCAGTTGAAAATGAAATACTATACTTAATTATCTCTGAGCGCAGGTCACATTTGACCAATATTTTAATCTGGCCTTTGATGTGAGCTGGTAACTCTTGAGGAATTAATAAACAACTTGTTTAATATATAAGAATAGTTTCAAAACAAATTCGTTCAATGTTCATTGTTTGCAACGTGCCAAGTATGAGGTAACTCTTTCTCCATTAAAATGATTGTAATGCTCTTACACTTCCAGGTTACCTCATTTTAAACAAATTATCTAACTATTTTCTAATGGATCAGTTTCCTTAAACTCACTCCAAGTCACTCTTCACGTTTTCTACCTCAGATTGTAGGTGTCCCAGGATTCAGTTGGCTGGAACCATGCTTAACTGCGAAAGATATTGTTTATGTTGGTCTGAGAGATATGGATCCTGGTGAGAAGTGAGTTTCTTAATTGAAAGACACACTGAAAATTGAGATACGTCCAATTTATATTCTCATTCCAACACTAAAAGCAATTGTACTTAGTAAATCTTAATATCTGTGAGTATAATTTTTCTCTTTATATAATGGATTAATTTCTGGTGATTCTAGATAACTGTTACAAATTTATTTGAGGTGCCCATGACTTTGTCAACATAATTAACTGATTGTTTCCAACTTCTAGCCTCCGTTCAATATAATTGATAGATGAACATGCCCTGATGTCTTTTGAAAGTGGACACGTTGCCCACCTTTTAAACACAATTTTATTTTTCATTCCACTCGAGGCCTATTTAAAGCACAAATGCACCTCCTAAAGCAGGGTCACATTTCCTGGGCATAGATTGAGCTCCGACTATGGACTATTCTGCTGCAGCTGAAGAGACCAGCCCCCTCTTGTATAACTCATTTGACAAGGATTGTTTCTGCTGCTGTGCTTCCTGAAAATGTAGCCTTCCGCAATGGTTAGCACATTGCTATGATGCAAAACAATGATCTCTCCCTTCTCCTCATCTGTTTGGCCTATGAGTCTACTCTGCCATTCAAGAGATCATGGCTGATTGGATAATCCTCAACTTCTCCTTCCTGCCTTTTCCCATAACCCTTGATTTCCTTATCTCAGCCTTAAATATACTGAACAGCTCAGCCTTGCGGTAAAGAATTCCATAGTTTCACTACCCTCCAAGAGAAGAAATTTCTCCTCCCCTCTGTCCTAATTGGGTGACCCCTTACTCTGAGATTATGCCTTCTGGTTATAGACTTTGCCACAAGGAAACAATCTTTCAGCACCCATTTTCTCAAACCCTTGCTAAACCTTATGTTCATTGTATGATTGAACCTTGTTCATCGGCTATCCCTTCTGCTAAACTACTTCCCTGTCCACTCCAGCCAAGTCTGCCATCATTCCTTTTGTAATTATCCTGAAAAAAAAAATGTCCAGCATATTTGTTTCTGATTTGAGTTTCTCAAACTTAATGCTAAATTCTATCATGTTATGGTCAGTTTCCTCTGGGATCTTCTATTGAGATCGAGATCATTTATAAAACTTGCCTCTTACACACCACCAGATCCAAATCAGCCTGATCACTGGATGGATCCACAAAATATTATTCTAGAAACCTGTTGAGTTTGCTTTATGAATTACAACTACCTCTACCAATCTGATTTTGTCAATCTATATTAGGACTAAAGCCTTGGTTCAAACATGGACAAAAATGCTGAACTTCAGAGGCGAGTTGAGAGTTACTATCCATAAGTGATATATTTCCAAGTCAAGATGGTGAGTGGCTTAGAGAGGAATTTGTAGGTGGTGGTGTTTCCATTGCATCCACTCCCCTTGTACTTCTAGATAGTGGTGTTCGAAGGTTTGGAGATGCTGTAAAATAGCTTTTTTGCATTTCTGCTGTACATCTTGTAGATTGTACCCACTGCTGGTGACATGGTGCCAATTAAGCAAGCTGCTTTGTTCTGGATGTTTTCAAACTTCCTGAGCATTGTTGGAGCTGCATTCATCCAGGCATTTCATGACACTCCTGACTTGGAATCACACAATCCCTAGAATGTGGAAACAGGCCATTCGGCCCATCAAGCCCATTCTTCTATACCAGCTGATTGGCGGTTACTGTTAAACATTAAAAGAATATAATCTTCATCTCCAACCCTCTGAAGAGCATCGCACCCAGACCTTTGTGGGTGGTGAAGAGGCATTGAGGAGACGAAGTATATTACTCTCTGCAGAATTCCTAGGCTCTGACCTTTTGTTGTAGCCACAGTACTTTTATATGGCTAGGTTAATTCAATTTCTGGTCAACGATAATTTCCCTTCCCACCCCCAACCAAAGGATGTTGATTGGGGAAATTCATTCACGAGATGTAGATGTTGCTGGCTGGATCAGCATTTATTGCCCAACCCTACATGCCCAAAGGGCAGTTAAGAGTCAACCACCTTGCTCTGGGTCTGAACTCGCATACATGCTGAGTTATTAAAGTGGGCAGTTTCCTTTCCTAAGGAGCGATACTGAACCAGATGGGACTTTCCTGACAACAGTTTCACTATCATCATTACACTCTCCTATTCCATAGCATGATTTGAACCTGGGACCTGGATTAATAGTTAGTGATAATACACAAGGCCATCACCTCGCCAACAGGAGGGTTCAGCAGTGGTAATGCCATTAAATGGCAAGTAGCAACGGTTAGGTTGTGTCATTTCAGAGATGATCATTGTCTGGTGCAAATGGTACTTCCACTTGTCAACTCAAGCTTGGATATTCTCCACGTCTTGCTGCATTTGGATATGGACTGCCTCAGTATCTGAGGAGTCCTGAATGAACTGAGTGCACAATTTTCAGTACTGAATCAGCAGTGAAAAGCTCCACTTCTGACCTTGTGGTGAAGCGAAAGTTTTTGGTGGAGCTGCTAAAGATGGTTAGGCCTCTGACGCTACCCTGAGGACTTCCTGAAAAGATGTTCTGAATCTGGGAATGACTGACCTCCAACGGTCACAACCATCTTCTTTTATGTGAGGTATGACTCTAACTCTAAACTGTAAGTGAAGAGTTTTCCCAATTCCCACTGACTCCAAATTTCTAGGGCTCATTGATGGTTCAGACAGTCAGTTGTGGCCTTGATGTCAAGAATGAAATAACTCCACAGAGGCCAGTATCCCGTCACCAAGTCACCCTTTATTTACACGTGTATAGCATTTGACACTGGTCCAGCTTCCTCAGAGCCAGCTCTGAGTGAATAGAACCACTGACACTCCTGTTAATTTCTGTCTGCTAGGATCCCTAATTGGACCAGGTTAACTGCGCCAATCAGGGAACTCCTATTCTGAGTTCCATTTTACTGACTTTGTTATGATCACTGTATCACTTCTACTCTAAGTCCAAGGACATAGGCATGTTCTTTTTCTTGTCTCTCCTGGGCATTTTCACACCAGGTCTGGTTCCTCCGACTCAGCCTCAGATATGGACGGCATGTACCAGACCTTAGCCCACCTCTCATACCTGGAGCGTCTCAGAAGAAATTCGTCTTGTTCTTCAGATGGTAGAGGTGTCGAGACTGTGACATCCACTGTGTCCATCTCAGACTTCGCGGTTTCTTCGATGCTAGATAGAGGGGGGAGAATGCATGGGTTCAGACAGCCTTTCCAGCTGTTCTGATGGGCCAGGTATGTTTTGCTGCTGCCCCATTCATGAGTTTGCAGCCTTCATATAGATCCATGTGCTTGTTCAGGAGTGCCTCACCTACCCAAACATGTATGTCATGGAACTTGACCTTGCATCAACCATGCCTCTTTCCCATACAGGGCCACTTCTGTAGTTTCAACACCAAACTTCATCCCCTGAAGTGTACTGTCTCTCACTTAGAGGAGTCTTGTATCCAGCATTGGTGTCCCTGATGCTATTTCACACTATCCCCCGGTCAGGATGATCAGATTTAACCTGGTGTGGAGTCGTCTTCCCATTAACAACTCTACTGGATCGATTCCTGTAGTTGCATGAGGGGTTGTTTGATAATCTAATAGGAACTGGGACAGTTTGGTATCAAACAAAGCCTTAGGCTGTTTCTTTAAGCCTGCCTTCAAATTTTGGACTGCTCTTTCCACCAGACAGCTGGACCATGGATGGTATGGAGCTGTCCTTATATGCTGAATGCCATTTGACTTTATTTGACTCATTCCCTGCTGGTAAATGATAGCCTATTGTCTGTGACCAACACTTCTGGGAGCCCATGTATTGCAAATGATGCTCACAGCATTTCTACGACCGTCCCTGTTTTGACGAATGAACTCCATGAACATCAAACCACTTTGAGTGGGTGTCCACAATGACCAAGAATGTTGAGCTCATGAAGGAGCCATCATAGTTGACATATAATCTAGTTCAGGGTTTACACAGTCACTCAAGAATGTGGAGGAGCTGTCCTCATTGGCACTCTGGGCACTGCCCCACCAATGCGGCTATGTATCCATCCAATCCTGGTCAACAGACAAAGTCTCGCCAACGTTTTCATTTGGAGACCCCTGGTGGAGTTCACCTAGTATCTGGCAGCACCTTTTGCTTGGGATAATCACTCTTGCTCCCCATAATAAGATGCTATCCTCTACAGTGATCTGGTCATGCTGGGTCCAGAAACGCCTCCGTTCTGGTTGTGATGGCCCTTTTGTTTCCTCAGTCACCACCAGCTGTTTTAGTTGGACCGGACCTTTTTGGGTCCACAGCCCGATTATTGTCAGCGGTGGCCGGAAGGATGTCCAGAAAGTTTCAAACCAGAACAGACACTTGCACCACCGGTGGTACCGTCACTCGATCTGCCAGCAGGAAGGAGCTCAAGGTATTCGCATTTGCTACTTGGCCTCCTGGATGGTGTTACAACTTGTAATTGTACGCCACTCAGAATGAGTACCACAGCTGAATTCAACTTGAAGCAATGGCCTTGCCCTCTTTCAACCTAGCAGAGGTTTGTGCTCAGTTCCTATTATAAATTTATGTCTGTTAAAAGTATTGGTGGAACTTTCTCACACCAAAGATGACTGCTAAACCTTCCTTAGTGCATATTTGCACTCTGCAACAGCCAAAGTCTGGGAAGCATACGTTATTGGGTGTTCCGCTCCATTGGGCCATCTGAGCCAATGCTACCCTGATACCGTATGGGGAGGCATCACATGTCGACACCAGATCTCACTTGTGATCGTAGTCAGCCAGTACCTTTAGATGATGATAGCTGTTTCTTCACTTCCCTAAAGGCTACCTCTTGGCTATGAGACCATTTTCCAAGGCTGACCCTCTTCAATAGCAGACGTGAGGTTGTCAGAATGGAGGACAGGTTACGTATGAAACTTTCCATAATACTTCACCAAGCCAAAAGAAAGACATAAGCTCTGGTACAGATGTGAGCTGGGGCAACTTCGATTGCCCTCACTTGTCTTCCAATGTGTGTTGCTTGGTTTTGTTGACTCTGCATCCCAAGTAAGACATTTGCGGGTGCCTGGAACACATTTTTCTGTGCTAAGGCTTATGCTTGTCTTAGAGAAACGTCTAAGGACAATGTCCAAGTTCTCAAAGTGCTCTTTATTGGTCTTCCTTGTTATTAGCACATCATCCAGATAGATGGTGACCAGAGGTAGATGTTGTAAAATGCTCTCCATCTGCTGAAAATGGCACGGGCTGATGATACCCTAAATGGCTCTGTGAAGGCGAGGCCCCACAACCACGACTTCCCCTCCTTCCGGCAACTTTGCGTACAAGTCTTCCAAGCAAGTGATTGGGTATTTATCCAACTGCGAGAAGCTGTTTGCCATTTGTTTAAAATCCAAACAAAAACGAACCACCCATCACCCTTCACCATTGGTACAACCAGTACAGCCCATTCTGGAAGCTACTTTTTTGATTCCTTTGCTTTCCAGCCTTCTGATTTCTGCCTCAATGGCGCTGTGGGGGTGCTTGCAGAATAATACAATTGCTTACTAGCCAACATGCATGGGGACTTGGCTCCTTTTGATAGTCCTGAGACCTTCCTGAAAATCTTTTAGGTATTTAATTAGGACTTCGCTCAGGCAGCTAATTTCTAATCGAAAAATATTAAGCCAATCAAGGTGAATCTTTCTCAACTAATTTCACCCCATTAGGCTTTGACCTGAGCTTTTTACTACAATCAGTAGTAATTGAACCAGCTGCTTTTCATAAGAGACCGGAACTGAAGTTGTACCCTTCATCTGTAAAGGTCCCCCAGTATAGGTTCTCAGTTTAGCCAAGGCCTTCTGCAAACTTAAGGGCTGGAATCCAAAGTCAGTATTGTTAAAGACTGGTTCTGAAATTATTGATACAGCCATGCCAGTATCAACCTCCTATTAGAACCGGATGACCACTTAACCAGGCAATTATTTTGATTGGTTTTGATCTGGATGTTGCTAAGCAATTTAACTGTTTCAAGCCAGATACAGTTTGGCTTTACAGGTTGTGCACTCTCCTGGATACCAGCCTATGAGTTCTTTAATTCAATTCAGGCCTATTCACACTCCTTTGTTGTCTTGAATCCGTATAACGGCAGCAACAGCAAAGGCATGCTGATTTGGATCCTGAAAAACTTTAATTGTTTGGCCGAATTTGGCCTTGTTTTGGGGTTTTGCTGTGAGCTGACCCAGAGTCCCTCTGTTCAAGATATGTCCTGAGTGAAACTATGCAATTGCCTTCACTTAAGTGGTGTTTGCCAAATTCAGTTGGACTGTAGGATAGTAAAATGTAGGGTATGGAGGGTAGATTGATCTTAGTAGGATAATAGGTCGGCACAACATCGTGAGCCAAAGGGCCTGTACTGTTCAATGTTCTATAATGAGTGTGTCCACTTCTATTGGCATACCCTGTAACCCATATGCTCCACTTGCTGCATTTTCTAATGACAAAGCCAGTTGTAGTGCCTGTTTGAAGTCCAGTTTGGCTTCAGCAAGTAAGTGCTTTTGCATGGTTATATCATTAATTCCACATGCCAAACAATCTCTCAGCAACTCTCTTGAAGGGTTAAACCAAAGTCACATGCCTCTGCCAGTCATCTTAATCTCCTCAAAGATCCAGACACTGATTCCTGTGGTTCTTGAGCTGCTGAGTAAAACCAGTAGCGTCTCAGCACTAGAGGCATCTTGGGGTCATAATATTTCTTAACTAAATCCATCAACTCTTAAATGTTTTAGTATCTGATCCCTTAGGTAACATTAAACTTCTAATAATGGAGATACTATGAGTCCACAAGCTGTCATGAGAATTACTCGTTGTTTTTCATCTGTCCCAATTTGCCCAGAAAAAGATATTTCATTTTTTCCACATACTGAACCCAGTCTTTAACAGCAGGTTTGAATGTGTCAAGCTTCCCAAATAATAGCATGATGCCAGAAATGCTTACCCCAACTCAAATACAACTGTTACAAGCAAATTTCTTCAGGACCATATTTTTTTCCTCTTGTCACCACTGAAATAACTCCACAGAAGTCGGTATCCCATCTCCAAGTCACCCTTATTTATACATGCATATTTCTTGACATAAGTCTGGCTTCCTCAAAGCCAGCTGTCAGAGTGAACAGAACCTCTGACACTCCTGTCCAACTGTCAGGGCTCCCTGATTGAACCAGGTTAACAGCCTCAATCAGAGAACTTGTATTCTTTGAGTTGTATTCTTTGACCTCATTACAATCACTAAAAAGTATAGTCACTTTCTCCTTATGTCTGGAATTTAATTCTTTTGTCCATGTTTGAGCCAAGGCTATAATGAGGTCAGGAGCTGAGTGGCCCTGGTGGAACTCAAACTGGATGTCATCAGGCAGGTGGTGCTTGATAGCACTGCTGATGACACTTTCCATCACTTTACTAACAATCAAGAGAAGACTAAACAGGTGATACTTGGCCAGATTGGATTTCTCCTGCTTTTTGTGTCCAGGATATACCTGGGCAATTTTCCAAATTCCACTAGATGCCAGTATTATAGATGTACTGGAACAGCCTGGCTAGGGATGCAGCAAGTTCTGTAGCACAAATCTTTTGCCAAAATATTGTCAAGCCCAAAGCCTTTGCAGCAAGCATCCAGTTGCTTTCAACTGTTTATTGATATCTTGTGGAGTGAATCGAATTGGCTGAAGACTGGTATCTGTGATGCTAGACAGCGTTGGTGGAGGCCAAATTGCATCATTCACTAATCACTTCTGGTTAAAGCCTTATTTTTTGCACTGATGTTCTGGGCTCCCCCCACCACTGAGGGTGGAGATATTTGTGGAGACTCCTACCCTAGTGAGTTGTCTAATTAGCTGCCACCATTCACAGCAGCCTGCACCAGGACTTCAGAGCTGTTGATCATGGTTGTCCATGATCCATTGTTTGTGCGATCACCTTAGCTCAATCACTTGCTATTTATGCTGTTTTGGAAGTAATTCTGGTTTTTGTAGCTTCACCAGGTTGACGCTATTTTTAGGAATGCCGGTTGCTACTCATGGCATGCCCTCCTGCACTCTGGATTGAACTAAGCTCTGATGGCCAAGGAAGAAACACCCCAGGACCCTGGCATTGAAAGGACTGCCAATGACCAGGCATCTGCTTAGTTCCAGTTGGGAGAGATATTGTATTAATTGATTTCATATTGGCCATTAATAACTTCTTCAAGGTGCATAAGCTGACACGGTAGTAGCAGGCAGGCTTGTCAGAGACACTTGCCAAACTGATAGACACAAATGCCATTTGTACTGTGCTAAGGGATGCCATGGACAAGTTGGCACCTCCCTGGAAGAACAGAATCCAGCACATTCAGTTGCTTCCGATATGGGCTTGTACTCTACCACTGTAGCTATTGGTGCTCAGCACGAAGAGCAAGGTGACAGAGGAACAAGTGGCCATGATCTCACTCCAGGTGCCCCTTGTCTCAAGGGAACAGGTGGTGCCAGTGCTGTCAGAGGTCTTCCATTAAATCTCCTCTCGGGATACTGCAGAGCTGCTGGACTCACAACCTGCATTCTGCATGTGACCCTCAACCCTGTGGAAGTTCAGGCCAAGATGGGTGAACATGCATCTAGCCTGGACCCTCTCTCGGAATGTCTGAACCCTCTAACCATAGATGTCCTGGACTTGCCTGCTCAAAACTCCAAGGCCAACAGTCTACACTACAGAGTAGGCTCCTTCCACCATGGCTGCAGACCCTGGGACAAAACCTGGTTATAGTGGGAGGAAAAGGAAAAAGAGAACCTTCTCAGGGGACAAAAGTGGCAAGGGTGAAATTTAAGTTTAAACAGAATAACTTATTTGTAAATATATATGCACTTTTCATCATCAGCCATGTAACTTGCTGTCATTGCAATCGCAGCATCAAGAATGAAGGTAGAGAGACTAGATATTCTTAGCACCACAATATTCTAAACCTGACTGGATAATTATTCTTTTCATATTGGCTATGCTAGCATGAAACTGTCATGATTGCATGAGGGATCATCAGTTGGTTTGTGAAAGCTTCCACTAATTTATAATCTTAACTTTTTTATTAAACAGGGAAAGTAATGAAAGAATAAACTGGTAAGCTGTGTTTGCAGACAGGATTAAACTGGGGACACTGGCCTCTGAAGCATCAATACAGCAATGAGAGCTGTTGCTAAATAAATCCAGCTTAGATTCTGCAGTTGACAATTTTGTGCTGTAGGACGGTAAATGCAATGCTCCTCCCTGTGAACTTCCTTATTTTTCTTCACTGTCCATCACACAACTTTGCTGCAACCTTTAGTCGTCTGCACCAAAACGTCCAAGAATTAAGCAGCACCCTCTGTCTGTACTGTACTGCAGTGAATTCTCGGATCTGAGCAAGCATGGATACCTCATGTTGAGAACAGGAATTCTCTTTTACTTTCTTTATGTTGCTTTAACTATGGGTAATGCTGTTACTTGATCCTTTCAGGGAGATTATAAAGAGATTAGGAATTAAATTCTTCTCAATGACAGATGTAAATCACATGGGAATACAAAAAGTCATGGAGATGACCAACGATTACCTGTATTCAAGGTACGGATTTTAGCAATGTTGAGTTCATTAGCTGCCTATAAAAATTATAGATGAGCAATGTGCATTTTCTAGAATCTTTAATATAAACAAATCCTAAGGTGCTTCACAGCTGTAATGATATTCTTTGGTCATTGTTTTTTAACTGGATTTCAATCCATTTGTAATAAATTCTCACTCTAGCTAATATTTGATTTTCTCAGAGGAAAGAAACCAATCCATCTTAGTTTTGACATTGATGGATTTGATCCTGTTTTGGCACCTGCTACAGGAACCCCTGTAGAGGGTGGTCTCACATATGAACAAGGTATCTTCGTGGCAAATGAAATCCATAAAACAGGTATGGGGGAAAGGAATAAAATTAAAAGACATTTATATCGTCCATGGTACTGGCCACATTGGGCAAATGTGTAAGTTTAGAAACCTGGGACAAGTGACATTTTAATATATTACTAATTTGTGGGTGCAAGTATATCAGAATTTGGGTAGTTGAGGTTTGTTCAAAGAAGGAAACAAAGAAAAATGAAAACCATTATCTTTGGTTCATGCTGGACAGTTCATGGTATACAGATGTAAACTGAAAAGGGCACAAGCCATGTTTAACTTCAGGAAAGAATTCAAGTCTACAGCCATTAAACTGAATGCTTTACTACAATTACAAATTGTGTGTAATCACTGCAGTCTTTGAGGGAAGTCAGGCAGTGAGCCTTACTGTTGCCTCACAACTAGACCTAACCTACATTCATTAACATCACCCACTCTCACCTAGATTGTTGATGGCTGCTCCATCCTTTTCACCACTGGTAGATGGCAGAAATGGTATGGCTTTGTCTCTACTGCATTTCCCTTCCATCTGCCTTTGCTACCACCAGTTCCGACGACTACTGTGGGGAACTGATCATAAACTATATGAAATTGTTATAATTGTCCTCAGCATTGGAGAGGCTCTTGTATTCGACTCTCCACCCTCCAATCTGCCCCAACAAAACCTCTGGTCCAGCTCAAGGCGTTCAGTGAGACAACACCCGATATCTGGGGTGCTTCTGCCCTTTAAATATACTCAAATCTCAAGTGCAGCTGCAATCTGCCTGCAGTTTTACAGCCTGCCAATGCCAAGCTCTCTCGACAGTGGGAATCATAATGGTGCACATTGTTTGTTTGTATCTGAATTTTTTTTAAATTTAATAAAAATTAATTCTGCTGTGTTGGATGACCCAGGTGGAAATCTCACTGTCTGTTTAATCTCAAAGGATATGGAGCCCATCAGACATAATTGTGTCTTTTCAACTCTGAAGAAAACAAGTGGCGGTTGAAATAAATAGAATATATGCGCTTGAGTGAAAGTTAGAGAAGCACATGATGGAGAAAGGAATAGCATAATATACATTTAAATGAAAAGAGGTCTGAGGAAGCCTGTTACAGAGCATAAATGTTATCACTCACCAGATCTCGCTTAGACATTTATAGTATATGATTTTAAATAACTTACAAAGACAGACTTTTAACAGCATTTGTATTTAAATTGCTAGACCTCTTTACACGTGTAGGTAGATTTATGTAGCTTGTCCAAAGTGAATTTATTAAGATTCTGTTAAAGTCTTTGGTGAAAAAATAACTAGAAATCGTGCATTTAAAATAATACCATTGCAATAAAGATACTGATTTGACTGTGAATACTTTTTGGTTCTCTGCTAGTAGTATATTAAATGTCAGACTGTATTTCCAAACATAAAGTATACAATATACTTATATTTACAGGCCTGCTGTCAGCAATTGATTTAGTGGAAGTTAACCCATCTTTAGGAAAAACCGAAGAGGAAGTTACATCTACTGTTAATTCTGGTCGAGATATCATCTTGACAGCACTTGGCTATTTGGCAAAATAATTCCACAGCCTTTTTTTTTGCTAGAACTGTTACAGCTTTAAACATTTATCTTCTCTCATATCTCAGTTTTGTAGCTTCATGAATCATTCGTAATTCCGAAGAGAAAATTTGAAATGATGTAATAACTTTTTAAACTTTGCATGAAATATTAAGACAGATTTATAAGTATTAAGTTGTTTTTTTTTTTGATTGCTTGGCATAGTGTCCTGAATGAGAGTTGCTATTAATTCAACAGTTGCAACATGCATTGTCTTCAACTCCAATTCCCTTGTTGTTTTTCACACTGAATCTGTTGCATTGAGTTACATCAAGTCATCAGAACAGAAACTTGCCATTTTGGCCGAACTGATCGGTGATGGTATTTAGGCCCCATACAGGCTTCCTCAGTCCTCCTATTTCATTTAACCTTTTCAACATATTATTCTATTCCGTACTCCCTCATGTGTTTCTCTAACTTTCACTTAAGTGCATATATGCTGTTTGCTTCAACTACTACTTGTGGTAGTGTGTTTTGCATTCTTTCCACTCTGGATTTTAAACTCTCCTGAATTCCTCACTAGATTTACACATGACTAACCTCTATTTGAAAACTCCCCCACAAATAGAAATATTTTCTTGACAACAACCCTATCAAAATCTTTCATAATGTTAGACTCCTTGGATGAAGGAGTGGGAGGGTGGATTAGCAAGTTCGCGGACGATACGAAGGTGGGTCATGTGGACAGTACGGAGGGCTGTTCTAGGTTACAAAGGGACATTGATAGAATGCAGAGCTGGCCTGAGAAGTGGCAGATGGAGTTTAACCCTGAAAAGTGTGAGGTGATTCATTTTGGAAGGACAAACTTGAAAGCAGAATACGGGGTTAACGGAAAGATTCTTGGCAGTGTGGAGGAGCAGAGGGATCTTGGGGTTCATGCTCACAGTTCCCTGAGAGCTGCCACCCAGGTGGATAGAGTTGTTAAGAAGGCGTATGGTGTGTTAGCTTTCGTTAATAGAGGGATTGAGTTCAAGAGCCGTGAAGTTATGCTCCAGCTATACAAAAACCTGGTTCGGCCACATCTGGAGTATTGTGTCCAGTTCTGGTCACCTCATCACAGGAAAGATGTGGAAGTGTTAGAAAAGGTGCAGAGGAGATTTACAAGGATGTTGCCTGGAATTGAGGGGAGGTCTTACGAGGAAAGGTTGAGAGAGCTACGGCTTTTCTCTTTAGAATGACGAAGGATGAGAGGTGACTTGATAGAGGTGTACAAAATGATCAGAGGTATAGATAGAGTAGATAGCCAGAGAGTTTTTCCTAGGGTGGAGGTAGCTTTTACGAGGGGACATAGTTTTCAAGTGAAAGGAGGTAGATGTCGGGGAGACGTCAGAGGTAGGTTCTTCACTCAGAGTGGTGGGGCATGGAATGCATTGCTGGAGAGGGTAGTGGAGTTGGCCTCATTAGGGGCATTTAAGCGGCTATTAGATAGGCATATGGATGATAATATAAGGTAGGGGTGGAGGTTAGATAGACCTTAGGTTTAGGGTAAAAGTTCGGCACAACGTCGTGGGCCGAAGGGCCTGTACTGTTCTAAGTTCTATGTTCAGACCTCTATCAGGTGACTTCTCTTTTCTTCAGAGGAGTCCACCCTGTCTTGATAAATATATCTTCTCAGTGGTATAATCCTACATAATTTTCTCTGGATCTTATCCAGTTACTCAATAATTTTGGTCTTCATATTATAAAATTGTACAGTACTTCATGTGAGGTCTAACGAAGGTTCAGTACAAGTTTAATATAACTTCTCTGCTTTTCAGTCTTCCTGGATCTCTGTGCTTGGTGTGCATTTTTAAAAACATGAATTTTGTGACTTGCATATCAGTATCCTAGACCTCATTGCTTCTCCTTTCAATTCAGCATTCAATCAGTATGGGGTCTTTTTAATCTTCCTACAAAATGCACTCCTTCACATTTGTCAATATTGAAGTTAATTTGCCAGTTACACACCAATTTTGCAAGTTTATTAAAATTTTGTACTTTGTCATATTTTCCTCTGTATTAACTATACTTTTCAATTGGTCTTCTCTGCAAGTTTTAGTGCACTTCTGACCCCCAAGTCCAAATCAATAATGTACATTGAGAACAATGGTGGTATAGCAACAATTTGTTTGCAAAACCATTTCCCACTCTTTGCAACTCAGAGGAGCTATCCTTAAACTGTTCAATGTTTTGTAGCCAGTTTTTTAATTCATTCTGGTAGTGGTGTATGTTCTCAGCATCTTACTCCACTCCTGAAATGTACTTTTTACCTGCATGCACACTGTCAACGAATTCACATTCTTCTTCCTCCAGAATATTGTTTTGACTATGTTCCATTTTTTTCTTTCAACATAAGAAAAACCCTAATCATTGCCTTTACAATCTCAATGATCTCCTCACTGTTCTTCTATTTCTTCCCTTCATAAATGTCATTTTAGTGCTTTGCAGCTCGTATCCATATGCAATGTACATCATCCTTATGTTACAATCCTGGGCAAGTCTCTAAATTATTTTATGATCTGGTTAGTTTTTGATTTTAAGTAGCCAAAATTAGAAATCACTGAAAATAAAACAAGATACCACAAATGAAAGGAAATAAACTGTTCCAACTGCAAATCAACAAGGCAAAAAGCCAATATCATGTTAGAGAATGAAATAAACAAACATGAATTAATTGATACATTGATGTTGAATACACCACCAATTCTACATTAAGTGGTAGATGACTACAACTAGAATTGATTCCATTAATTTCCTCAGTATCTCTCCCAGATATAAATCACAAAACTTCTTTAGAGTTTGTCTTCTTCACAATGGATTTCAGCTTTTATCTTTTGAGCATCTAGTCTGATTCCCTCAAAAGGTGCCTGGAGGCCTTCCTGCTTCCTTGGCCTGCAAATAATTGTCAGGTAACAGGAGTCAAACTTAAAATGCCTAAATAACTGCTAACCCTCTTCTCCTGAGAGTGCAGCCTACAGGATTCACAAGGGAGCATCTTAGCATCTAACATCTAATCACTGGCATGATCCCAAATTCCTAGCTGCTCAGAGCAGAACCCAATTCCTCACAGCCTTTCCTTTGCCTATGCCAGTTTCATGGTTCAGTGGATAATTGTTCTTCAGCCTTGCCATGCCAACACTGCTTTCCCCATGGGCTTCTCTGACCCTGATCTTTCCAAAAGCACAAAGATCGCAACGTTTTGCTGTTTCGTCCTCTCTGGACAGGCTGCTGGTCATTATGCCCACACTGCTGCGTGACGTGCTAATATCCCCCAGAAGGGTTCCATTCCTGTCCTGAAGCAGTATCTAACCTGTTGAAGCTTGATACATTCAGTATTTTAAATGTTACAAGATTCAGTTAACCAAAAGTCACTCCTACAGTTGCATAATTGCAATGGTTCCACATCTAAAACACTGAAAATCCAAAATATAGATTCCCTCACACCTGTCTTTGCGAAGTTTTGAGAAAAACCTTTCCAAATTGAATTCAAAATCCTACACTTTAAATACCTTCATTAACCATCCTATTCCAGATTTATCCTTGCTTAATCATTCTGCACTTGTGACTCAACTGCTTGATTCCTGTTTTATTTGCTATTGCAGTAGAAGCTATTATTTCAGATACCATGCCTTGATTTTTGAAATTATCTCCCAATAACATTTTGTCTAGCTATTTCAAATGCCTCAACTTAAGCTTCTTCTGACCTCTAGTCTTCTGTTGTTCCTCCCTACATTCCTAACCTACAAATTATGTGGGGAATTACATAGATTTATATGAACATTTAAGTTTTAAGATCTTCAGTGTTATAAATCTACATGCAGCATTAACTAGTGTATTTCAACATGAACTCTTCTGAATTTCAACAGAGAAAGGGACAGCTCTGCTGCTAAACAAACTGTCAAACACTGTTTGCAAATTCTGGAAACAGATAGCAGATCACTAAGTATTTGAATAGAGAATAAAATGTCAATGATTTAATTAAAAGTTAATGCTGGCATTTTGTGACCTGCTCTGTTAGACTTGCTTTTGCATGTTTACAAATGTTTATTTTCAGATGTTTTGTCCACAAAATTGTCGAAAAAAGTGTGAAGTTGATGAATTACCAAAAGCTTTTGGGAGTGTCTAAACAACAAGATAAACTGTACATCTTACTAACTTATAAGATTTAAGGATTTTAACTGCTCCACCACTGATGGTCATACTTTCAATCAGCTAGACCAAAAGCTCTGAAATGCCCTTTCTATAACTTTCCATCTTGCTTTGTGTCTTTAAGATAATCCTTAAAACCTAACTTTTGGTCATTGAACTTACTATCTCTTCATGTGGCTCAGTGTCATACTATGTTTGACAATACTCCTGTGAAACACCCAAGGACCTTTTATTATGTTAAAGTCACTAAATAAATAAAAGATGTTGGTGTTTGAGAAGTAAATAGGAAAGGCTCAGAATGATGAATTAAACATCAAATCAGATGCAGGGAAATAAAAATTGTATTAAGAGAAAAAGAAACAGGGAAATAACAAAAAAAAACTATCTTGACCTTTTCAAAATATCAGAAATATTTGTGATCTGAAGGAACAACATTCCACATTTATAATTGGTTACTTTCTTTCCAAGATTGCTTGGCAATCATTAGCAATTGTATTGTTAAAAGTAGCTGCATCTAATTACAAGACCTTAATCAGCAATTAATGTGCAAATGCTGCAACTTCATGAATATTGCATGAAGGTTAAATGAAGCTATAGTGGAACTTTGCATTATGGACAGTAAACTTATGGTGATTCATAGTTTACAATGTTTCTGTGCCTTGCTACGAATTGTTGGCTGATCTATGCTCCAGTAACCCACGTGTTCATTCTGACACCATAATTTTTCTGCAAAATGCAGCCATTGTTTTAGATTCAGACCAAGGGTTTAAAGAAAGGTGTGCACTTTAAACAGCTAGGCTGTTTCCTCCACAGATGCTGACTGATCTGCTCTATGTTTCTAGAATCTTCTTTGTCATTTTTTGTTTTAGATTTCCAGGAGCTGCAATATTTGGTTTTAACTAATACTTGCTATAGGAAAGATGTCGTTAAACTTGAAAGGGTTCAGAAAAGATTTACAAGGATGTTGCCGGGACTGGAGGATTTGAGCTATAGGGAGAGACTGAATAGACTAGAGCTATTTTCCCTGGATTGTCAGAGGGTGAGGGGTGACCTTATAGAGGTTTATAAAATCATGAGAGGCATGGATAGGGTGAATAGTCATGGTCTTTTTCTCAGGCTCGGGGAGTCCAAAACTAGATGGCATAGGTTTAAGATGAGAGGGCAAAGATATAAAAAGGACCTGAGGGGCAGCTTTTACACACCAGAGGGTGGTGCGCATAGGGAATAAGCTGCCGGAGGAGGTGGTGGAGGCAGGTACAACTACAACATTTAAAAGGCATCTGGGTCAGTACATGAATAGGGAGGGGTTAGTGGGATATGGACTAAATGCTGGCAAATGGGACTAGATCAGTTTAGGATATCTGGTTGGGTTGGACGATTTGGACTGAGGGGTCTGTTTCTGTGCTGTATAACTAAGAGTTGCCCACAGTTCACTACTGCAGAATCTGACTGACCGAATATCTCAATTCAAGTTTGTTTTCTGCTAATTTGCTTTCCCTAGATACACTCTGACCATTTACTCTATATATAAAACTGTACAATTTATTATATTTCTGCTAACACCAAACACCAAATTACACAATCATTCTGATCATACTGAGAACTTCATAAACAATCATCAGGCGTACTTTCATTTGTAGTAACAGTTTGTTTTACAAAAGTATATCAGGGCAACTTAATCTCCTTCATGGATCACTTTCGGTTTATATACAATTTTATCTGAGAACTAAAGCCTAATCTTTTTGTTTAAAGAGAAAGGTGATAGCAAAATGCAAACTAATTTCCAGGTGAGATGTATCCCAGGCTCTTGAGGAAGACAAGGAAGGAAATATCAGAGGCCCTGGCAGTAATTTTTGATTCTTTTCTGGTCACAGGTGAGATGCCTGAGAACAGGAGGATAGCTAACATTATGCCATTATTAAAAGAGGGAGGAATTGATAGAACAGAAAATTACAGGCCAGTCAGTCTAACGAAAGTCAGTCAGTGGAAAGTTGTTAGAAAGAATTAAGGCACAGAATATATCTGCACTTGGAGAAACATGGATTAATTAGGGATAGTCAGCACGGATTTATTAAGGGAAGGTTATATTAGACAAATTTGATCAATTTTTTTTGGGGAGGCTAACCAGGAATGTTGATGAGGGTAATGCATTTGATATGGTCTCCATGTAATTTAGCAAGGCTTTTGAAAGCAGACTGATCAAGAAAGTACGAATTCATGAGATTCAGGGCAAAGTGGCATTTTGCCTCCAAAATTGAGAGGCAAAAAGAAGAGGGTGATCATAGAGGGATGTTTCTGTGACTGGAAGTTTCACAGGGCTTGGTGTTGGGCACCTTGCTGGTGGTGTTTACTAATGATTTGGATTTAAATGTAGGTGTTCACAAATGACATGAAAGTTGGGAGGATGGTAAACAGCAAGATGTACAGCCATAAATTGCAGAAGGATAGTGATGGACTATCTGCTGAACAGGGCAGGGGGCAGATGAAATTCAACCCAGAGAAGTACAAGGTAATGCATTTGAGGAGACCTAACAAAACAAAGGAGGGCTAGAAAAGCATGGTGGGACTGTGGAATGTACTGGAGATCAGAGGGACCTTGATCTGCACATCTACAGATGCTTGAAGGTATCAGGGCATGCAGGTAAGATGGTTAAGGGTGCACATTGATTTTACGAGCTAGGATATAGAATACAAGAGCAAGTAAGTTTTATGCTGAAATTGTACAAAAGGCTGTTAAGGCCACAAGTGGAGTACAGCATGCAGTTCTGATCACCATGAAAAAGGAAGGTTGCACTAGAAAGGGTGCAGAGGAGATTTATGAGGAGCTGCCTGTGCTGAAGGGTCTGAGGCATGAGGAAAAATTCACTAGGCTAAGGTTATTTTCTTGGAGCTGCAAAAATTAAGAGGGGACTTGATGGAGGTATATAAAATTATACAGATTATAAGGTGTATATGGATAGATGGAAAGGTGCTCTTTTTCCCCCCATTAGAGGAGCGGTCAATACCAGGGAGTACAGAATTACTTTAGAGGTAGAGGACTAAGAGGAGACTTGAGGTGAATTTTCACTGAGGATAGTGGGAGTATGGAACTCAGCCTGAAAGATGGTCCAGTCAGAAACTCTCCTAACATTTAAGCATTATTTAAGTATTTATTTGCTTTGCCATAGCCTCCAAGGCTATGAAATAAAAACTGGAAAAGGGGATTTGTGTAGTCAGATATTTATCGACTGCACCGATTATGTGGGCCGAGTAGACTTGTTCTCCGTTGTAAACACCTATGAGTCTATGAACACTCATTTGAATGCTTAAGCAAGTGCTTCAAATTGGCAGGCAGTGGAAATTAAATCCTTGAATTTAATGGGTAAACATTTGTTCAAAAAAGTAGGTTCCAAAGGAGGGTTATATTGGACTCAAAAATGGTAACTCTATTTCTATATCCACAGATGCTGCCAGACCTGTTGAGTTTCTCCAGGGATAGTAGGAACTGCAGATGCTGGAGAATCTGAGATAACAAGGTGTAGAGCTGGATGAACACAGCAGGCCAAGCAGCATCAGAGGAGCAGGAAGGCTGACGTTTCAGGCCTAGACCCTTCATCAGAAATGGGGGAGGGGAAGGGGAAGGGGAAGGGGGTTCTGAAATAAATAGGGAGAGAGGGGGAGGCGGATAGAAGATGGATAGAGGAGAAGATAGGTGGAGAGGTTCCAGAGGGAGGAGGGTAACTTTTTCAGGCTAGGCATCCTTAGAAGAGGCTTCACAGTGGGGTTAAAATTGTATCAGAGATAGTAGGAACTGCAGATGCTGGAGAATCTGAGATAACAAGTTTCTCCAGGGCTTGTTTTTATTTCCAAAAAAAGATTCAGATGTGGAAACTTCCTCTTGTATTTTTCTAGTGAATCTCCTAATACAACATTGAACTTAGATTAAACAGCTCATGCAGGAAAATGTACTTCCGATCCTTATTCAAAATCAAGCAACTGAATAATTTAAACTCTGGTACATATTGTTTCCATTCTCTCATTATGGATGGTCACTGATTGAACTGGAGGGATGCTGCTTCCTGTGTTTTTTGTTATTGATAAAATTTATTATTGTGAACAGTTACTGTTCTGTGTAATTTAGAAAATAATAAATGGATTTTGTGGTTTCTTTCTGGTAATAATGCTAAGTTACTGCAATAGCTTAACAATTAATCTTAAAGAAGACCACACATGGAGTACTGAGAGTGGTTTTGGTCCCCTTCTTTAAAGAAGGATATCGTTTCAATGGAGGCAGGATGAGCCTTTGTATGGAGAGACTGTCTTACAAGCAAAGCTAAACAGTTTGGGACTCCACTCGCAGGAGTTTAGAAGAATGAGAGGTGATTTCATTGAGGCATTTAGGATTCTTAAGGGGCTTGACAAATTAAATGTTGAAAGGATATTTTCTCTGATGGGGGAGTCTTGGACAAGAGGGAATAGTCTGAGAATTAGGGGTGCCCATTTAGGACTGAGATGAAGAGGAATTTTTCTTTCTGAAAGTTGAGTGTTATTGGAACTCCTTGTCACAAAGAGCTGTGGGGACAGAGTCCCTGTGTACATTTAAGGCTGGGCTAGGTATATTTTTGATCTGTAGGGGAGTCAGGGGTCACTAGGAAAAAGCAGAATAGTGGACGTGAGCAATGTCGGATCAACCACGATCTTGTTGCATGGCAGAGACGTTCGAGGGCCGGATGGTCTACTCCTGTTCCTATCTCTTTTATGGTCTTATGACCTTTTCGAAATATATTTTCTTTTGCTCATTATCAGTAAGAGTGACCTTAGTCCACCTCTCTTTTATTGTTTACATTTTGCATTATACATGTTGATACTAGAGATTCAATTATTTGAAACAGGGATCCATTATCTACATATTCATATTTTATGGTGAATCATGCAGCTTGCCATACTGTCTACACAAAACTTTGCTTCCCGGTGACAGGTGAATGCATGACTCAAGGGGCATAGCAAAGGGACATTAGATTAGGCGGTGGGATCTATACAGTCCAGATAGATTCACCTCAACAGAACCAGGGCCAATATCCTCATGGGGCAGTTTGGATGTGCTGCTTATGAGGATTTAAACAAACTTTGCTAGATGGGAATCAGGATGCTGCATTAGAAAAGGAAAACAAGGTGTGCAACGGATTGGGAGAGGCAGAGAGCAGTGAAATAAGAAATAACAAGGACCTAGGTAGGATGAGAGTAGAATGGATTGTAATATAGTTAAATTACATTTACAGTGCCTTCATGTAAGGAGCCAAATTATGACAAATAAAGTTGGTGAGCTGCAGGTGCAGATAGCCACATGGAAATATCATGTTGTGGCAATAATAGAGGCTTGCTTCAAGAAAAAAGAAAGGATTGAGAACTAGATATTTCTGGATACAAGTAGTTCAGGCAATGTAAGGGAAGGAAAGGAGCAAAGTAATTAGGAGAAAGCTGTAGCTTCAGAAAAAATACATTTTGGAGGGATTAGGAACAGATCTATTTCGTTAGAATTAAGAAACAATGGAGGTACTGTTTACACTAGTGGGAAATATATGGAGGTGCTAATTTGTAAGAAAACTAACGAGGTGAAAGAATTAAAAAGGTTAACAATTAAATTCCCACATTATCGTTCTATTCCCTGGGACAAGATAAATCATTAAATGTGATATATCAAGTTGAGAAATTGGTTAAAAAGGCATACGAAGAAAATATATATAAAAGGCTTTATAAGTAGCTTTCAAAATGCAAAATAATTTATGATTAACGTTTATAAAACAATGGTTCAGCCTCAACTAGTGTATTGCTTTCATTTCTGGACACATTTTAAGAAGGACGTGTAAGTTCCAGCAACGGTGCAGAATAGATTTATGAGAATACTTTCAGGAATGAAGGACTTCCGTTTTGAAAATTGTTTGCAGAAACTATGGTTGTTCACCCCGGAGAAAGTTGAGAGGAGATTTGGTAGAGGTGCTTAAAACTATGAATTGCCTAGGCAGAGTAGATAGAAGTATTCCCATTGCTGGAAAAATCGAGAACCAGAGTTCATAGATTTAAGAGATAGTAAGAACTGTAGATGCTGGAGTCAGAGATAACACAGTGTGGAGCTAGAGGAACACAGCAGGCCAGACAGCATCAGAGGAGCAGGAAGGGTTCCGACCCGAAACGTCAACTTTCCTGCTCCTCTAATGCTGCCTGGCCTTCATAGATTTAAGGTTATTGGCAACAGAGCTAATGGCTGCAACTAATGCAAGTGTTGAGAAGCTAGAATGCACGACCCAGGAATTTGGATTTCAAGAGGGATTTGGAAGCATTTGGACAGAAAAGAAACTGAAGGGTTACAGGCAAAAGACAGTGGGGAATGTAACTAGTTGGTTTACATTTTAAGGGCTGGCATCGACAGCCTTCTCTGCTGTACGCATTCTCTAATTCCAACGTTTTTTGACAATATATCAAACTTGCCTCATCAGTTAGCTAACAAGTAACTATAGACACTACCTTTTGCACGGTTTCACCATGGCTTCTTTGGGATAAAGATAAGTCCACAATGGCAATGAAAATTTGCAGTTAACGCAACTCTCCCACTCCGACCTCTCTATTCTTGGTCTCATGCAAAGTTCCTCAATGCAAACATGAGGATCAGCACCTCATATTTCAATTAAGCACTGGAAAATCAACAAATTTCAACGAGTTCAACAACTTCAGATTGTAACTAGCGCTTTTTGTCAACAACGTAACAACATAATGGTTCAGCTTTTAGCATTTCATTTGGTTCTTCAATGCCCCACTACCACCGTTTTCGCCTTGTATCATCTTTCTTCTATCACTTAATCACTCCATCTGGTCACAGAAGGGTTGCCATTTCTGGTTGGACATTTCACTTGAGTAGCAACAGATGACCTCCCACCTCCAACTACCTCATCCTTTCAAATAGCATTTTAACCTACTTACAACACTTTTATAAATAATAAATGTAGGTAGTCTAGCAGAATATTGGGGCAGATCAAATTTAATGAATTGAAGCGTGAAACAGTATATTTTGGCAAAAAGAACAAAGGAGAAGTCACATGAAATAAAGGACACTTCCAAAGATAGTAAAGGGATCTGGGGCATATGTCCACAACTTGTGGGAAACAGATCAAGGAAATAGTTAATAAAGCACTCAAGATCCTTAGCTTTAAAACTTGGGTGGAATGAACAAAAGCGAGAAATTTATCATGAAGCACTATAAAATTTGATTCAACTTCATCTGGAATATTATGTACAAGTCTCAGCACCATCTTTTTTAAGAAAAGTTGCAAAGGCATTGAAGGTGTGGATAAAGCAGAATGAGAATGGTAGCAGGAAACGGGCTTTGCTTACATGGAAAAATTTGAGAAGCTTAGACTGTTTTTAAGAATAGAAATTAAGAGTTGACTAATGTGTTCACAATCATTAAGGGTCTGAACAGAAATCGGGATGAACTTCCATTTGGCAGAAAAGTTGAGGACTAAAGGTCATTGATTTAAGGTACTAGCAAAGATAAAGCAAAGGTGACAGGACGAAAAATGCTTCTATGCAGTGAATGGTTAGGATTTGAGCCGCACGTGAAGAGGGTAGTGACACAGTTTCATTTGTGGTTTTCAGAAGAGAATCGAATTTGAGGAGATTAAAAAATGCAGGATTACGGGGCGACTGTTTGGAACAAGCGAAGAAACAATGGGTTGAATGTTCTGTTTCTGTACTATAACCACTGATTCTAATAATGCTCACTTAAATATTTTCCAAAGCCCACGAGTGTATTATCGGATTGCTCCAGGAGATTAATATTTCATTTTATATTTTCATTTTAAACTTCAGAAAAACTCGAGGGTTTGAACCCACCAACCAAGCACTTGCCTTTTATTCTGTTAATTTCTGTTAAATCTCTAAACTGTTCCAGTTCTGATCACAAGTCACCGACCCGAAAACTGTAGTATTTTCTCCAAGAATGCTACTCTAACCAGCTGAGCATCTTCAAATGTAGATACAATGCCTTATCTTTATTCAGAGAAATTACAACATCACGCAGTATGCCAATTGCTGCCCTCCCTCGGGTTTCGGAGGAGGCACGCGCTGACACATAACCGTCGTACTTGCTCGAGCGCTGTGACACCAGCATTGCCCGTCACCAAGATGGCGGCGATGACTTCAAACCCAGGAACTCTACGTCTATTTGCCAGCATGGGATTTCGTCCATTCAATCTCGCGAAGTTTGGTGCCTTTTCCTTTCCCCACCCCACCCCCAAAGTGTGTCGACGTACGGTCAAAACCGATCGCCGTAAGAAGTGGATGGTTTGCGAGCAGCGTAATGGACGGACGTTGAGGGGTTGGAGAGGGACTGGCACATGGGACGATGATGATCGTACGGGTTACCCGCGTTTGTTGCAAGGATTTTGCGAAAAAGGTAAGGACATAGCTCCCCGCCAGTCCTGCCCTTGATTCCAACCCCAACGTGCTTGCGGTATCTTAAGCAGATCTAAATGATTGCTGATTTATTTTAAATGACATTTCATCCACTCAACCTACTCCGTATTTTTGCATTAGATAAAATGAACGAACCAGATCCCACCCGGTTAGAGGCGATTTTGTTTTTAGTGGGTCAACTTCTCAATTTACCCTCTCAGGTTGGATGATGTGCACAGCGGCCTATTGAAATGCCAGACATACAATCCGTAGACACACACGTACAATACGTAGATGTAAAAAATACTATTAGAACTATGAAATGAATCAGTGCAATGTAATTTCAGAATAAAGGGGCGGCAGTTTAAGGTTGAGATGAGGAGAATTTCTTCTCTCAGACGATTGAGAGTCTTTGGAACTCCTTGCCACAGTGAGTCGTGGGGGCAGAGTCCTTTTGTACATTTAAGGCTGAGAGATTCTTTCATTAGGGGAAACAAGGGTTACTGGGAAAGGGCAGGAAAATAGATGGGAAGAATATTGGATCAGCCATGATTCTATTGAATGGGAGAGCAGGCTCGGGACCTGAACGACCTACTTGTGTTGCTATTTCTTATGGACACCTGTTGGTTTTTTTTCAGGCAGGTTAGAAATAGGCATTTTCTGTAAATGATCCTTACTATGTCTGACATCATGAATGAATGAGATTGTCCATTTCGTAGTTCATGATTTGGTTCATCCTAAAGTGTTTTTAAAGTCTTTTAACAGTAGATTGGTAAGGCAATCTACTTTCTCGTTCCTGTTGCCTAATCCTTTAAAATGAACAGTGACTATGAATGATATTCCCCAATTTTTCATCTTCCTTAAGTGTCATTTTTTTCTGTCACATATTTAATGGATTAAATGTTTCTGTTACCAAGTAAGTTATCTTTTATTCCTGCAACTACTGTGCATTGAAAAGCTAGTCTGTGTTTACGGACTCTGCTTTTTAAGTAACACAGTATTGCCCTGAACAACAACAATTTCCACAAGTACTGTATATTGATACTTTGCTCTACCTCACTGCCATCTTTAATGAATCTAAATTGTCATTTCCTGTTCGATATCTAATGCTGGATGAGCAGAAATTTCCTTTGTCTAAATATCTATTAGACAAAAGCCATTGTCTTCGGCGCCTGCCACAAATACTGACAAAGACGAATTCTAATAATAGTATTCTGATGTGTCTTGTTACATTTTGCCATGTTAAAGGTGCT
>NC_063340.1:75569768-75586080 GCF_021869965.1 Rhincodon typus
GATTCTCCAGCATCTGCAGTTCCTACTATCTCTTTGTTATCTCTGTATCTTTCTTTTACGGTTTTTCTGTCTTGCAACTAAAATAGGTAATGTACTTTTATAAATAAATCTATATGACTTCATGGTTCTTTCTGATAAATATGGTAATCTCATGTCTTATTAGTTTTATGCATGTTTATGAAGTACAACTATTGAAAAATGCATCTAAAAATTACTGAAATTACAGTTGCTTTGTTTCAGGTTTTCTCTTTTCTTTATCTGAGTAAAAAGCAACAAAATATTTTTAATCAAATGTACGTTCCAGAGCCAAGTGGGACAATATTTTGTGTGCTACTTTTGCTTTAACTAAGATTCTTTCTTTTCTTTTTGAAATAGTTTGTCTCAACTCTATCTGGAGGATATGAATTGCCATCGAATCTCCAAGCAAACTTCATTGACACAAAAAAAAATGGTATGCTATTCAGTATTATTTTGTTCAAAGAAGGGCTGCACCCTGGCTCAGTGGTTAGCAGTGTTGCCTCATAGCACCAGAGACCCAGGTTTGATTCCAGTGTTGGGTGACTATCTGTGTAGAGTTTGTACATTCTCTCTGTCTCTGCGTGGGTTTCCTCTAGGTTCTCCAGTTTCCTCCCACAGTACAGAGATGTGCAGGGAAGGTGGATTAGCCATGGGGTTACGGGGATAGGGTAGGAGGGTGTGTCTAGATAGGATGCTCTTCGGAGTGTTAGTGAGGACTTGATGGCCTGACTGGCCTGCTTCCACATTGTAGGGTTGTATGATTCTAAGTATTTAAGCACAAGAGAAAACACAAAGTTGAATTCTGAAGAAGGGTCATGTGACCCAAATATTAACTCTGCTTTCTGTCCATAGATGCTGCCAAACCTGCTGAGTTCTTCCAGCAATTTCTGTTTGTGTTTAAGCACAAGACCCTATCTAACCTTCAGTTTCTAAGCAAAGACCCTAACGTCAGTTTTTGCTTTCATTCAGTTGGCAAGGAGAAGATTGAAAACATGTAATGGAATGGCATTGCATCTGTCTATTCTACTAGTTTGATATAGTACATTATTGCATCGTCACACTGCCTCCATTGTAGTAATCCTCTGCTAAAGAAATTAGACAGTATTCTGCAACATCATGTTGTTAATAGCCTGTAGTTTTGATCAGTTATCCATGGGTAATGATATTTCTTGCTGGTAATAACAGTTTTAGCATCTCAAAATTATATTTTGCTGTCTGTAATTTAATTGTAACTCTTGTTTTCGATTAAGCAGGAAGGTGTAAATACAGCAATTATCTATAGCTTACAATTTATGAAGGAAAAATAAGACATACTGAGAGCAAAAGGTGAGGGAGAAATTATTTTAAATATTAATCATAAAGTGACCAATAAAGTTGGCTCCTTGAAGAGGTGAACTAACCAAAACCAGGAGCCTGCATTTAGTGTTAGGAAATTCTGATTTAGTGGTCAGTTATCAGTTGCAGCCAGAGTTTAAAGGCCATAACAGGCTTTGTTTACTTAGGTGTATTATGTTCAATCCCAGGTAAAGTATTTTTTACATTTACATTTTTAATGGACGGTAGGCAATAGAATCTTTTCAAAGCATTGTTTTAACTGTCGCCATTGTATTCATGGATGAGTAAAATTAATTCATTATTTGACTATGGCAGCATTCATAATCTGGTTAACACATTTCAGGACCACCACCACCAATTGAGTCTGGATTGCCTGTTTTCCGAAAGTGTGAGATAGCAGTTCCTACACATCTGAAGCCCAGACAGGCCTGGCTAGAGTCTCTGCGAAGCTATACTGATGACAAGCTAGGCATTATTGATTTACACCCTGATGTTTTTGCAGTACCTCCAAGGTAATGTATTCTGATCTCTCTCTCCCTGCACCTTGTCTGCAGCTGTAACACTGTATTCGACAGTCTGTTCTGTGAACCTGATGCACTTTGTATCTTACAATCTGCCTGTGTAAGCACACAAAACAACATGTTTCACTGTATCTCAGTACATGTGACAACAATAAATCAACCAATCACTTCATTTTGAGATTACAACAGAACTGAAATATTATGTAATTTGATTATTTAAAATTGTCTTCCTGTTGTTCCACTACCTTTCTTTACTGCCTTGTAGGAAAATATTAATTGTCATTGTATTAGTTTGGCACAGTGTAACCAGTTTCTTTCTCTATGATATTCGGCTATGCACAAAATTATATAAATAAATGTAAAAACAGTGAATACATCAGTGTACTGAAATATGGTTATCCTAAACAGTTAGAATGTTGAAAGTAAACTTGATCACCTTTGTCATCATTAAACGGACTAAACTAGAGGAGACACACAAACTTATAAACAACACCCTCACCGGACTAAAATTTACCAGAGAGGAGGAGAAGAACAAACAGCTCCTATTCCTGGACATGGTTGTAGAGAGCAAGACAAATGGGGAACTCCAAATGAAAATACACAGAAAAGCCACACACACGGACCAGGTACTGAACTTCAACAGTCACCATCCCAACACACACAAATGAAGCTGCATGCGAACACTATTTAAACGGGCAACGACACACTGCAGCAACATAGAACTATGCCAAGAGGAAGAAGAATACCTCTTCCAGGTTTTCAAGGATAATGGATATCCAAAAAACTGGGTCAGAAGATGCCTACAAGAACAACATCAGAAAGATACGACACGTCCTGACACACTCATCACACTACCCTACATCAGGAACACATCGGAACTAACCACAGGACTCCTACGACCACTGGGCATCAGAGTGGCACACAAGCCCACATCAACCCTATGACAACTGTTCACCTGAACCAAAGATCCACTCCCCGCCAAGGACAGGACCAATGTCATCTATAAGATCCCCTGCAGAGACTGAGAAACACTACATCGGACAAACAGGAAGGAAACTAACAACAAGAGTACATGAACACCAACTGGCTACAAAAAGTCACGACCAATACTCACTCATCTCAATCCACATGGATAAGGAGAACCACCAATTCGACTGGGACAACACCAAAATCCTGGGACAACCTAAGCAGAGACAGGCACGGGAATTCCTAGAAGCCTGGCACTCCACGAAGAAAGCCGTTAATAAACACATAGAACTTGACCCCATATACATTCCACTACGAAGGAAAACTGAAGTGGGGCAATCCAGCTCAACGGACTCCAGAGTTTAAAAACCAGGCGGGAAAACACACTGACGCTTCATCGGAGGCTGCACTGATGATGTTACCCAGCATAGTAACGAAATGTCTGTGGAACAACAAACCAGCTCGGCGAGCCAACCAACCTCAACAGCAAACTTGATGGTAACATATTGCCCTATGTTCATAAATTAGTCCTTTCTTGTACATACTAACTTTTTTAAAAATTGCTCATGATATTTGGGCAGTACTGGCTGAGCCAGCATTTTATTGCTTGTCCCTGGTTGCCCTTGAGAAGTTGGTGGTTAGGTGTTTTCTTGAACTGCGGTAGTCCATGTGCTGGAGATAGATGCTGTTAGGGAAGGAATTCCATAATTTTGCCCCAGTGACTCTGAAGGATGGTGTCAGAATGTGATTGGCTTGGAGGGCACTTGCAGGTGGTGGTGTGCCCATGTAACTGCTGCCCTTGTTCTTCTACATGGTAGTGGTTGCTTGTTTGGAAGGTACTGTCTTAGGAGCCTTGGTGAATTTCTGCAGTGCACCTTTGGAGATAACTCATACTGCTGCTACCTAGCATTGGTGGTGAAGGAAGTGGATGTTTGTGGATGTGGTGCTAATCAGTGGGCTGCTTTCTACCAGATGATGTCAAGCCTCTTGAGTGTAGTTGGAGCTGGTAAATGTGGTGCATTCCATCACAGTACTCATCTGTGCTACCGTGACTCAACCGAATTTGGAAACTGGCAATGAGGATTTGCTGCTTTGTTAAATAACTTATGATTGCTTGGTGTGAACATTGTGCTTAAAAGGGAAAAACTTAGACAAATTTAAAGATTAAAAGACTTTGGAGTGTAGGTTCGTAGTTTCTTGAAAGTGGAGGCCCAGGTAGACAGGATGGTGAAGAAGGCACAAAAACAGAAGTTCCTGGAAAAGCTCAGCAGGTCTGGCAGCATCAGTGGAGAAAAAAATCAGAGTTAATGTTTCAGGTCCTTTCTGAGGTAGGGTCACTGGACCCGAAACGTTAACTCTGATTTTTTTTCTCTACTGATGCTGCCAGACTGTTGAGCTTTTCCAGTAACTTCTGTTTTTGTTCCTGATTTACAGCATCCTCAGTTCTTTCAGTTTTTATATAGTGAAGAAGGCATTACGTACGCTTGCTTTTATTGGTCATTCCATTGACTATAGGAGTTGGGAGTTCATGTTGCGGCTGTACAGGACATTGGTTAGGCCACTTTTGGAATACTGCACGCAATTCAGGTCTCCTTCTGGAAGATGTTGTGAAACCTGAGAGGGTTCAGAAAAGATTTACGAGGATGTTGCCAGGGTTGGAGAGTTTGAGCTATGCAGAGAGGCTGAATATGCTGGGGCTATTTTTCCTGGAGCATCAGATGTTGAGGGGTGACTTTATTGAAGTTTATAAAATCATGAAGGACATGGATAGGATGAGTAGAGAAGGTCTTTTCCCTGGGTTGGGGAAGTCCAAAACTAGAGGGCATAGGTTTAAGATGAGAGGGGAAAGATTTAAAAGAAATCTAAGGGGCAATGTTTTCACACAGAGGGTGGTACGTGTATGGAACAAGCTGCTAGTGGAAGTGGTGGAGGCTGGTACAATTATAACATTTAAAAGGCGTCTGGGTCTGTATATGAATAGGAAGGGCTTAGAGGGATACGGACCAAGTGCTGGCAAATGGGACTAGATTTATTTAGGATAGCTGGTCGGCATGGACAATTTTGGACTGAAGCATCTGTTTATAAAAGAAAAAGGCAGAGATTGTGATTGGGGAGTGTACAATATCAGCCTTGTTGATAAATACTTTTTATCTTTTTGCCTTTTCTTTTCAACTTATACCCTGTTGAAAAGAGAGCCTCGGAGCATTCTTATACGAGACGCTGATACTGTATCTCTCCATTTACTTTCTATGTTGTCAACTGTGAAATCACACTGCTGCCAACTTATAACACCGTTCCGTTTGACTTGAATATTGCAGGGTTTATCTCATGCTTTGTCTTATCAAGATTTTACTATACATGCAGCAATTCAGAATGTGCCACAGAAGAAATCAAAAGACCATACACAACTTTCACTTTAAGATGCGTGCATGTGTAGCAACCTTAAAGGGACCATAGAGTGGAAAACTCCATGTGCAGCAGAAACAAATGAAAGAGAATGTTACTAGCAAGACAAGCACTTATTCTTCATCTCTAGTTGTCCTTCGTGATGATAGTGTATCTCCTTGAACAACAGTGACATTACATGTTTCTGTTCCGATGATGTGTGACTTGAGAATGTGCAAAATGATGCTGTGCAAAATGCATCTGTAGCTGTTAACTTTCTTGGTGGTATAAGTTGAAACTTTGGGAGGTGTCCTGAGAGAAATCTTCATAAATCTTTGAAGTGCAACTTATATAAATCAATGTAGGCATGGTCGTGGAAGGTGTGATGGTCTGGACTAGGTGATGTGCCAGTCAAGCAGCCTGTTTTGCCCTCTGCATCAAAATGAACCAAGATTTAATTGTAATTGTTAGCTGCATGAAAAGTAGTGCATTCAAGGTCATTTCGTAAAGAAATTTTTGCATTTATCAACATTACTACTGTATTATTTGACATAATGTTGACTAATAGGCTTTACTAATGGGAGCATGGAGAAAGTTGTATTGAACTTACATGAAACACTACTTTGGCCTCACTGGAGTATTCCAATTCTGGGTTCTGCACTTCAGGAATATTGTGATGGCTTTGGAGAGAGTACAGGAAAGGCTTTTGAGAATGGTTCCAGGGAGGACTTTCAGTTATGAAGACCAACTGGACAAATTTGGACTGTTTTAAATGAAGAGAAGGCTAAAGGGAGATCTGATTGAAGTATTCAAAATCATTAGAGGTTTGGCCAAAGTAAATATGCTCCCACTCAAGAAAGGATTCAGAAAGGAGGGCATCGGTTTAAGGTAATAGTAAAAGAAGCAAAATTGAAATGAGATAAAATGTTTTCATGCAGCATGTTGTTATGACCTGTAACATGTTGCTTGATAATACGGTGGAAGCAGGTTCAAATGAGGCACTCAAAAAGGAATTATGTGATTTTTGAAAAGGAACAGTGTACAGGAGTACAGAGAGAAGACAGGAGAATGTAACTAGCTCAGATGCCCATTTTGAAAGCCAGCACAGGCACAATGGACCGAATGGGCTCCTCCTCTACCGTAATGATTGATTTTAAATATAATGTGTACAGTTACTATTTCAGAAAACAAATGCCATGGATTAACTCTTTTATTTTTAAACAGAATTGATATTCTACATGAAGTTGCAATTTGGCAGAAAAACTTCAAAAGAATAGTAAGTACTATTTATTTTATACTCGAGAATGCAAGCTATTCAGTTCACAAATATTTTCATTCTGAAGACCATGTTCTAGGAACAGGTGTAGCCCATTTTAGGCGTTCGGGTTGTCAGCTATTTAAATAAATCAAGGCTTATCTGCATTTTAATGTAATTAACTGTTTTGCTTTATATCCATTGATACCGTTATTTAAAAAAAATGTCATGTTCTTAAATTTCCATTGACCTACAATCTACAGTCTTTGAGGTGGTGGTGGTGATGGTAGGGTATTTTCACCAACTGAAGGGAATTGATTCTTTGTTCCCATCCAATCTGTACGATCGTATAATTCTAAGAACTTGGGTTCTAAACTCAAGAGAATGCAAACTAGGTTTAAGCAAACTATCCTTATAATTTAACACATGTTGATCAGGACTGTAAAAATACTGATAGAAAATCCATTTTAAATTTGTAGAGCTATGCCAAGGTGAAGTCTCGAGCTGAAGTGCGAGGTGGAGGTAGGAAGCCATGGCGACAGAAGGGAAGTGGCAGGGCACGCCATGGCAGCATCCGGTCACCAATATGGAGGGGAGGTAATCATCTGTTGATTAAAGCATTTTTATTTATTTAAGTAATTCTGTTAATTAAACATTTTCATGCTGTCTTTGGAGGTATAATTCTGCTGTTTCTCTATTTCTAACTATGTTGTAAACATGTATAAAGTAAGCATTTTTTTCATTCTGTATAACAAGCGGTGTAAAACTCTTTCTCCTCTGCCCACCCTCCACTTGTTGTTTGTACACTCAATACACTCCATTTGTATTCCAGAAGTCAGGCCAGGACAATATAGAATTTGGACTGCTGACCACATTCATAATATTTTGCAATAGATGCATTCGTTTAAACATTTCCAATATCTTGTGCCCTTTTAATTGAATAACATGCTGCAACATCTAATACAATGTTAAAGGAACTGTTTTTATTGATTAGGGAAAGCCTAGTTCTGAAACGTGTGTTCATACACCGTTCTCAAAAGTTGGGATAATCATTTTTGTTATACTTAGGGAACATGAAAGCAATGCTCATGGAACATGTATACATTAAAATTAGTGCTTCTTACAACACATTAAGGATATTTGTAGTTCAACAGAAAATGTAAACAATCATTGTCATATGGAATAGCAATGGGGAAAGGTTTCAACTTTTTAACTATTTATAGTGAAATAATCATTGGAAGCCAGTTCAGAAAGAGAACACTCAGCATATAAACTAGACAGATCTGCATATTAAAAAAAGTTAAGTGTCAAATAAATTGTTTGACAGGTGGTGTTGCCCATGGTCCTCGAGGGCCAACTAGTTATTATTACATGTTGCCTATGAAAGTGCGTGTCATGGGACTGAAAGTGGCTCTCACTGTGAAGTTTGCGCAGGTAAGGACTAGCCTGTTGTTTCCAAGTCATTTGTGAACTTCTTATCTGCTTTATTTCACTCTTCACTGAACCTTAGGCTTTTTTTCTAGTTGTGACAACTAGGTGGCTCACCTACCCAAACTAATTTTATTTATTTAAAACAAAACAAAATACAACATGTGCTGGAAATCTGAAAAAAAAGATGCTGGGACTGCACAAAGTTCAGGTGGCATTTGTGGAGAAAAATACAGTTAATGTTTTAGTCCTGCTGAACAGTTACCATCAGTGACCTGAAATGTTAACTCTCTTTCTCCACAGACATTCACGTGGCTGAGGATTTCCAGCATTTTCTGATTCTATTTCAATGTTATTCATAATTGCCAGCTGTACAAAACTTGAAAGTTTTCTTCTAATTGCTGAGGTTTTGGGGTTAATTAAGAAGGCAGCATAATTCAGAGATTTGGAACTTAAATTGCTTTTAAGTAGACGTTGTAATGTGAATAGAGCACAGTACTGATAGAAGTACCTATATGGTAGTGTCGTCATGGTGCTTGTATTTCTTTTGACCATCAATGTTTTGCAGTTATGCATAAAGAAAAAAATAATTTCTAACAAAAAATAATCTTAGCCCCCATTGCCATGTCATTAAAACAAAGAACTGGGGATGCTGGAAATTGGAAACAAAAACAAAGTGCTGAAGAAACTCAGCTGGTCTGGCAGCATCTGTAGAGAGAAAAACAGAGTTAACATTGAGTCCAGTGACCCTTTGTCAGAACTCCCCGTGTAGGCATTTATGCTCCATTTGAGTGTCTTCAGTCTAAATCTGCCTCTAAGGTGACTTACGACAATTATTCTGATCACCTACTTTTTCACATCACTGGTGTAGTGTACTTATTTGTATCATCTTTTGATGCCTTCTTTTAGGATTACCTTCACATTGTTGATTCCCTCGAGATGCCCAGCCCAGATCCTGAATACCTTCTTGACTTGGCACGGTATCGACACTGGGGAAATTCTGTTCTTATTGTAGATGTGTAAGTATTTGTTCTGTGCTACAATTTTAAAATGTTCTATAAATGTAGGGTTATTGTTTGGGAAAAAAAATAGTACAAGCTATTCAATCCACTGTGAAAGAAAGATAATTTAAATGCAATATTGCAGTTGCTGGCTTTGCATTTAAAATGCACCAGTGATCTGAATCAGATTAATTTATTGTGCAATTATGGGAATTTTATCTAGTTTCAGCCTCATTCTGGGCATATTAGTTCAGGTTAGTTGCAAAATCATCACACATGTTTGAACTCAAGAAAATTTAAAACAATTTTCCAAATCAGTATTTTCAATACCAGTTAAAATGCATTTTATTTGAATCATACTATTCAGAGTAAATACTGTGTAGTGTAGCAATGCACTTGTCGAGGTACCATAAAGATTCAGCTCCAATTCTACCCATGACGAATTGTGAAATGTAGTTCAATTAATCTATTTATTTAGTAGTCAAGAACCATCAAGTAGGTTGCGAGATTAAACACCAAACAGGCACATGAATCTTTCAACAGAATTTTTGAATTCAGGCATCAGTTATATATTCCTACATATTCATTAGGCGTAAGTTAGCTTTCGAGAAAACATTACTTTTCTGGAAGTGTCAACTAACGCCAACATAGTTTAAATTACCTAGTACGAATGCTGTGAATATTTACATTGTGAAATTCATTTACTTACTGTTTACTTCTTTAGTAATGAAGACATGCCAGAAAATATTTTAGCAGCAACAAAACATTCTAAAACCATGACTGTAATGCCTGTTATAGGTAAGATTGTTTCTTTTGCATTTCTTATTTAGCTTAAATTAAGAAAATATCAAAAATCAAATATATATCAAATAACCTCAAATTCATTTGCCACAGTGGTGTAACCTTCAAAGTGTAACTTACCTACTGAGCTCCTGGATTAATGTAATTCCAAGCCCTAGTACACAGTCTATTTAACAAAACCCAGGATGCTGCAGGTTTAATAACTCTTCAGCAGAAGCATAATTAATTTATATAGTCCTGGATTAAGGGGAGGAGAAAATATTATCAGCCAGGGGCTGTCATTCCCAAACATTGGCCACTGACTCCTTATTAGAAGGTTTCTGTAGAATTTGGATGTAGGCGAGGTAGAGCTGGACTATGATGTTTTATTCCAGGTTCCCTCAATGACCATTCATCATTTTTAAATCAGAGAATTGTGTGTGCATGGAACCCCTCAATATGTACAATGTGAATTGTTTAAGAGGGTGGGAAACAAAAAATAATTTCACATCAGCAAGCGTACTCAATTAACAACCACCCTCACCATCTTATTCCTTCAAGTAGATTGCAACTGTCTGTACATTAATATTAGATGTACCTGTCACTCTAGAAATAATTATTTGTTAGAATAAGGAATACATTTTCACCTTGCAGTAAACCAGTCTGAGGTCAGCCAGGTGACACTCATCTGAGAGTTCCCTGATTGGGGCTGTTCCAATCTGTTCCAATTGGAGAGTCCTGGCTTACAGATAAGAACATGACTGTCTGACATCCTGTTCACTCTGACGGCTGGCTCTGAGGGAGCTGGATCAGCGTAAAGGACTCTTCACGTATGAATAAAGGGTGACTTGATGACAGGACACTGGCCTCTGTGGAGTTATATCAGTGGTGACAAGAAAAAGCACGGTCCTGAAGAAACTCACTTGCAACAGTTGTCTTTGAGTTGGCGTAAGCATTTCTGGCATCATGCCGTTATTTGGGATGCTTAACTCATTCAATTCTGCCATCAAAGACTGGGCCCAATGTGTCATTTTTTCCGGCAAATGACATTGGGCGGATGAGAAAACAATGAGTAATTCTCCTGACAGCTTGTGGACCCGCAGTTTTTTTTCGGTTATTGGGAGCCTAACTTTCTGTGAGGCACCAGATATGAAGACCTTTCAAGAGTTCACAGATTTAGCGAAGGAATATTACGACCCCAAGCTTCCTCTAATGCAGAAACAGTATTGGTTTTACTTGGCAATTTGAGAAACATGGGAATCCGTATTGGGAATTTTGACTAGGTTAAGATGACCAGCAGAGGCATCTGACTTCAGTTTATTGCTTAATGAGATGCTGAGAGACCATTTGGTATGTGGGATTAATGATGTAACTATGCAAAAGTGCCAACTAGCTGAAGCCCAATTGGACTTCAAACAGGCACTACAACTGGCTTTATCACTGGACTATCTGGCAAGTGGGACATATGAAGTTACAGGGTATTCCGATGGAAGTGGACACCCTTGCCAGTCCGACTGAGCTTAAGGAACCCCACTTGAGTGAAAGCAATTACACGACATATCAGCCCACAGCAAAACCTTAAAACAAGGCAAAATCTCAGCCAAACAGATAAAATTTACTTCCAGATCCGAGCCAGCAAGCCATTGTAGTTGCTGCTGGTATGCGGACCTGAGACAAGAAGAAAGTCTCACTAGGCCCAGATGGCGTAAGAGAACTCATAGGCTGGTATCCAGAAGAATGTCCACCTACACCTGGTCTGGAACAGTTAAATTGCTTAGCAACATCTAAATCAGAACCAAACAAAAAAAAACGACTGGTGAAATGGTCACCTGGATCTAATGGAGGTCGATACTGGCAAGGCAGACTTTAGCCAAATTCACTCGGCCTACAACCCTTAAGTTTGCAGAAGGCCTTGGCTAGACTGAGAATTTATACCGGGGTCCTTTTACAGATTAAGGTACAATCTTAATTCCGGTCTCTTATGAGAAGCAGCTGGCTCTGTTACCACCAGTTGTTGTAAAAGGCTCGAGCCCAAGCCTGATGGGGCAAAATTGGTTGAGAAACATCCAGCTAGATTGGCTCAACATTTTTCGATTAGAAAATGGCTGCCTGAGTGAAGTCCTAATTAAATACCCGGAAGATTTTCAGGAAAGTCTAGGGACTATTCAAAGAAACCAACTGCGGTCGCTGTAAATCAGGAACAAAAACAGAAGTTGCTGGAAAAGTTCAGCAGGTCTGGCAGCATCAGTGAAGAAAAAGTCAGAGTTAATGTTCTGGGTCCGGTGACCCTTAGTGAGGGTGAATTCCACAATTCTGAAAGGCCTGCACAGTCCCATTTCTTTATGGGCAAAAATACAGGCAGAAATCAGAAGGCTGGAAAGTGAAGCAATCATCAAGCTAGTGCAGTTTGTGGAATGTGCAGCACTGGTTGTACCGATTGTGAAGCCTGATGGATCGGTTCACCTTTGTGGGGTTCTAAACAAATGGTAAACCACTTTTCGCAGTTGGATAAAAAGACGAACCCTCACATTAGAGGTTTTATATGGAAAGCTAGCAGGAGGGCTGTTCTTCACTAAGCTGGACATGAGCCATGCGTACTTGCAATTGTGGTTAAATGAAGATTCCCAGAAGTTTGCCACAATTAATGCCCATAAGGGTTTGTGCCAATATTCAAGCGTGCCATTTGGGGTATTGTCAGCCTGTGCAATTTTTCAGCAGACGACGGAGAACATTTTACAAGGTCTACCTCAGGTCGCCATTTATCTAGATGACATGCTAATAACAGGGAAGACCAGAGAACTTGGACATAGTCCTCAAGACATTTTTCCCAGGCGGACATATGCCTTAGAAGGGAAAAAAAATCTGCATTCTATGCACCCCAAATGACTTACCTGGGCAACAGAGTCAACACACCAGGTTACACCTGTTGGAAAATTAAGTGAAGGCAATCAAATGTGCCCTGGCTCCCACATCTGTACCGGAGCTTAGGTCTTTCCTTGGGCTGGTGAATTATTGAGTGTTCATACATAAACTGGCCTCCATCCTGGCACATTTGTGTCAAATCTTAAAAAAGGGTTAGCCTTGGAAATGGTCATGTAGCCAAGCCATAGCTTTCAGGGAAGTGAAGAAACAGCAATCATCCTCTAAGGTTTTGGCACACTATGATCCCAAGCGTGATCTGGTATTGAGATGCGATGCTGCCCCATACAGCATCTATGCGGTATTAGCTCAGAGGTGGCCCAATGGATAGGAATGCCCACTAGCATATGCATTCAGGACTTTGGTATAAATACACCTAGATAGAGAAGGAAGATTTGGCCATCATGTTTGGAGTCAGGAAGTTCCACCAATACCTTTTATGGATGTAAATTTGTACAAATAAAAGGACTCATTTCCAATGACTCTTAAAAATCTGTACTTAAAAATCTGTACTTAAATATTTGTTAGAAGAGTGGTTAAGGAAATGTGGGGTAATTATATATTTAGGTACTGGAGTGCTGTGTAAAGTTTGGTCTTCTCATTTGAGACGAAATATGAATGTGTCAGAAGCAATTCAGAGAAGATTCACTTGATTGATACCTAGCATTGAGGGTGGTGGGTTATCCTATTAGGAAAGGATGGATATGCATCAATTGGAATTTAAAAAAGAATGAGAGGTGATTTTATTGAGATGATACTAAGAGTATTTGACAGGATAGCTGTTTCTCTTGTTGGTGAGGCTAGAAATAAGAGACAATTATAATAAGTAAGGTTTCTATTTGAAGATAGAGATGCTGAGAAATGCATTGTGGGTAGTGAGTCTTTGGAACTCAGAAACCAAGAATTTAATATTTTTAAAGGCAGAGGTAGATAGATTCTTGGCTCTCAAGGGAATCAAAGGTAATAGGAGTAGGCAGGAACGTGGAGCTGAGGACACATTCCAATCAGTCATGATTTTATTGAATGGCACAGCAGGCTCAAGAGGCTGAATGGTCTACTCCTGCTCCTGATCTGCATGTATATTTGATTATTTTAAGATGACCAGCTATGTAATTCATTTTAGATACTACAGTTAGAATTGATGACAGAGTTTGTGGAAGATTGCCTGTAAGAGATAGAATTTAGCAATGCTTCATTATATAGAGTGCTATTAAACAAAATGACATACAGCTACGTGACGCAAAACTGAATCACTGATGCCTGTTTCATTTTTTTAAGAAACTGCGGTTAATCTGGCAACTAATTTGAACATAGTGAAATTTGACAACAAATGAAATACATGATTAGCTAATCTGCAAGATAGATTTCTATAGTAGCAATAGACTAAAGAAATAAAAATACTGTTAAGTTCTTCTATCGGACCAATTCATTTATTCAAATTGTAGCCAAGTCATACAGATATAGTCTTAATCCTGCTATCAAATAGCTTTTCAAGACTTGCATGTAAATAATGATTCCTTGGAAAGAATCATGTATAGTGACTACAGCTCAGGGATTGTGGCAGAAGTTGTTGGGATGAATGACAGCTGTACAAGGTCAATAATAGTTCTTAATCTTCCATCACAAACACAATTGAAGCAGTGTTGAGGATTGATGGAAAGCTGGTTCCATATCAGTTGGATTTTACTGGGCTTTCTGAAATTCTGCTCTATTTTGTTTTCCAGGGCTGAATGTTCACAGTATGCTGAAATACGAGACCTTGGTTCTTACACTGGATGCAGTCAATTTTCTCGAGAAGAAACTGCTATGGCACGATACCAGATTCTCACCCCTCTATCCATTCAAACTACCTTACAAAGACTTCCCTTAAGAATTATGCAGTAAACAAGTTTAGAAAAAGAGGACTTTTATTTTTATGAAACAATAAAATCTATGACTTCATCGCACAATTCATGCTGTTAGTCAATTACAAAAGAACGTGATTTATATAAACATCATACCAAGTTAATCTAGCTATAAAGGGCAGAAAAACTTCTGTGGAATGGTTCCAGTTGCTAGTTCATGTCTAATTTGCCATCGCAATGCAGATCGCTTCTTCTCTGTTGGTATAATGTAGTCATTTGGAACATAACTGTGCTGAGATTTCTACAGTGGGGTGAAGTCAGAGAAAGTAGTTATTCTATTGATAAGTCACAAGCTACTTCCAAACTTAAGCATTTTAGCAACCAAATTCACATTAACAACAACAAAAAGTGATGGGGTTGAAGAGTTACAAATGCCTGAAAAGTACAATGTCAAAAATTCCAGTAACCAGTGCTGATACAGTAGATAAACTGCCAAAAGGTATTCATTAACATCTTGCACTTACAATGTAGTAAAAGATATCTATTGCTGATATTTAAAGGGTGTCACAGTGGCTCAGTGGTTAGCAATGCTGCCTCTGAGCACCAGGGACCCGGGTTTGATTTCACCCTTGCGTAACTGTGTGGAGTTTGTACATTCTCCTCATTTCTGCGTGGGTTTCCTCCCACAGTCCAAAGATGTGCAGGCGAGCTGGATTAGCCAGGGAATGCGGGGTTACAGGGATAGAGTAGGAGTTTGGGTCTGGGTGGGATGCTTTTTGGAGGGTCAGTGTGAACCCGAAAGCTAAATGACTTGCTTCCACACTAGGGATTTTGTGAAATTTAAAATAATGTAAATTTAGATTAAATGTTACAACTACAGTTCGAGAGGACCTGGCTAATAGTCATGGTTGTGGACTGGGGATAGTGGGATTCAATAGGAAACTAGAAAAGAGACCACTCACCAGAGGTAGTTCGTTCTTATAAAGCATTTGTTCCTAGGGAAGAACAACATATACTTGAAACAATTCAGTCCTGACATCTCTTAAATTTGAGAATGTGCTGGTAAAGGATTAGAGATACGTACCCTTATCCCCCATCGCAGTTCTTTCCTATCTTTTTCTCCAGGAGCTTTGAAAGTTTCCCAGTTTTGCTTGTATTCAAAATACCTTAAAGTACAATTGCAAATACAGGTTTTCATTTAGTTGTCTGTGTTCCTGACAATTGTGACTTTGTAAATAAAGTTACAATAGAATTAGTGCAAAGTCAGAGTTGGGTCCCTGCAGACATTTCTCACTTAAAACAGAATGCACAGGCTAAAATATTGTACCATACATGTGCACTACTATGCATTCCTAACTGAAATAACTTGCAAAGTAAAATGCACCACTAAATATAAACAAAATATAATGTAGATACATTTTAAAAAATAGCTGTATAGTACTGTAGATTGACTGGTTCCATCTAGTGGCAGAAGTTTTTGTATGTCCCAGGACTGCCTGCACTGAACAATATCTGCCACTGAATGGAGCTCAGGATGTGAGAATTCAGAATATTAACACCTTCCCTGCCCCCCTCAAAAAAAATGATAGTCAAGGTTTGGAAACAATGGCAGGGGAGGGGAGACTAGAGAGAAGAAGCCAGGAATACATCACTAGAAGGGATTGAAGGTGTACATCTTGTGGGAAAGATCACTTGCACAGGCAGACAAAGCAGGAAGTTTGTGGCAAACATTTTACTAATGATGTTCAAGTGAAACAAGTGAGTCAATGTTAAGATATACTTTAACGTAATTAAATCTTTGCTGAAACACACACCTGAAATGTAGCTCAATTTTGGCAATAATTATAAAGTCCTGTTGGC
>NC_063340.1:75606080-75626136 GCF_021869965.1 Rhincodon typus
GGGTCTAGGCCCGAAACGTCAGCCTTTCTGCTCCTATGATGCTGCTTGGCCTGCTGTGTTCAACCAGCCCTGCACCTCTTTGTAACATCCATGCTTTTTAAGTCAATTCTTGATATCACGTAAATTTAATCAAGTTAACTGAAGATTAGTATTAGTAATGCTGAGGAGGCAGAAATAGATAATCCACTCAGCACTTCTAGATGAAGATGGAAGCAAAACTTCTGCTGTGAATTTTTTAAAAAAAATATAGATGATGTTCTGGGTTTCCCCGTTATTGGGGAAGGGGATATTTGTGGAGGCTGCTCCTCCAGTTAGTTGTTAGGACTGCAGAGCTTTGATCTGATCTGTTGGCTTTGGGGTTGTTTAGCTCTGCATACATAATGTTGGAAGTGCATCACTGAAATTCTTGTTTTATGGGGTTCCATCCAGACCATCAAGTTTAGCTCCTCTGCTGTTTCCTCACAAGTCCCTCCTGCATTGTTATTCCTCTAAGCTTTACACATGTATATATTTTCATGGAAAACCTTTACTTAATATAGCTTTATAAGTCTGAGTATTGATGAAAACAAAGAAGGACATGCTGTCAATGCATTTTACCTTGTGCTAATTAGGACAGAATTGAAACAGTACCAAATAAAGAAAAGGGAACAACAATTTAAAATGCATGAGAAAAGGATGCAGATCTTTGGCAAGTGTACTTTGAATGCTTGAAATGTTGTCATCAAGAAGGTACTGGGGCAAAGTTATTCTTCAAGCGTTTGTTCAAATACAAACCAGGCATGTAATTTCTAATTGGGTGAAGGCTTGCCATGGAAAAATACACATTTACAAATTATCCATTTTAAATAAGTTTTAAAATAATTTAAGAAAAACATGGGAAACAATTGTTCCCTGGTCCTTTTCCATGGTAACACTTCAACCACTCAGAATCCATTTACCAACCAATCAGCACCCTTTCTCATGTAGTATAAAATTTGCTACTCCCTTTAAAGTCTTTTTTATTCTTCCGATTCTGTCTTGATTAGTGCAAGATGAAAAATTTGACAACATCTCTTTTCACCAATTCTCAAGATTTGTACTGCCAGAATCTATTCAGAAAGATTTCAACTTATTACATTTTTTAAAAATTAATCACTCGACACTTTCAGGAAAATTAAAATGGTGTGTTCACAATTAATAGTCAACGAGTTACCTTATGTTTACTCCAATGATTATATTTATAATCTTTATTTTTTAACCTATTCTTATAAATTTAATATTCAGATAGTCAGCCTAAATTCTGTTATAAACATTGAGCTGCATCCTGTATCTGTACTGTTTTCTCTATTAAGGCACAGCAAACAAAACGATACCAACCTGATTCTCTTTTTCTGAGGTGAACTCATGTCGAATTGTATTTTGTGGTGCTGCAAGGTGTTGATGTAAGGAATCATTTCTCACCTGTGAAACTGAATAGCAAATTGGGATCAAAAATATTTTTAAAATGAGAAATCTGCACCCTCCAATCTTCACTATTTAATGCATTTGAACAGATATGAAGAATTTGTTCTGACAGAGCATTTTAAATGAATTCATTCATATATATATATATATACAGGGATACACATATGCATGATTTTTGCATAGTTTGTGAAATACAAACATAACCCTGCAAATTACGAGTTGTGTAACATATAATTAAAAAACAGTCTATAGATGCAAAACATTTGGATAATTAACTGAATCTGCCTTCAGTTTTGCTCAGTTCTCAGGAACCTTTATCCTTGTATCTCAGCATGCCTTCTGCACAGATTTGATAAGCTGCAGATGCTACATATCCCAATATCCATGATACCTATAGAATTACTGATTGATATTTCATTTATGTAATATATTTTTATATTGTTTAATTTAAACCAATATTGACTCAGAAGAAAAGCTGTGTTGTGAAAATGAATAATTTCATTGTGTGTTTTAGGAGTTTAACATTAAATAATTCAATCCACAAAAGGTGAATGGAAATCCCTGATGCAAAACAGAGGCCTCAATCAATCACCATTGAAAACATTGCCAATGTTTGTCTAATAAGGTCAGAGACAGACACGGAAAAACATTAAATAATAATGTCTTTAAATAAATAATAATAAATTAAATTAAATAATAATGTATTAAATAAAGAGGTTCCCTTCTGAGTTTCATGGTGGCAACCCTTTCAAGTGGGTCCCAGAATCAAAAGGGTTGTTTTGACAGTAAAGTTAATTAATGTAAATCTCTATCCGGAACATCCCAGACATATCATGTTGCCGTGGGGCCAGATTGCAGGAGTTTCTTTTTGTTTTTAGGTTTACCTGGGTGTTTTCTCACAGAAATATGCAGTTAGATTATGGGTCTGGGAACTGCTTTGAAAAGTTGACAGAATTTGCCAGGAGCTGTAAACCAGTAACAAAAGAGCTGTCAAAAAGCAAGGGTGCTTTCTGATTTTGGAATCACTGAGAAAGCAGTGGGGCCATCCTTGAACTGGATGTCCACAATTATGAATGATTAAAAAAAACAGACGATCACCTAGCCAGATGTTACAGGCTCAGATGTACAACACAGAAACAGACCCTTCAGTCCAACTTGTCCATGCTAACCAGATATTCTAAATTAATCTAGTCCCATTTGCCAGCATTTGGCCCATATCCCTCCAAACCCTTCCTATTCATATACCCATCCAGATACCTTATAAAAGTTGCAGTTGTACCAGCCTTCTCCACTTCCTCTGGCAGCATCACCCTGTGTGTGAAAAAGTTGCCCCTTAGGTCCCTTTAAATCTTTCCCCTCTTACCTTAAAACTATGCCATCCAGTTTTGGACTCCCCTACGCTGGGGAAAATTCTTTGACTATTCAACTCTATCTATGCCCTTCATAATTTTATAAAGGTCATCCCTCAGCCTCCAACACTTCAGAGAAAATAGGATCCCAAGAAATCTCAGAAATTGCTGGAAAAGCTCAGCAGGTAGCATCGTGGAGAGAAATCAAGAGTTAACGTTTCAGGTCAAGTGGCCAGACCTGTTGAGCTTTCCAGCAATAGTTCAGTGGTACAGTGGAAACGCTCAGGGGGAATCAGAGTGGATTCCTGAGAGCTGCAGTATATCTTGGTTTAGGCCTGTGAGAAGTGAAGGAATCCTCAGGACCCTACACAATACAGGGGAATCATTGTGAAAATTAGTGAACAGGTAGTTTCCTGTTGAGATTTTCAGGCTTAAAGAATATGTATTCATGAATAAGTGTAGAATTAGTCATACTACTTTATCCAACTTTTGTACAATAAAATCATGAAAACTTGTGGCGTAACTCAGTTAATAACTGGAAGCATTTTTTGTTTTAAATGTTACTGGTTTCCCATGAGATCATAACAACTAAGATCTAGCTTGTCCAAAAGTACCATCAGCTGGGGTCATAACAATAATCTGTAGAATGACAGCTAATTTCAAAAGATTGGTGAAATGGCCAGACACGTGGCAGATGAAATTTAATACATAGAAATGTAAATTGGTGTACATTGAAAGAATTTTTTAAAAAGACAACCAAAGCAAATAATACAAATTTAAAGCAGGAGCAAGGACTAAGAAACCTGCAGCTCTACATACAAGTCACTGAAAGTTACAGAACTAATTGAGAAGGCATATGCAATCTTTGGCTTTATAAATATAAGCACAGCACAAAAGTCTACAAGTTGTGCTAAAGTTGAACCTTAGGCCTCATCTGAAGTACATGTCCAATTCAGGGCATCACACTTTAGGAAGGACATCAGTACTTCAGGGAGCAAGTCTGCTGGATAAGTACCAGGGATAAGGGACACCAATTATTTGGAGAGGCTACAGAAGCTGAGAACACTCCCATTAGTGCAAAGGCGGCTCACGGGGTCTTAATAGGTGTCCAAAAGGAGGAGTTGTAATAGAGTAAAAGAAATGCACTCCACTGAAAATAGGGTTAGTAACTTGAGGATACAAATTTAATAATATCTTAAAGAACTGGGGAAGGTAAGGAGAATTTTTCCCCAATAAGCAGAGCTTATTGTGATATAGAATGCACTGACTGAAAAGGGTGGTAGAAGCGAATTCAATAAAAACTTTCAAAATAAAATTAAGTAAATACTGTGAAGCAGGCCAATAGGAAAGGGGTGGGAGTATGACAATAATTGAAAAGCACTTTCAAAGACACAATGGGCCAAATCACCTTTTTCTGTACTGCATAATTCTATGATCCTTGTAAGAAAAAGAATCAAAAGCCAGTTATATATTTCCCAGCAGTCTGCTTAAGATAACACAGAACATCAATCATGTTAAATAAGATTTTTGGACAAAGACATGAAGTAGAAACAATATGTGTCGGCATAGCTGGACCTAGTAGGGGAGTGGAAAAGAAGCCTCATGGTTCATTATATCCAACTAAGTTGTCTGGGAAAAGGCAAAAAGATGTCCACACAAGAGATAAGTAAAGAAATTCCATGAAATTGAATGGTTAAATATAATTAGAATAATGATCGACCTGAGGTATACATTGGGCTCTAACATAAAGGTATATATTACGTGACAATCAAGAAGCAAGGCCTCGCTCAGCTGCATTCATACTGAATTTATGCCGGTGTAAACATAACACTCAGCCAATTCAAGAAACAACCAAAGAATAGATCACTGCCACTGGTTTTTTTATTGATAATCTGTGAACAAATCCTACATCCAGTAATACCCTCTGCAAACATGGCGTACAATAAAACCAGCTGACCAACAGAAATGTCTTTCAGGTCATTTGCAAAATGCAGTTTTGTGCAACTTCCAACAATCTGAGGAAGCTAAAGAAAAAAAAACAAAAGAAATTTGGATGCTGGAAATCAGGAAGAAAATTAAAAATTGCTGGAAAAGCTCAGCATGTCTGGCAGCATCTGTGGAGAGAAAGCTGAGTTAACATTCTGGATCCAGTGACTCTTCTTCAGTTTTGCTGCCGGACCTGCTGAGTTTTTCCAGCAATTTCTGATCTGGGGAAGCTATCCCTTTCATAACAATCCAAAGTAATCCAAAGTATTTCAAAGGTAATTTTTGTATGTTAGCTTTCAATGGCTTTATTGACAAGGAAACCCTGGTCTCTTTGTACATTTATGTTGTTCAATCTCCCATCAATTAAGAAATTAGGAGATTACACACCTGTTCCTTTACCAAAAAGGATAACTTCATATTTTCCACATTGTACTCCAACTGCCATGCTCTTGTCCACTCACTAGGTCTGTCCATATCCTCTTGAAGCCTCTTTGCACTTTTCTGACAGCACACATTCAAACTAGCTTTGTGTTATCCATGAACTTGGAAATATTTGATCTGGTCCCCGCTTCCAAATCATTGATGCATATACAATGAACAGTAGGGGCCCGAACTACTGATCCTTGCAGTACCCCATTAACTACAGCATGCCAACACGAGAATGATTCATTTATCCCTATTCTGTTTTCTATCTGAAGATATATTACTTCCAATCCATGTGCTTTAACTTTGCTAATCAACTCCTATGGGGGAACTTTATGGAAAGTCTTGGAAAATCCAAAATATACCATTCCACTGACTTTCATACAGTTATATAGTACAGAAACAGGCCCTTCAGTCTAACCAGTCCATGTCGAACACAATCCCAAACTAAACTAGTTCCACCAGCCTACTCCTGGCCCATATCCCTCCAAACCTTTCACAATCATGTGCTTATCCAAGTATTTTTTTTAAATACTGTAATTGTACCCATATCAACCACTTCCTCAGGAAGTTCAATCCATATATGAACCACCCTCTCAGTAAAAATTTTGCCCCTCATGTCTTTTTTAAAACCTGTCTCCTCTCACTGAGTGCCCCTAGTCTTGAAATCCCCCCATCCTAGGGAAGAGACACCTACCATTAACCCTATCTATACCCTCATGATTTTATAAACTTCTATAAGATCACCACTCAACCTCCTACACTCCAATAAATAAAGTCACAATCTATCCAGCCTTTTATATCTCCAACCTTCCATGCCTGGCAACATCGTGGTAAATTTCCTCTGAAAACTCTCCAGCTTAATAATATCCTTCCTTTAACTGGATGACCAGAACTGGACACAGAATTCCAGAAGAGGCCTCACCAATGTCCTGTACAACCTCAAAAAGACTTCCCATCTCACATACCATCTCTCACGGGTCATATATTAAAAAAAAAACAAACTTTCTGCATTAAAGAACTACAGACTGTGCTGTTCCAGTGGACCTATTTGAATTCAACTCTCAACAAATGGCAGTGGTACACCAAAGCAAAAGCCTCACTGAAGAGAATTGATAGCAGACTTCCCTTTATCATTTCTGTCAGTAACATAGCCAAAAAAATCCAAACAGGTTTGTCAAGCACAATTTCCCATTTATAGATTCATACAATGCTCAATTAGATCATCAAAGTGCACATTTATGATATTCTTTAGCACAGATTCTAGCATTTTCCCTACTCCTGATGCAACGTTAAAAAGGTCTGTAATCCCCACTTTCTCTCTTAAATAGTTAGATGATACTTGCTACCTTCCAATCTGTAGGAACCATTTCAGAATCTGTAGAAGTTTGGAAGATGATCACTAAAGCGCCCACCATCTCAAAAGCTACCTCTTTTAATATCTGAGATGTACAATATCAGGTACTGTTAACTTATTGACCTTCAGTCACATTAATTTCTCAAAAAAAATTATGAATATTGCTTTCAATTCTTCATTGTTACTAGCCCCTTTGATCTCTTTTTGTGGGAGTTTTCTTGTACGTTCCTCAGGTGAAGGTAGACAAAGTAATCATTTAGTTTCACAGTTATGTCTCTATTCCCCATATAAATTCCCCTGACACTGACTGTAAAGGACCCAATTTGTCTGAGCCAAATGTACATTTTAAAAAAAAATCAAGAGAACCTTTTACATTCCATTATGTTTTTGCTCATTCACATTCATATTCTATTCTCCTTGCTTATCAGTTTATTGACGCTGCTTTGCTGCATTCTAAAATTGTCTCAATCCTCAGGTTTACCATTACTTCGGACAACTTTATATGCCTTTTCCTTTGATTTAATACAATCCTTACTTCCTTTTGTTAGCCACAGTTAACCATTTTGGTTTTTTCTTGTGCCTTGAAGGAATATTGCAAACAGTGTGATAGTACACAGGCAATGGATAGTTTTAAAGAACTATCATACCTTTTAATGTATTTTCCCCAAAGTACCCTGGCACTTTATCTTTCATATAGTTTCCTTTGTTCAAATTTAACACCCTCGCTTCAGATTGATCGACCAACCAACCCACAAGCAATGTAAAATTCTATCATATTACGCTCACTCATCCATTAGAAGTTATTTTACAGGAAGATTATTAAATTGGCCCTTTATTGTTATACAATCCGATATGTAATATAGCCTGTTCTCCAGTCAGTTCTTCAACATACTTGTCTGGAAAACTATCCCTAGCACGCTCCAGAGACGCATCCTCCCAAGTGAGTGTGCTTATTAGTTTACCCAGTTTATATGCAGACTGAAGTCACCAATATTACTATATTATCCAAACTGCATGCTTCTCTACTCTCGCACGTTAATACCATGCCACACAATACCACAACTGTTTGGTGACCTGTAAAAAAACTCCAGTGTTTGCTGTCCCTTTTTGTTTCTTGGTTCCACCAAATAGGTCCCACATCTTATTCTTCTGATTAGAAATCCTCCCTGATTCCATCCCTTATCATCTGTGCAACATCATCTTTTCCTTTTTACCCATCCTGCCCAAACATCAAAAATAACTCCTATTGCCTTCAAACATTCTGAGACCAAGTTTAATGCCTGCAATAAAATTAATTACATACAGTCAACAACCATCAAGTCTGACAATTCAAAGAGTCCTTCCATCTTTTGATGAGCCATAGAAAAATTCAATTCAAGTTTAATAAACGACATTGTGACAACAGTTTCTGCCTCATTTATCCTTCAATATTTACATTTTAATTGTTTTATTGCCCATAAACAATACAAGCTGTTTTTATCACAAATGTCAAGAAAATAAACTGCATACCATAGTTTGATGATGTTATAGTACCATATGACTCCACAGTATCACTGGCTTTACTGGAGCTTTGACTCTTTGAACGTTCATGCCTGATCAGTTCCTCCAGATCTGAAAGAAAGAAATGTGTTATTGCATTTAGTCCTAGAAAAACAAGAAAGGTAGACTTACATTTATACAGCACATTTCACAACTACTGATTGTCTTTGCAATTTTGAAGTGTAGCTACCACTTCACTGCAGGAAAAGACAGCAGACAATCTGCACTTAGCAAACTGGCATAAACAGCTAAGTGATAATACTAGATAATTAACACCACATCAAACATATTAAAAGATAGAATATTGGTCAGGACACTGGGATAAATCCCTGCTCTTCTTTGAAATAGGAACCTTTTACACCCAGCAGGCAGGCGGCTTCAATTTAAAGGGTCTTCTGAAAGATAAGCAGCACTGGAGTGTCAGGTGAGTTTTGTGCAACAGGCCTGGACTGGGTCTTGAACTCAGAACCTTGGTGATTCAAAGAGTGCTATCAACTGAACCACAGCATGCATACACAGATCTGGAACAAATTTTATTTAGAGAGTTGCAGCAAAGCAGACAAGGCTGTACCCACAAAGTATTTACTATTACTATAATTACAATTGTGACTTTCAAACTAGACAATGCAGGATTTTTTCTCAGAGCAAGTCTGCTCACAAAAAGGTGTGTCAGCATTATCGATCATCCAGTGTTTGGTGATGTGTGAAAATTGAGGAACAATCAGTTTGTGCTCAACACGTGCAGTTTTTCATTGAACCATAAACTGTTAAAACTTTACAAATCGCCTCACTCAACGTTAGGATCCTGCAATCGGAGGACTTACTTCCCTCCACTTCGTGACTCTGGTCAGAGCAGGAATGGTCACACTTCAAAACAATCCATCAACAATTGAGAGTGCCCACTTGATCAAAGTACCATGACTGTAGGATTTATAAAATCCCAATCATTATGTCCAGCTGTATGAAAGAAATAAAGTGAAACCCCCATTCATCAGTTAAGTTTGAGGACAGCATTAAAAATAAGCCTAAATAAAAACCGAAAGAACTGCGGATGTTGTAAAACAGGAACAAAACAAAGTTGCTGGAAAAGCTCAGCATGTCTGGCAGCATCTGTGAAGAAAAAAATCAGAGCTAACGTTTCGGATCCGGTGACCCTCAGACCGGCTGAGCTTTTCCAGCAACTTTGTTTTTGTTCCTGTAGTTTAAAAAAATCCTCGTAAGAATAACTAGCTATTTCTGCACTCACCTATCACCATACCACCTACCTTCCCCAGCTCCACCCTTCCTCTCCCTATTTATTCCAGAGACCCCTTCCCCTCCCCCATTTCTGAAGAAGGGTCCTGACCCGAAACGTCAACTTTCCTGCTCGGCCTGCAGTGTTCCTCCAGCTCCACACTGTGTTATCTCTGACTCTAGCATTGGCAGTTCTGACTATCTCTTCCTATATCTGCAGCTGGTTGTGGCGTAGCTTCTCACCTTTTCTGAACTCTCGAAGTTGATGCTCTGGGACGTTGCGATAGCCCAACAAGTCCAACTGCTCTCGAACATCTTGGTCTGTAAAATCCAGTCCTGCCATTGCTGGAGACAAAATGAAACCCTCCTTTCAGCGTCACAGTGTTATAAATTCAGGAGTACGAATATTAAAACCAGCGAAGTAATTGTCTTCAAAAGGACCTATCCAATAGCCAGATCTCCACAAAGCCAGATGCAGCTGGTCCACCATTCCTCAAACTAATTAAACCCCACCACCCCCATTAAATGGCTTGACTTCGACATAACTCACCTCTACCCCAAATCAACTAGCAGCTAGCTCTGACAGGACCCTTTCAAGATTCTCTGACTCTCACTTGTCCAACGGTTTCCTCGCGCGGACCGAATCGCGGGAACCTTCCAACTGTTCAAACAACGACCGTTAAAAACAAAAGCCAAAGAGATGCGTTAACTTGGCAGTGTAGTCAGACTGCCTCCGCCGAAGACGCCATCTTCCGGTAAGCAGTAACTGTTACTGTTACTGTCCCGTCCAGTGACACTTCCGCCCCGCCGTCTGCCTGCATGAAGCCTTATTTTTTCACGCCAAAAAAATTTATTTTTGAAGTGTTATCCAGGCAAACAGTAGAAGATAAACATCGTCAAGTGTAGGCTATCTACAAACCGCAAATGTTGTTGGTTGAGAGAATTAAGCGTTGGCGCACGACAGTTGCTTTTAGTGGTATGTCGTTTCTTTCAATTTTATCAGTTGCGGTCCAAAGTTTAAACTTCTCATTTAAAATATGTGCGATTCAACAACGCAGCAATCCCTTAATTCTAGAGGTGAAAATATTTTAACCAACTTGTTCATATATGTTATGACACACTTCCATCGAGTACGTAGCCCAAGACTTAAGGACGTTACCATTGCACCACTGGCTCCCATTCCGTAGGTTTAAAAGTTGCTCACTAATCGAATGACATAATTACAGAAACAGGTTTCTGCTCCTCGGATGCTGTCTGACCTGCTGTGCTTTTCCAGCTCCACATTTTTAGACTTTGACATTCAGTCCGAAAGTTTGTGTTGGTATTTTATGATGCACTTGAGTCTCTCATTCTATTTATCTTATCCCAAATTTTCAGCATATCCATTCCTTTTTCTCTTGAAAAGAAATGTTGGTGACTGGACCCTTAAAACTTAGCAGTGTAGTTGACTTTGTGAGAAAATTAAAACTGGAAGCTATCAATGTAAGATAGTTACCGTTCAGTCAAATAGAGAATTCAGAAGAAACTTCTTTACCCAAAGAGTGGTGAAAATGGAGAATTCACTCTCACTGGGAGTAATTGAGGCAAATATTATTTACGTATGTAGTTTGTGTGTACTGCCTCTTAAATAGGGTAGGTCAGGTGAACCAAATAGGGGGTGCTAGGAGACAGACTAGGTCAGACTGTTCAGGTTATAGTTCAGGTTTATTTGAAATTACAAACTTTCAGAGTGTGTAGCCCTTTCTACACTCTGAAAGCTTATGATTTCAAATAAACCTGTTGGACTATAACCTGGTGTCATGAGACTTCTGACTTTGCCACCCCACTCCAACACCGGCACCTCTGCATCTTAGGTCAGACTTGTGCAGTTATAAAGACATGAAATAAACTCCTTCTGGTTTAAATTTCTACAGGACTACCTTGTGGTCTTTCGATAACTTATAATCAGGTCCAGACATAATAACTGGCGACAAGGCTGAGTTACGGCCCACTAACTGTGTTACTGCTGATTTCGGAAGGAGGGGACGAGATCAAACGTCACTTGGACTTTGCAAGCAGTGTGGGTTTGTGAGGGTAGCATGCTAGACTTGCTGGGAGACAAACCAAAATGTCAAGGGAAGCAGTTATGAGGGGAAGAAGGGTATTCACCAACGAACAGGGCAAGAGTGGCAGTCATCACGGGCCTTGGGCTACAGCTAATGGCTTAAAAACGGGAGTACTCACCTGGGACCTTACCAGCAGTATTGTGGATTCAGTTGTGAGGGGATTCAGTTGTGAGGGTCTACCTCTTGGACTTGAGTAGCAGGAAAAATTCCTGCCGGTGGGAAAACAAAATGGTGGGACAATTTGGAGCAATGGGAATATTTCACAAAGAGACAAAGTTGGATTATGTACACCAAATGTTTTAATGCATACTTGAAGGCAAACAGAGTGGCTAAGAATTTAACAGGACCGGTTTTCTTGAGCATCATTGGGAGCAAGACCTTTGCAATTTTAAGAAATCTGCTGCAACCAGAGAAACAAGCAGTGAAGACCCGTAATGAACTATGTGAAATGTTGGCACCAATTTTACACCAAAGCCACTGATTATCGTGGAATGTTTCCATTTTTATAAAGGGCACAACAGGATTGTTCTTTGCCCAATTCATGGCTGCCTTCGAGATTAGTAGAAACTTATGAATTCCGAGCATTCCTCCAGAATGCCTTATGGGACCAGTTGGTTTGTGACCTCCAACATAATGCCATTCAACGGAAGCTGCTAACAAAGAGAATTTGATGGAGTTGGTAGCTAGTGAAGCAACACAGTTGGGTATCAGTGACCAGGTGCATAAAATAGTGGAAGTTCAGCAGCATGAAATGCCATCTGCAGAATCCACTGATGTGGCAGGTTTGGCCACAAGGAGTCAACATGTTGGACCTTTGAAATCCAGTACTGAAAATGTAAGTGTCTAGACCACATTGCCCAAAATTGAGGGTTACAACCCAAATGAGAGAGGGAGTCAAAAGGAAACAATCCTGAGGATAAGGCATAAGGTGCGTTTTGCCAGCCAGGGATTGAAAAAGTAGTCAGCTGGGGCTGCAGAAGAAGCAGAAGATCCAGAGTTAGCAGAGTCTTGGTTAAACTTGTGTCAGTACTGGGTGAGGCTGATTGTTCTGGGTTCTTCACAAATTAGAGGGGAAGATAGTGAAGATAGAAGTGGATACGGGCGCAAAGGTGTATCTGATTCCCAAATTAGTCTACAGGGAGAAGTTGAAGGCACTGCCATTGTAGGCTGCAAAGATTATCCTACAGACATATATGGAACAAGTGATGCCACTGAGAGGCTATTTCGCCCTATGAGGGTGAAAGTGCAGTTAAAGGACCACTGTGCAGAATTGCCACTAGTAAAAGGCAAACACCTTGCATTGTTCGGACGTTCTTGGTTACAAAAGTTAATGTTGAATTGGCACATGGTTAATACACTGGTAGACTCAAAGATGAGTTTGCAAGAGATCCTGGACAAGTATAAAGATATCTTCAATGGAAACCTTGGGGGAAACGAAAGGTGTCGTCATTAAAATACAGCTGAAACCGGTGGTCCATACTAGGAGTCTGGAGGCAGGATCATTATAGTATGCCATCCAATCTAAAGTGGAGGTGGAACTGGAAAAGATGCTGAATATGGGAGCATTGGAACCTGTAACCATCAGTGAATGTGCCATTCCCATCATTCTGGTCATTAAAAGTAGATGGCACGGTGAAGAATTGTGGTGACTTTAGGGTCCCAGTCAACACAGCCCTGATTGCAGATCAATATCCACTTCCACGCATAGAGGACCTATTCAGTGGGCAGCAGGGGGAAATAAATTATCGAAAAATGATCTGTCACTGGCCTGCTTACAGAGGGGTTGCGAATGAGTCTGAGCCGCTCTTGATTACAGTGACACATGGGACTTTTCCCCTACGAGTGAATCCCTTTGGCATCAAGTCAGTGCTGAGTGCCGTGGACTAAATTTTAAGTGGGTTGCCAAATGTCCAGTGTTAGCTGGATAATATTTTGGTTACTAGGTCCTCAGAAGAGCATTTGAGAAACCTAGGAGAAACCCTAAAAAGGTCACAGGAGCATAGTCTACAAGTAAAAAGGGAGGAATATGAGTTTTTTTTTTAGGACTTCATTGAGTACCTGGACCATGTAATCAACAGCAAGGAGGCCGTTATAAAAGTCCCTAGATGAGAGAATGTGTCTTAACTGAGATTGTTCTTGGGACTTGTCAATTGCTACAGCAAGCTCATCTTGGATCTGGCAACCATGCTAAGACACTTGCATCACTTGCTGAGAAAAGGGTGGCCATGGGAAATGGACCTTGTGATGTAAGGAGGCCTACTAGAAGGTGAAACAAGCCTTAAAAAGGTCAGAAGTGTTAACTCCTTTTGACCCAAAGTTACCACTACAATTAGCATGTGACACCTTGCCTTATAGGGTTGGCACTGTACTTTTGCACATCTTACCAAATGGAGAGGAAAGGCCCATCATGTTTGCATCAAGACCACTAATGAGTTCCGAGGAGAATTATGCATATGATGATACAATGTCTTTAAGAGGTGTATTTTGTCCTGATTTTTTAATGAAGAGACGGAGGTATTGAGTGGTCTGTTCCTAACAAATAAAGTAAACAGCTTGTGAGGCCTTGGGGCATTTTTTGTTGAAGTTGGAACACTAGAAGCAGCATGAAGGGGTGGGGTCAAGCGCCTATAAAACCAGTAAAATTCAGTAGTTGCTGGGGCCTTGAAGCTGGATGTGAAAGCTGTTGTTCTTTTCTCTGTTACAGCTAAAAGCTGGGGTTTTCTTCCTGCTGCTAGAATTGCATGCGAGACAATCTATTATACTGAATTTTCCTTTGCCAAGGCTGTGTTTATGGGATATTACTATATTGGAATAGTTGCTGTTTAGTCATTAAATAATCTATTATTCTGTTAAATTTTCAAATAGAGTTAAGTTATTCTAATTCTTTCTCTTGTTTGTTTGTATTTTAACTATGGTGTAAGAATAAAGTGTTTTTGCTTCAAGCATGCTAGTTTGATCAATCAATTTGCATCCAGAACCCAATGCCTTATACTTACCTTTAGAATTAAGAAAATGTTGGGGATCTGAGTGGGCTTGGCCTAGTATACATCAATGTTCAAGTCAAAAAAGAGGGATTGGGCATCTTTTTCGCTTTAAGAAGTTTGCCTGTTTTCTTTATGGCAGGCACCCATGCTGCTGACTGACCACAGCCCACTAACCTCCATTTGTGGCCTGAATATGTGACTGCATCAATGGCTGCAGCATGCCTACAGAGAGAGGCACTGGCTGTGTCAGCCTATTCATATGAAATCAAATACTGACAGGCGGAGAACCAGAACAATGCAGGTTTTTCAAGGCTTCCACTACCGGGGGATACAGATGTTCCCGACTGCGACCTGAAAATTATGTACTTTTACCAAGAAGACTAGGTGACCAGTGTTAGCGAATCAGGTATGGAACATTTTTTGGTAGGACTCGGATTTAAGCCAAACAATGGACCTAATCCTGACAGGGAGGACCAGTCATTGTAACCACCCAGAATTACACCTTACTTTTCAAGGAAGTGGGAATTGTCTGTATTGGACAGGTGTTTATTGTGGGGAATAAGAGTTGTTGATCCTTCTCTATATTGTGTGTAAATCACCACAACTTACCTTTAAATTGACTAATTACTAAGAAATTCAGACAACAAATACTAAGCAATAATTCAAACTTTATTGTATGTAGCAACCAAATATTAGACCCCTCAAGTATAAGCTTGCATCTCAACTTAGCTATTACCCAATTAATGATGAAATCTGGCTGGGACTTCAACCAAATGTAAGCTGTCTCTGGACATTTCCAGGGTTCAGTCCTTCTGCACTGTTGTTCTTCTAAGGTGGAGGAAATAACTCCACAGGGGCTGGTATCCTGTCACCAAGTCGCCCTTTATTTACATGTGGAAAGTCCTTCACACTGATCCAGCTTCCTCCAGAGCTTAGCTGTCAGAGTGAAAGGAACTTCTGATACTCCTGTTTATATCTGTCAGCCAGTGTTCCTTGAGTGGACCAGGTTAACAGCCCCAATCAGGAAACTAATATTCTATGAGGTCCACCTGGCCGACCTCGTTACAATCGCTACATCCCTCCCCCTCGGAATCCAAGGATAAAGGCCGGTTCCTTTTTTTTGTAGCTCCTCCTGGGTATTTTAGCTCTGGGCCAGGTTTTTCCAACTCTGCCTCCGATACGGATGGTGTGTAACACACCAATAGTTTGCCTCTTGTGCCCAGAACGTCTTGGAAGAAATTAATTCTCTAGTTCAGGTGGCAAAGACATTGAGACAGCGGCATCCACTGTATCTATCTCAGATTGCAAGGGAGCTTCAACGTTTGACCAAGAGGGAGAACCTATGGGCTTTGGAACAGTCAGAAAGGTAGTCAAAGAGCTGGGCCCATTTTGCTCCTGAACCGTGTTTTTCAGGAATGTTGCACGTACCTGAATGTTAAACGTCACTGGAGTTGACTTCACGGCAACAATGCAGAGTCATTCCTGTCATTTCTACACCAAACATTGTCCCCTGAAGTAAACTGTCTGTCTCACTTAACGGAGTCTTGTGTCTGGCATTGGCAGTCATGATGTCATTTCACCCTCCCCCCGAGGTCTGGGAATATCAGACTTAACCTGGTGTGGAGTCTTCTTCCCATTAGCAACTCTGCTGGAGCTAACCTTGTGTTTGCATGAGGGGTGGTCCTGTAATGAAATAGCAACGGGAACTGTTTGGTATCTAGTGAAGCTATAGGCTGTTTCTTTAAGCCAGCCTCAAATTTGGACTGCTCTTTCTGCCAGACTGTTGGCTGATGGAATGTATGGAGCTGTCCTTGTATGACAAATGCCATTTGACTTTAGGAACTACTCAAATTCCCTGCTGGTAAACGTCACCTGTGACTAACATTACTGTGAATTCATGTATTAGAAAAACTGCATGCATCTTTTGCATCATCATCCCATGTTTGACAAATGAATTCCATGAATGTCCAGCCACTTTGAGCGGGCGTCCAGTGATTAAGAACATTACCCACGTGAAAGCACCTGCATAGTTGGTGCATAACTGAGTCCAGGGTTCACTGGACTATTTGCACGCATGTGGGGGAGCTGCAGGTGGTAAATTTTGTCCTTGTTGGCACTGGGCACAGCCCCACCAATGCAGCTATGTCTGCATAAGATCCTGGCCACCAGACATAACTTCTCACCAGCATTCTCATTTTGGAAACCCTTGGATGACCCTGGTGGAGTTCAGCCAGTATCTGGTAGCAACCTGTGCTCGGGACAATCTCTCTCTTCTGCTTCCCCATAATAATATGTGGTCCTCTGCTATGATCTGGTCTCTTCGGGTCCAAAAAGGTTTCAATTCTGTTTGTGATGGCCCTTTTGGTTTCCCCCATCCCCAACAGCTGTTTCAGTTTTGCCAGGACTGGATCTTTCTGCATCCCAAGTATGATATTATCAGCTGTGACTGGAAGTGTCCAGAAAATTTACAACCATTATTATGGACACTTCCATGGTGGTACAAGTGGCGATGTATCTGTCAGTGGGAAGTGGCTCAATGCATCCACATTTGCTACTTGGCCTCCTGAACAGTGTTCCAACTTGTAATTATATGCACTTAGTATTAGAGCCGACTGCTGAATTTGACCAGAAGCTCTGGGCGGCACTGCCTTGTCCTGTTTAGGTTGACCTAGCAAGGGGTTGTGGTCCATTATTATTACACCAATATCTTTACAGACATAAATTTGTAACTTCCTGACTCCAAACATTTCTTCTCTATCTGAGCATATTTACATTGTGCATTAGCTAAAATCTCGGATGCTTACGCTATTGAGTGTTCCTCTCCGTTGGGCTGCCTATGAACTAAAACTACCCCGATGCCGTACAGAGAGGCATCTTGTGTCCATACCAGATCTCGCTTGAGATCATAGTGTGCCAACATCTTTGAAGGATGAATGCTGTTTCTTCACTTCCACAAAAGCTATGGCTTGCTATGCGACCATGTCCGAAGCTGACCCTTTCTTAGAGTTGATGCAAAGGTGCCAGGATGGAGGCCAGATGATGTAAGAACTTTCCAAAATAATTCACCAGCCAAAGGAAAGACCTAAGCTCTAGTACAGACGTGGGAGCCAGGGCATCTTTGATCGCCCTCACTTTATCTTCCAACGGGTTTAACCCAGTCTTGTTGATTTTTGTAGCCCAAGTAGGTGACTTGTGGTGCTTGGAACACACATTTTTCCCTTCTAAGGCTTATGACACCTGGAGAAACAGCTAAGGACTGTGTCCACGTTCTCTAAGTGCTCCTTATTGGTCTTCCCTTTTATTAGCATATCATCCAGATAAATGACGACCTGGGGTAGACCTTGTAAAATTTTCTCCATTGTCTGCTGAAAGATTGTACAGGCTGACGATATCTCAGATGACAGTCTTGTATATTGGTACAAGCCCTTATGAGTATTGATATAGCATACTTCGGGCAATCCTCATCTAACTGCAATTGCAAATGAGCAGGGCTCATGTCCAGCTTCTTGAAGGTCAGCCCGCCTGCCAGCTTTGCATATAAATCATTTATCCGAGGGATTTGATATTTATTCAGCTGCAAAAAAGCTGTTTACCATTTGTTTTAAAATCCCCACAAAGACAAAGACCAAACCGTCTGGTTTCACAATCAGTATGGCTGATGCTGCCCATTCCGCAAATTATGTTTTTTGACGATTCCTTCGCTTTCCAGCCTCCTGATTTCTGCCTGTGCCTTTGCTCGTATGACTATTGCAAAATCATGAAATTGATTTCCTGGTCAATGTGCAAGGTGGTCTTGTCTCCTTTTGATAGTCCCTAGACCTTCCTGAAAACTTCTGGGTATTTGATTAGGACTTCACTAAGGCAGCCAATCTCGGTGAATCTTTCTCCCCTAATTTCACCTTATGGGCCCAAACTTTGACTCCAGTCAGTGGTAACTGAACCAGCTGCTTCTCCTAAAAGGCCAGAACTGAATTTCTACCCTTAATCTGTAAAGGTTCCCTGGTTCTCAGTCTAACCAAAGTGTTGCGCAAATTTAAGGGTTGGAGACCAGAACAAATTTTGTTAAAGGCTGGTTCTGTGATCGCTGAAACAGCTGTGCCAGTATTGACCTCCATTAGAACCTGCCGATCATTAAACCAGATGTTTATTTTGGTTCTGATTTGAATGTTGCTAAACAATTTAACTATTCCAGACCAAATGTCCAACAGAGGGCAACGATGATGCTGGTTGGTGGTTGGGGTGAAGATTTGCATCGGCACAATCACCACCAGCAGAAGAAGGACCTCCGCAAGATACCAGATACCAGAATTGTTGGAGGATGCAAGATTTAATAAGAGGGAAGAACTCAGGAGATCAGTATTAGTAAAGAAATGGTGCTGGGAAAAGAAGGCTGATAAATCCCCAGGGCCCAATAATCTACATCCCAGAGTACTTAAGGAAGTAGTTCCAGAAATAGTGGATGCATTGGTCATCTTCCAGGATTCTATAGACTCTGGAACAGTCCCTGCACATTGGAGGGTAGCTGATGTCACTCCAATATTCAAAAAGGGAGGTAGAGAGAAAATGGAATTATAGACTGGTGAACCTAACACGGTGGTGGGGAAAATTCTCGAATCAATTGTCAAGGATTTTAGATCAGAACATCTAGAAAGTAGTGGCAGGATCAGACAGAGTCAGCATGGATTCATAAAGGGGAAATCATGCTTGACAAATCTGTTGGAGTTCTATGAAGATGTAACTAGTAGAGTTGACGAGGGAGAGCCAGTCGATGTAGTATATTTGGACTTTCAGAAAGCGTTTCACAAAGTCCTGCATAAGTGATTTGTGCACGATTAAAGCACATGGGATTGGAGGAAGTGTATTGAGATGAATAGGAAACTGGTTGGCAGAGAGGAAACAAAGAGTAGGAGTTAATGGCTCTTTTTCAAATTATCACATAATAACTAGTGGGGTGCCACAGGGTTCGGTGCTGGAACCCTAGCTATTTACAGTATATATTAATGATTTGGATGAGGGAACAAAATGTAACAACTCCAATTTTGCAGATAATACCAAGTTGGATGGGAGGGTGAACTGTGACAAGGATGCAGAGATCCTTCAGCATGATCTAGACAGGTTAGGCAAATCAATGGCAGATTCAGTGTACTTTGAATAAATGTGAGGTTATTCACTTTGGAAGCAAAAACAAGGCTGCAGATTACTACCTGAATGGCTGTAAATTGGGAGTGGGGAGTGTGCAGCGGGACCTGGGTGTCCTTGTGCACCAGTCACTGAAAGTAAACATGCAAGTGCAGCAGGTGGTAAAGAAGGCAAGTTGGCAAGTGAAGAAGATTGAATGGGGGAAATTGGATCAGTGGTGGGTGGGGGAATCCAAGAGGGTTCTTTTGTTCTCTCTCCCCTACTCCCTGGTCTTGGTTTCCCATCTGGCCGGTTCCTGATATCCAGTAAACTTGCATGTGTGGAGAAAATAGGCACACGATTGAAACACTCCCAACAAATCTCATTCATCAGCACACAAGCATCTTCCTATAGCATCCTGCATACACTCCTTAGTGTCAGCAATAACACAGTGTGGAGCTGGAGGAGCACAGCAGGCCAGGCAGCATCAGAGGAGCAGGCAAGCTGATGTTTTGGGTC
>NC_063340.1:75631136-75667369 GCF_021869965.1 Rhincodon typus
GATGTTTCGGGCCTAGACCCTTCATCAGACCCTTCATCTGATGAAGGGTCTAGGCCCGAAACGTCAGCCTCTCTGCTCCTATGATGCTGCTTGGCCTGCTGTGTTCATCCAGCCCTGCACCTTGTTGTCTCGGATTCTCCAGCATCTGCAGTTCCTACTATCTCTGAGTGTTTTCTACTGTTTTGTTTCCTTTATTAATGCGGCTGGCACATGCCTTCGCATAATTAGTACCCAATTGTCTCATTCTGTTTAACTATGTAAATTAGTTATGCATCAGTGCTCTCTGGGATATCGTTTACTTGTGAAGCTTTGTAAGATCGACTTTTCCTTGGGCTTGCTTCGAGCTAGTTTAATGATGTTATTACATGCTGTTGTTCTGGATTTCCAGTAAAGGGAAGAACTGCATCCTATCTACTTGTTCATTTTAATCCCAATATTGAATGTCCTAATTGTATCATCCTAAATCTAATTTTAAAGAAGCACTACCTAACTTTACCCAGTCTCCATCAAACTACCAAACTGCAGTAAAGGTGCCAGTACTGAAACGATTCAAGAAGGTGGCCCTCTACCCCCACCACCCTCTCGGGGCAATTAAGAATGGACAATAAATGTTGCCTCGTAATTGTCACTCCAATCCATTCAGTAGAGAAGCCTCTGGGTTCTTCTTCTGGCTGCATTGGTCCTCGGGGACTTTGGATCTTCGGTGGAAAAAAGCCGAGAGGGAAATGTAGAAGCCTCACTATTTACGACAACATGGACAACAAAACAACGTTAGACTGATATGTGGAACTTTTCTGAATACATTCAAATGAACCTCTAGGTACTCGGGCCACGGCTTTTCTCAAAACTGTTGATTCAAACCAATCGAGAGATTTCCACCTCGATAGAGAGAGCAAGGGAAACAACCGAAAACAATCAAATGGCCAAGCGATGGAAATTCGTTAAATGAAAAGCATAAACTAGAACAACGCACACGTGGTTTTTGCACGGTTCTTTTTCAAAGTACAGTGCAAAGTAGCAGAGTACGAGCAGCAATTTTAGAGCTACTCTCTGGACACACTCCTGTGCCACCTCTTCCCCCAAAGTGACAGCTGCAGTTGGTTGATACCTGTAGGGAGCGCCCACGTGCCAGAGAACATGATGATCTGCCCGAACCCAACTGCCCGGAAGCGGATCCCCACTCATCGGTGCGTCTTGACTTCACTGTTACCTTGTTTCATTTACGCCTTTGCTCTTACTGTATCCGTTTCAGCCCGCACCGTCAGAGTGTGCCCCCATGGCTACCCTTCAACCAGAGAACAGCCAGCTGCCCGAAGGTACTGTAAACTTTCACTGATGTAATTTTGGGCAATGTTTTTAGCTCCCCAAGTAGTAACTACACCAACAGTGCATTTTTTAATGTTATAGTTTTCCAGCCATGCGGACTGACGCTTGTTATTCCATCTTTGCATTATTTCACTCAAGTATGGGTGTTAGATAAAAATTGGAGAACGCATTCAGCATCGGATATGATCAGTTTTAACTCTGGAAATTGGTGTATCACGCCAATGATACTTTTAAACCTCAGTTGCTGAAGTTGGGTATTAGTGACTTCTCAGAATTCTGCTGCCATACGTTTGGTTGTAACGCGTACATTTAAAACATATGACTAAACCGGCTTTTTGACTATGTATTAACTTCGTGTTCCCGTTTTATCCCTTAGAAGTATTAAACCATTCGCTTCACATTCATTTCTTTACTAAATATTCATAGATTTTTTCCCAGAACATACTTGCCAACATGCACTTATTTTGTTAATTTTGCCGTGATTATCCGATATAACAATATGAATGCATTTTAGCACAATTATTTTAAGCGTGGAATGCAATTTAAATTGTCCGTCTCCCAAGTTCCATGGGACTCTTGTTAGTACTGTGTAGGCATCCGATTCGTCTAGTGGCATTCCGATAAAAATTTCCTGCTTTTGCGCTACTGTTGCACTTTGAGTAGCTTACACCATTTAAATGTTCTTATATTTCCCGCAACACCCGCTGAAGTTGGGAGCTTGAGAGATTTAAAGAGTCCCCAAGCTATACTCGCAGATATCGGGCTTTTTCCCCCAAACCCCTATAGAGTCACAGTCTCCCCCTACTCCAAACCTATGCACTTTCACGAAGTTGAAATCAGGCTCGATGTGTCCTGGAATGGCACTTGAACCCAGAGTTTCTGCTTCAGAAACATAGGCTCGACCGCTGCGCCATAAGATCTGTAATAAGCTTTGTGTTAAAAGGTATGATTTGTTAAAGCTGATTTTGTGAAATTGTGTGACCATCAAGATCACGTTGACACAACTGTCAGCATTAATCTGACAATGGCTGTGAATATAACCGTTGCCATGGGATACTTTGCTATGTTAAGGTTTTTATAAGCATGTAAGTTATTTTCTTGCATTTTCTTGGCTTCAAAGTCTTTTCAAGCTGCCATTATGGATTTGTGTTACATCAGGTAGAGTGCAATCATGGCAGCTATGTGACAGTTAATGACCATAACTTTCAAAGGAACAACTTAACAAATTCACCAAAATACCCAGGGGACAAAGAAAGTGATTGCATTCAATCAGCAATCTGAAATCTGGATGCAGAATGCCATAATTCACTCAAGGATGGCTCTGAAGACAGCAACGAACAGAAAAACCTTTGCCATACATTAAAAGAGTTCCATTTACCGAAGTTACAGTTTGTTTGTGATACCAACCAGAAAGTCCTGCTTGTTACAGTCAAGCAAACAGTGGAATTACAAATGATGAATTTATTCTTTTTACAACTTTTCCATGACAGTAACCATGTGAATTTATGGATCCTGGGAGACAAAGCAGAGTACTTCATACATAACCCAAAGGCAAGCATGGATTCCGATTTGCATGCATGATTTCTTGGCATCATGGCTGGAAAATATAGTTAAGATACAAATTAGCCATGATCTAATTGAAGTACTGGGCTTGAGAGGCAGAAAGGCCTGTTCCTGCGTCTATGTTCCTGTGCCGTGCCCCTTGTAATTTTGCACTCAGGGAAGCCAGTAATACAATGGACATGAAGATGACCCAGAAACAGCTGGAGAAGAAAGATGGAAACGCACCAGGAAGATGATCACTTCAGCAAATCATACCTAACAGCTACAAACGCCATCAAAGCTGGATTCCAAAGGAGGTGATTATGCAATGATAATTGACTCCCCCACGTTACACCCTTGGCACCTTCTATGCTATTTGCAAGAGTGCCATTCCTTGAAACCACTATCAACCGTAATATATGAGTATCCCAACATAATTTTGTTAGCTGAACATAGAAGTACACACCAAATGATTGCACTCTTTCCTGAATGATTGTGAACACCCGTGAATGATAGTTACCATTAATAACAGATGTTTGAGTTTTATTATGGCTGTTTTCTACAGTATTTATTCAGCCACATTTTCTATTCTTTGTTTGTACAGTGTACCTGTTCTTTTACCTTGATGCATTTATTGGCTCACTTGAAATTTGTCATGAAGAACTGGAGGAAACTTTAGCTCAAAATCAAAGACACAAGGGGAAACTTAGTGGATAAGAAGAGTGATTTTTGTTTTACTTCATTTGTAACTATCTCCCTGATTTCATAAAAGGATCAGGAACAATCTGCGCAAACCCTAAAGCGGCAGCACAGACGGATTCTAGCTCTTGGAGCCCTGCTTATCTTAACAGTAGGGCCTAATTAATAATTAGTTCTTGATCAACACTCAATCAAATTTACTATTTGTCCTGCATAAGAAGTGGGAATTTGATGTTAACAGGCCACGACAGACTTCCAGCATATAATGGAAGCAGAAGGGCTAATTGTGGTTCAGGGTGGGGTTGCTCCATGATAATTGAAGGAGGCTGAAGGATTCTGTGCAAAGAAGCCTGAGTTAAAAAGATAGTGAGGAAGTTCTGAGGAAGGATCACCAGACCTGAAAAGTTAAACGCTGGTTTTTCCTTCACAGATGCTTCCAGACCTACTGAGATTTTCCAGCAACTTTGTTTTTGTTCCTGGTTCTTTCAGTTTTTAAAAAGATAGTGATCCCTTCAATCATTTGGTGACTCCCAGCATGCATTAATAGAATGCCATTCCACCAGACTAAAAACATTAACTAAACTTGTATCTTGAGAAGTGTGAAACAAGCTGATTGACTGACTGTTCTTTTCTAATTTCCGTTAATACAAATTTTAAAAATGCTGGTTTCTGCTATTAAAAATAAACAAATATATTTGCTTTTTTTTATAATTCTAGTTTTAAATTTTAGAAGGTGTGCACATTATGGCCTAGAAACTTGCATTGCAGATGCTTGCACTCTGGTGTCCAGTTTGAATTTTGTGGGTTTGTAAGTTTGGAAAGGGCCATTTTTGTGCCATTGTCTTATTAGAGAAAAAAATCCTGAATTGGAATAGTAAAATCAATTTGTACATGCAGTTAGTTATACATAAAAGTAATGGGAACATATTCCTTTCTTAATGTTATATTGATAGCTTTTAATTATTAGGATTAAAGTTGGATTTGCAAGGGGATTCTCCTAGTTATTCATTGAAACTTCACACACACTCGTGGAAACTTTAATATAATCAACATTTTCCCAGTATTTCCACAGATCTATTGCTAAAGTTACATGAGCAATTAGGAATACCTTGTTGGAAATTAAAGTAAGTTTTCTATTCATTCAGATATTTAATAATTTTTTTTACATGAACATTTGATGTCATCGATGTTAGACTACAATCACCTGGGTTAGCTCTGTTCCCCTTTATAAAAGTGAGTAGTACAGTGGCCACTCTTGTCTTCTGGCACATCCACTATTCAGAAATCCCTGAAATAATGTCTTGTCCTCTGATACTACTTCTCCCATTTCCATCATGTCTTTGAATGTAGCACTCCTGTTCCCTGTAATCTGATATCCGTTAGCTGAGTTAATTTTTCTATTATATTATCATCACTCTTCTTAAAGCAAAATGCTCATTAAGTATTTCCATAAATTTCAGTGTATCCCAACTTAATTCACTGCTGCCTTTTGCTAATGGAGATTACGCCTTACATCATTAGTGTTTTTTTTAACTAACGTATTTGCAGTATACATTTTTAGATTCCACTTACTCCCTGTCAACTTCTTTTCTCATACTCTTGTTTCACTAGTTTCAATATTATAATCGTTCTACTCTTTTAAGTATCAATTTTAAGTCAGAATTACTCTTTCTCTGTACCTTCTCTGTAGCTGTAACACTATATTCTGCATTCTGTTCTCTTACCTTGATGTACTTAATTGCACGCAAAGCAATATAATTTCACTGTATCTTGTTACATGTGACAGTAAATCAAATGAAATCAAAATCAAAAATCATAACGATAGGATTCATGTGTCAATTGTTTTTTTGTTTCTAACCCTCCACTTTGGAAATCTTGAAATATGAAATAGTTTCCCTTTGTAATTGTTTGTTTGTTTATTCTACAAATTAAATAAAGCAATTTTCATTCCCTTCTCATCTCTGCTAGTTCACTCTTTTTCTCGCTGAGATCTGGCCTATTCCAAATCAGTGAGCTTGCTTTTGCACTCATCATTTTCCTTTTCATTTCTGTTTGAATCTTAAACATTATTGTTATTTGGTTGCCTTTCACAAGGATTCAATCACATTAATTCATTTGATTGATTACACAGAAATATAGAAAATAAGAGCAAGAGTAGCCGTTCAGCCCTTTAAACTTGTTTGACCATTCAATATGCTCATTGCCCTAAGAACTATTCCTAAGAAAAATGACTGTGGTCAGACTTCTTCTGCATAAAAGTCACACCAGACTCTAAATGTAAACTCTTGTTTCTCTCTCCTCAGAAGCTGCCCGTCCTACTGAGTTTCTCCAGCATTCTCGCCTTGTGTTTCAGATTTCCAATATCTGCAGTATTTTGCTTTTATTTAATTATCTATTGAACTATCTTTAACTTTTATCTAATGAATTCCTGAAAGCATTCAATGTTTTGGCCTCAACCAATTCTGTGGCAGAGATTTAAATGGACTCACCACCCTATGAGTGAAGAAATTTCACCTCCTCTCAGTCCTAAATAACCTATCCATATCCGTAAACTGTGATCCCTGGTTCTGGACACCCTGGTCACTGGGAACATCCTTCTTGCATTGACCCTGTCTAGTCCTGTTAAAATTTTAAAGGTTTCTATGAAATGCCTCCTCATTCTTTTAAACTTACGTGAATATTGTCCTAACCGATCTAGTCTGTCTTCAGGCCTGACATCCCAGGAATCAGTCTGCAAAACCATTTTTGCACACCCTCCATAACTAGGACATCTTCCTCAGATAAAGGGACCAAAACTGCACACAAAACTCCATATGTAGTTTCAGCAATGTCCTGTTCAATCGTAACGAGATATCCCTGCTCCTGTTCTTGAATCTTTTCGTTGTGAAGGCCAGCGAATTATTTACCTTCTTCACCACAGATGCACTTACATGCTTACTTAGAGTGACTTGGCCTTGTTGCATCTCCCCCTTTCCCAATCTTTTGCTTTTCAGATAATGGTCTGCCTTTCTGTTTTTGCTACCAAAGTGGATAACCTCACATTCATCCCACTCACTCTACTTGTAATTTATTCTGTTAAAACCAAATTTAACAAAAAGCATCAATCCTTGCAGTGTGAGACAATGCTATGGCTTTAAGAAGTATATTTTGTCCTTTTTTTTTGAAGAGATGTTTTGACCTATAGGTACAAAGCTGTCTCTTCTAAGCCAACAAAACAAACAGCTTGTGAGGCCTTGGATTTTTTTTTTAAAGTTGGAACAATAGAAGCAACATGAATGGATGAGTCAGACTCCCACAGCACCAGGGTTTTAGCTTAGCTTTCAGTAGTTGTTGGGGTTTGAAGTTAGTTGTGGAAGCTGCCATGTATGTCTCTCTACTTGAATTTTCTCTTGGTGTTTCTTTCTCCTAGATTGGAGAAACATTACATGAGATAATCTATTTTACTGAATTTGCCTTTGCAAAGAGTGTGTTTATAGGATGTTTCTATATTGGAATAGTTGCTGGTTAGTAGTTAACTACTGTATAATTCTATTAAATTTTCCAATAGAGTTAAAGTATACCAATTCTTCTTTCTTTTGTTTATATTTTAACTGTAAGGTAAGAATAAAGTATGTTTTGCTTAAAGCCTAGAAATATCACCAATCAAATTACCCTGGGAACAGAGCACCTTACACTTGCCTTTAAATAACATAAAAGATAGGATCTAGGCTTTCTCCTTGACATGATTTGAGGGGATTTGGTCTGGTCCATAAAACAGAGTTAGATTGTTTTAGGAAGGTTTCCCAGGCATATTTCAGGAATTCCATTGACTTTTCTCAGTCTTTCTTTTGTATTTCAACTGTGTTGTAAGAGGGAAGTGTGTTTTGATTCAAGCCTAGTGGCAGACCATTTGAGTCACATCTGGAGCACAGGACTTTACACTTGCCTTTAAATAAATATAAATGTTAGGTTCTAGCCTTATCTCCATACAATATTTTGGAGGGGAGAGGGGATTTCTGGTCTGGTCCATAACAAACTGGGGACTCTGTTCTAAGATGTTAAGAGTTTCCTGGGTGTGGAAGCACTCACTTGGATAGTTTACAGAAGGTGAGGAAGGCAAAGCTTTTGGAATTGGCAAACAAGCCGAAGTTGGGTTTGGCTGTGCATGTGTAGAAAAGGGAGGTAATTGCAGCGATAGCTCAGCGTCTATAATTTCCAGAAATGAAGTAGCCTGAACTAGAGGCAAAAGCAAAAGAAGTAAAACAGTTTGAATATGAAAAGGAAATGAAACAGTTTAACTTCTGATTAAAAGCAGAAGAAAGGGAAAAAGAGAGGGAGAAAGAGAGAGATTTTAAACTTCATAAGTTGGAGTTGAAAAGTGAAGGTTGACTTAACATGGTGGAGGTAAAGGTAAAAGGTGGAGTAGTGATGAGAACAGTGATGAAAATTTGCCACAGGATTCAATCCACCAAATAATAGTGCTATGACTCAGCTGTCCAACCTGAGCTTGTAAAGCTCTAAGATCTCATACATAAGAAACTTAATAAATTTGACTTTTAGAAAATATACTTATTGAGGTAAAGCGGTCTATTTCTTAGTATGTTGTATTCATAAACTTTATAAAATGCTCCTTTTAGTGTTCTTGCACCCAAAATAGTCTTCTTAATTTTTAGACCATCCTCAAAGATCTGAAATGAGCAAAATTCTGAATAGCAATTATTACATCTCGAGAGCATGGCGAGTTTTGTGCATTGGACCTGCTTCCAGTTTGGTGTCTTGGATTGCACTGCACATTATTTAAATTTAAATTCCATGACATTTTGCATTGCTTATGCCACTCTTGGACAAATTGCATAATCAAAACTGCACAACAAGGACAAAACTGTAGGTTATTAACTTGTATGCCCCTAATAAGATAGAGCAAAGAAATTTCACTTTAGAAAAATTTGGGAAAAATTTCCCAAATTTCCAATGACATAAAAATGGGTGGGAAGGCAAGTAGTGAGGATGACAAAGAGTCTACAGAGGAATATAGACCAGTTCAGTGAATGAGCAAAAACTTAGCAAATGGAATATAATGTGGGAAATAAGAGGTTATGCACTTTTACAGGAAGAATAGAGGAGCTGAATATTATTTACATGGAGGAAAAACAGCAGAAAACTACAGTACTGTGGGATTTGGGAGTCCTTGTCCATGAATCACAAAAAGTAAGCATCTAAGGAAGGATATTATTAAGTTGGAGAGGGTTCAGAAAGGATTTATCAGGATGCTGGTGGGTATGGAAGATTTGAATTGTAAAGAAAGGCTGGATAGGCTGGGACTTTTCTCCCTGAAGTGTAGGAATTTAGGAGATGACCTTCATAGAGGTTTATAAAATCATGAGGGGTATAGATGGGGTTAATGGTAGGTGTCATTTCTTTGCTCTATCTTATTAGGGGGCATACAAGTTAATAACCTACAGTTTTGTCCTTGTTGTGCAGTTTTGATTATGCAATTTGTCCAAGAGTGGCATAAGCAATGCAAAATGTCATGGAATTTAAATTTAAATAATGGTAGGTGGGAAATTTCAAGACTAGGGGACATATTTTTATGGTGAAATGAGAGAAATTTTAAAAAAGACATGAGTGACAAATTCTTTACACAGAGGGTGTCTTGCATGTGGAATGATCTTTCTGAGGAAGTGGTGGATGCGGGCACAGTTACAATGTTTAAAAGACACTTGGATAAGTACATGAAAAGGAAAGGTTTGGAGGGAAATTGGCCAGGACTAGGCAGGTAGGTGGGACTAGTTTAGTTTGGGATTATGTTCAGCGCAGACTGTCGGACTGAAGGGTTGGTTTCCATGCTGTATGACACTGAGAAAAGCCTGGATACTCTAAGACAGGTGGTTTCCAAACCTTTTGCTTCTGGAATCCCATATTAACATTGAAAGTGCTGCACCCATCATTAAAGGGAAGTACTGAGCTAGGGTGCCTCTCACCACAATACATGAAATGGTAAAAATATTGATGATTGCTTTGAATCTGTTTTATCTACACAATCTCTAAACAGTCCTCAACCACCTGCCATATTTACATAGCAGTTTTAACACAGTGGTTCATCCTAAGGTGCTTCACGAGAGAATAGCAAAGTCAGACAATGAACAGGTATTGAGAGAAGATTTATAAAAGATGCAAAAGGCACTATTAAAAAAAGAGATTTGAAGATGAGAATGCTGGCAAGTTTAAAGGGGTTTAGGAAGCAAGTTCAAGAATGCCAGGTTTTAATGGCTAAAACCTCTGCTGCCAACAGTGGAGCAGCTGGGAAGGAATACATACAGTAGCTGAGAGATAGAAGTGTAAAATGTATGAACTAGATTGTGGCGTTGGATGATCTTAAAGAGATGGACTGAAGGGATGCCTTTGGAAGACTAATATAGCATTTTAAAATCACGGCATTGAAGGATGAGCATCATGTTGCCAAGAAAAGAAGAAATAGTTGAGCAGATGGGTACATGTTTGGATGACTTGTAAGTCTTGTGGGAGGGCCCTCAAAACCAGTGAGCAGGGCATAGGAGAAATTATGTTTGCACCACTTCAGCAGTGGTGGCAAATGTTCTGGCCAAACATGGCAGAGGTAGTAACAGATAACTTTGATTATGGATTAGATAAAGAACTTGAAGCTTGGTGAAGGGTCAAACAAACTACTAGGAAAGATAAAAGCAATTGGATGTATGAGAACCAAATTAAACTGACTTCAGACTTAAATTGTGGTTATTGCTCATCTGTTGTTGGTAGGATGTGAGTCACTGTGTAATAGTTTATTGGTTCTTGTTCTTGACTGGCAATCTGTGGGGGAATGATCAAGGGAGATTGGTAGCTCTGAACAAATGAGGCCCAAATGGAGCACTCCTATCCTTTCTAGCCCACAGGAAATCCTGAAAAATAAATACATAATTAATCTTTCAGCCCAGCATCCTGCTCTTGGCTGAAACTGTCCACCTTCTCCCCAGGTGTCAGTTGATATTATAGACGTAGTCCTTTCATTATGTATGATCCATATATTTAAAGAACACCCTGCTTCGCTCTTGGTGATGGGCAGCTCCACTCAAATGAACAGTTTAATACAGGGACCTGACGGAAAGGAAGCAGAATTGTGGAATTAAGTTGCCCTGTTACTTTAAACCTTTCTCCTTTGCTCCCACAACTGATATTGTTCGCCAGATGGGACAGTTAAAATCAAATTCAGAGAGTTACAGGAAGAGAGAAAGAAGAAAAAGATAATTCAAAAAGATCAAAATAATCTTTTAAAATATTACAAAATACTTATTAATGAGTCATTCTTCATGTTGCTAGGCCACTGTGATCACCCAATTGAAAGTAATTGGGGGTGGAATTTAGATCAGCCAAGAATGCAGTCTGACGATGCATAATCCCACAAACCGCAATAATAGATAATATGCATTAAATTGCTGAAATGTACTGTAAAGTAAAATGGCTAAAGAGTTATTCCTATCATGTGTGTCCAGCTTTTTGATTCTCAGGAAAGCTTGTTGAAACATTTCATTACTATTACAGGTATTTGTCTGTGGAGCTTGCAGTTAAAATGAATTTGACAGTTTGTTCGTAAGTCATGGCTCCAGAAATATATTTTAAAAATGAACTGAGTACAACTTATATTTAGGTTCTGTCAAAATCTTCAAAGAATTGAGTTAACACAGTTAATTTGAATATTCTTACCCAAAACTGTGCACAATATTAGTTAATCATTTCTCTTAATCCTGCTGTATGCAATACCTCTGAGACAAGACTCTAATTTTGGCTGTTTTTAATTTATCTTCTGTAGCATATTGCGCTTTTGTGTCGTTTTCATCTTTATTTCTGCCATTTTTCTTGCTTTAAAGCTAGATTATCTTCTACATTTCAGTACTGACACCTAACTGTGATTTATTTTCCCCTTCGATTTCCTGAAACATCTACTTGGTAAGTTTTTTTTTGGTGTTCTCATTCTCTCAACTACACTAAAGTGCAAAGTTTGAGATCATCAACAATAATCTATTTCTGCAGCCCCTCATACATAAATAACATGAATGGTCTTTGCCTTATTCTGTGAAATTTTGTTGGCTACTTTAATGTCACTCCTTTCCTCCTTACTATTTCAATCAAGAATCTTCCTAATTATAAAAGAAAATACTGCAGATGCTGCACATATGAAAGAAATACATTAAATGTATGCTCTGAGTCATATTTGTCTCAATCATAACTGTTTTCACAGTTGCTGCAACCTCTGTTGTGTACTTCCAGCCCTTCCAATCTTTATTTCATGAATTCATCACATTTCTGCTTGGGGTCTTCTTGGGAAATACTTTGTGAAATGACTATCATATGGATATAAGTTTGTTTTCTTCAGTCTGAATATTCTGAAACTATTCAATTAACTCCTTAAGGGTCTTAACTCAAGATGTAAAGAGAAATGAGTTGTTCTGTAGGATAAGAAACTCTATTTTCACCTACAGGAACTGAATGTGAAACCCATAAAAGAATGGGATTGGAGACTTCTAAATTAGCTGCAAATGTTCTTTCTTCAATGTGTTTGGATAGTCCAATCCAGTTTCTTTTTTGAAATTCATTCATGGGATTTAGATATCATTGGAAACAGTAGCATTTATTGCTCATCACTGATTGCCTGAAAGAAGATGGCAACAAACCACTTTCTGAACCACTGCTGTGGTTGTGGTGGAAGTATTCCACTGTACTGTTTCAAGGAAAAAGAAGCAGTTTGAAGATTTTGACCCAATGAAAATGATGAAATAGTAATACATTTCAAAAGTAAAGCTGGTGTTTGATTCAAAGGTTAACTTGGAGGCTGTAGTGTTCCTGTACAACTGTTGCCTTTGTCCTAGGTAGAAGAACTCATGAACTTAGGAAATGCTGTCAAAGATGTTAGAGTGTCTTTTGTAGATGGCAGACAGTGCAACAACAAAGTGGTAGAGGATGTAAATATTTATGGTGGTGGATGCTAGTCAAATTGTTTGTTTTATCCAGGATAATGCTGTATGTATGTTGTTAGGAATCATAGAATAGTTACAACACAGAAGGCATTTGGTCCACCCAACTCTCTGCAGCAGCAATTAAGCAACTCTCCCAAACCTTCCCCGTTCCTCATAACCCTAATTTTTTTTTAATCTTCAGGTGCTCAGTCAATATCCATTTGCCACAATTCAGCCTGCCACTACCACCCAGACTGTGAATTCCTGCTCCTAACCAATTGCTGCATGGAAAAAAATCTTCATTTTTTAAATTATCTTAAATTAGTGTCTTCTGATCCTTATGCCAATGGAATAGATTCTTTGTATTTGCTTTGTCTAACTTCTTCATATTTTTGAACACCTCTATCAAATCTCTTCTCGACTTTCTGTTCTCTAAGAAGCTTTAGTTTCTCCCCTGCTATCTTCATATCTGAAGTCCCTCTGCTTTCATCCCTGGGACTATTCTTGTTAATCTTTCTGCTCTCTCTGTCTAAAGCCTTCAGAATCGGGCACATTTAGTCCAGACCAATGTCTTATAAAAGTTTATCATAACTTGCTTTTGTACTCCATAACTCAATTTGTAAAGCTTGGGATCCCAAATCTGTTTGTAACCATTTTCTCAACTTGCCAGTGCACATATAGCCTCAATTGCCTCTATTCTTGCACTGCCTTTCAGAACTGTTCATTCAGGAACGTAGAGAGTTTTCCAACATATTCATAACTCTTACCCATGCTAGTGAAAGAGTTTAGTTGGTGAGTCCCTTGTCACAGAATACCCAGCTTCTGAACTGCTCTTGTAGCTACAATATTTTTGTCGCTGGTCCAATCAAGTTCCTGATAAATAGCAACAACCACACACCACCACCACCACCAGCTATTGTAAGGGAAGGTGCCATGGGGGTGTGAGGAGATGTTGGGAGTAAGGAAGTGGACCATGGTGTCCTGGAGGGCACAGTCTGTACAAAAGGCAGACAAGGGAAGGGTGGGAAGTATGTGTCTGGTGATGGCATCCCACTGGAGCTGGCAGAAATGGCAGCTAATGATCCTCTGTATATGGACACTGGTGATGTGGTAAGTGGGTTCCAGGTCAACCCTGTCGCTGTTGTGGGAGACGAAAAAGGCTGAAGACTGAAGTGGGGAAGATGGTTAGGACATGACTGATGGTCCTGTCAACCACAGTGGTGGGGAATCTCGGTTGAGGAAGAAGGTGGACATTTCAGAGGCCCCCTCGTAGAAGCTGACCTCATTGAAATGAATGCAGCAGTGACAAAGAAACTGGGAGAATAGAATACAGCCTATTCAGGAAGCAGGGTGTAGTATATGTATAGTCAAGGTAACTGGGGAGTCAGTGGGTTTGTATTGGTGGCCAGCCTATCCCCAGAAATGGAAACAGATGTTGAAGAAGGGAAGTGAGGAGTCAGAAATGGACCAGGTGAAGGAGAAAGCAGGGTGAAAATTGGAAACAAAGTTGATAAACATTTCCAATTCTGAGTGAGAGATGGAAGCAGCACCAATGATGTTATCGATGTAGCGGAGAAAGAGGTACGGCTGGGGGCCTGAATAGCACTGGAATAAGAAATGTTTCATGCTCCCACAGCCATTACGGGGGCCCATGTGGTTACCCATGGCCACAACTTTGACCTGAAGGAAGGGAGAGGAGTTAAGTGAGAGGAGTCTCCTTTGACACCAAGGACTGCAGACCACAGCATTGATCTCATTCATTTTGGTCACAGTCAAGCAGGGTACATCCAGCAAGCTACATCAGATGATGACCACCTGCGATAATTCAAAAAGATTATCATCAACGGGTCATAGAGTCATTCAGCACAGAAGATGTCCTGAATGTATCCAACAGATCCTTGAGCTAGTGTGTTCTTTATGGTCATTCAAAGACAAACTATGACACTCTAAGAATGTAATCTTCAAGGTTAATAAGTTGTGATTCTGCAAGGTCTATGGCAAGACATGCTAGACCATATATAGGCCATATATATAGGTCACATGGGTGCACACAAGATTCCATCAGAACTACAGAGTAACGTTGCAACGGATATTTTGCATATCTAAGGCCATGATTACATTCTGGTGACTGACAATTTCAGCAAATTACCTTTTATGTGAAAGATCAAAGATACCAATAGCGCAACAGATTTTTACAATTGCCATATTCAGTAGATTGGTGTATCTCATTTATGTCTGACAACAGCACCACAGTACACTGAAGCATTTTTTCCAAGACGTGTAGGCAATGGACAATTTAACATTTAATTGCCTCTTCCCCACTACCAGAATACACCGTTTGTACAATTAAATCTATGATCATTTAATGTAAAGTTTCTTGCCAAGACTTTCAGGTAGCTATGTTAAATTTATGTCTACCCCTCAAAACAATTGTTTAGCCTCACTGACAATTTACGTGTTTGGGAGATTTCTCTTCCACACTCTCATTACCCAACCACATATGCATGATACATTGTAGGCAAGAGGGGAGAAAATGGTACATCACCATGCCATTCGTTATCGCAAGGACAAACCATAAGTGTTCAAGACTTTCATATGAGCACATGGATTATTGGAAATATACTACAGCATTGTGTCCAGCCTAAGTCACATGATGATATAATGAGCAATGGTCAATTCATACAAAGATACAGACAGCAAATCTAAATTGCATATCATCAGCCACTTGTCATACAGGATGATGACTTGTATACTGAAGATGTCATGCTAGATACAACTACACATGAACAACAAATGATACACACCCATCTGTAACAAGTAGCATACCACTGATTGCAGGTGCACTACCAAGTAGTGGTATTTTGGTCTTGAATCATACTTCCATCAATACATTATCTGAATGTATCGAAAAGGGTTTCCATTCTTTAGAAAGAAAAAGGGCGTGGAAGGGGTGTGTTAAGGCACAGATTCCAACCAGTCAGGTCTATACCTTTAAGACAGTTATATGACATCACAACATGAGATGTTTCAGTGTAAATATGCCCACCTCACTTTCAATCCTTTTGTGTAATGGAATCAATGTGGTCAGTCAATATATCCATGTAATGTGTTGTAACATAAGTAATCACAGAACCCAGACTATGTCTGCAGAACTGTACGTCCGTGACACAGTAGTGTTATAAATAGTTAGTGTTGTAAATAAATTCCAAGATATGAGACTCAAAAAAACCCAATTTTCTTGATGTATATTTTCTAACAAACAGAAAAGTTAAAATTTATCAATTAGATCTTTCCAAAATTAACACCTGACCTATTGTTACTATAGCTAAAATTCTAATAGATCTCTTCTGAATTTTCTCATATAATTTATATCTCAGTTTCTTAAATCTGCAAAACCTAGTTTTCAATAGGTCTATGGTTCACAAAATTATGTTTTATTGAAAAAATAATCCAGTATTCAAAGAGTTAACTAGTTGTTTGACATCTATAGATAACAGAAGTAGTCAAGCAAAAAGATTTCTTCACATTTAAAGTTCCTCACTTCAAAGATCTTGGCGTGTGGAAACTTGTAATGAGAAAGCTTTCAACTGTAACATGTTAATCCATAGAGTGTCGTTAGAACATGAATAATGCCATAGGATCTGTTAACTTTTTCCTTTATAAATCGTACACATTTGCAATAAATTTTAATTGATGGTAAAGAATATGTTTCATGATCATAGATTTTGTAATTAGTTAGTTCTTTCTTATCTCCTTCCCCCACCCAACCACAATCACCCAAAAAGAAATTCAGTACACCATGCAAGTACTGTGGGTGCATTTACTGTGGAATAAACAAATTGCTGCTTGTTGTATGAGCAACAGCTCACTATCCTGTATAAGCCACTGCTCATGGTGGAAGTTGCTGCCACCATCGTCTTTATGTAGAGGAAACTATAGGGCTTGTCTGGTCTACTGGGGTAGAGGAAAGCCACTTGCTGCTCTAGTTAGAAAAGTCTCTTTTAGTTAACAAGATGGACATGTATGTTAGCAACTAGTTACAGGTTACACTAATTTGATGATCTTCATCAAGAGATCCAATCACAGACCCAATATGTGCATGTAAGGTCCAACAGAGCCAGGTAGAAGCCAAGTGCACACAATGTGCAAAAATCCATTTTGTCATACTTAGCACAAAAGAAAATGTTTGTGATTGTTGGAGGTTCATCATTTCAATCAAAGGACATCATTGCAGGTGTTCCCAGGGCAGTGTCTTAGACTCAACAATCTTCAGCTCCTTCATCAGTGACTTACCTCCATCATGAGGTCAGAAGATTGCACAATGTTTAGAACCATCCGTGATTCCACAAATACTCAAGTTTGGCTCCTAAGTCGAAAGACCTGAACAACTTCCAGACTTGTGGTGATAAGTACCAAGTAAAATGCATGCCATACAATTATCAGGCAAAGACCATCTCCAGTAATTGAGAAGCTAAGCAGCATTCCTTGACAATAAATGGTATTACCATCACTGAATTCTCTACTATCAACATGCTGGGATTGCTACTGACCAGAAACTGAACTGGGCCAGCTGTTTAAGTACTGTGACTGCAAAAACTTGTCAGAGGCTATGAATTCTGCAGCGACTAACTCATTCCTGACTGCCCAATATCTGTCCACCATCTTGCAAGACACAAGTGAGGAGTTTGATGGTTAGATGCAATTCCAACAACTTTCAATAACTTGACATAATCCAGACAAAGCATCCCACTTGACTGGCACCTCACCCACCACCTTCAACATTCAGTCCCTATTCTACCATTGCATAGTGGCAGCAAGTGTACCATTTACAAGATGTATTACTGTAAATCACCAAGCCTTCTTGGATAGCGCCTTCCAAACTCACAACCTCCACAATATAACAAAGGCAGCAGATGCATGGGAAGACCACTACCTGGAAGTTCCCCTACCTAGGGAGGCAGTGATGTAATGGTATCATCACTGGATAGTAATCCAGAAACCCAGGCTAATGCTCTGGGTACATGGGTTAATTTCCCAGCATGGCAGATGGTGAAATTTGAATCAATGAAAATCTGGAATTAAAAGCTGACCTATTGGTGACCATGTAACCACTGTCGGTTGTTGTAAAAATCCATCTGCTTCACTAATGTTCTTCAGGGAAGGAAATTTGTTATGCATACCTGATCTGGCCTCCATGTTACTTCAGGCCCACAGCAAAGTTGTTGACTCTTAACTGCCCTCTGAACTGGCACTAGCAAGCCAGTCAGTTCAAGTAGCAATGAGGGGTGAGCAATAAATGTTGGCCCAGTCAATGATGTTGACATTCTATGGATGAATTTTAAAAAAGGCCACACACAACCCTGTCTTGGAAGTATATCACCTTTCCTTCACTGAGTCAAAGAACCGAAACTCCCATTCTAGCAGCACTAGGGGGTCCCCACACTCCAATGACAGCAGCAGTTCAAGTAGGCAGTTCATCACCACATTTTCCAAGGCATTTAGAGTGATTTACATGGACTTTGGTTAGGTTTTTTGAAAAGATCCCACATAGCAGACTGTAAAGAAACTAAGAACCCATGGGATCCAAAGAAAGTGGCACATTGGATCCAAAAGTGGCTGATCACTATTCTAGCTAAAGTTCTTGTTGAAAGATGAAGAAATGACAAGAGTGTGGGAAGGGGACCCAGGATAATTATCAACGTGCATATTATGAAACTGTTCTGATGAGTTTTATCTAAAATATATTTCTTTTCTATATTTTCTATATTTCTGATCCAGTGTATATTTTAAGCATTTCACAGAGAATATTAGAGAAACTTATTTGTTTAAACTGCTTGTCACTATTCACATGGCTGAGAGCTACAATTCTCAATAAGGCAAAACTTTCTGATAGTTCAGACACTTTTTCAGGATGTGTACTTGCATTCAGGTGGCTGAATCCTATATAACAATGTGGCTGGTGAATGAAATTTTTGTAACGTTGTAAGTGCAAAACTCACTGAGTTCTCAAATGTCTTGCCCTGAAGGTTTAATTCATCTCTTTGACAGCACAGCACAACATCAATCATAAAGGAGAGTTATAAAATAATTCTGTGGAACAGTTCCACACATTTTATTAACTCTGTATTTTCAGAAAATGAATATGTCAACTCATCAAAATTAACCTGGGGCAAACATTAATCACCTTTCCCTTTCGATAAGATGAACTGCAAAAACCTTATATAAAAACCTTCAGGTTGTGGGATGAAAAGCTGTTTGTATTTGTTTCATGGACATTGGCTCAGTTACACTTAAAAGAGGCTCTAAGTAATTTATTCTTAAAAGTCTTAAGTCTTGATTTTGTAAAGGCCATGTCTGGTGTGAATGGGTGTGACATCTCCTTAGCCCTACAAGTTTACCCCCCTATAATTATTTTTGTGAGGTTGACCTACAGGTTGTATTATAATGAAATTTGGCACTGTAAACCTGACCAATAATTTGATTAACTCAAGAGTGGGCAATGTGCATGATAGCTAAATGGATACTTCTTCCACTAAAGCAAAAAGAATACTTGGTGTGACCAAACTTTGACTTCAAGAACACTCAATAATTGTAGAAAAATAATTGTTAGATCAACATGGAACATTTGGAAATAGGAATGTATGGAAAATCTTCCATCGAGAATGTTTCAGAAGCTTTGTGGCATTCTTACATTTTTACTCCTCTTTATATTGCTAGGTCAAGTTAAACTTATCTTCAATATATAATGTTTAAAGATGTGATTCACACAGGAGATGGTGTGGAATGCGCAGGTGACGTGGATGAATGACCAAAATGTTTGTTTTAAACTACACATTGCATCTCAATGACAATGTCATAGCCAGTATATGAGAAGCTCAGTACAAAACAAATTAAGTCTAATTAAAAAGTTGGTGATGGCCCCTGGCTGAAGTATTAACTTAAGAGAAAAGCATGTCATGGGAGATAAATATGAAGGCACATATAAGAGTCTAGAATGTCATTTCTGGGGAGACAAGTAGAGCCAATCCTTTAATGCTGAATACGCCAATACTTAGGATGAATCAAAGAATGAATGCTGTGTTACTAATGACAAATGTACAATACTTATTGAGAAGTATGCTGAATGTATTTCACCTTTCATGGTAAATAACAAGGAAGCAAACTTTATAATTAATACCAATTTACATTTGTCAAAGAAAATGCCGTAGTTACTTAAAATTTATATTCATTTATGTATAATGAAGAAACTTTGTATAATGAAATTGAAGGAGCAAATCTTCGGTCATATGAGCATACAAATTAAAAGGAGAAGAAGGCCATTTGGTCTTTCAAGCCGGCTTCACCACATGGCCTCAACTCCAATTTTCTGCATAATCCCAATGCCCTTTGTTTCCCTTGACAATCAACATACCCAATTCAGCCTTAAAAATGTTTAATGACTCAGCCTCTGCTACTGTCTGGTCAACAGAATTCTGTAGGCAAATGGCTGCGTGAGAGAAAAAGGAAAGTCCTCATCTCCATGTTAAATGGGAGAACCTTTATTTTAAACTGTGCCCCCTAGTCCTACTCTGTCCTATGGGAAAATGTCCTCTCAGCATCTACTCTGTCAATTTCCTTCAGGATCTTATATGTTTTAATAAAGTGTGATTACAGTAGTCAAGTGAAAGAGTGAGAATATATTCCAATTACAGAAATTTAAATAAATCCTTTGAATAACATTTTCTGTAGACTAAAGAATCACCAGCCTGACCATACCCGCACGGCACATTCTCGATCCATTTACAATAAGGTTCTGCATTTCCGTGCTGCACTTTGGAGTGCACCAGTACCATTCTTTGTAATGCTACTGTCAGAATATTTTACACTTGAGGGGGCAGGCACCTAAATCATGGATTAAACCAGGGTGCATCTCAGGGCTCCTCATTTGCTGTCTTAGTGCCCATTCACTTTGCATCTATTTGGATGCTCACAGTATTTCTGCCTTGTCTTGCCTTTTTGCTCTTTGTCACTTCAGCCATAGTTTAAAGGCTCAAAGTACTTCTGTTTTGCCTTACTGAATAGCACAGATCAAAGCCAGGCAGCTTGTTATAATTGTCAGTAATAATCAGTCAAAACATGAACATGCTACTATATAGCACTAAGCTATGCAACATATGCAGCAAACACACTGCATGTACTTGAACCAAATGGCCACATCTCAACTCTGTGAGGAGTAGTTCAGAGTCAAACCAAGAGAGACAGCTTTCAGTCAGGGGTTCCTGAGATTAAAGGCATCATCCATTATTAATCCAAGAGCTTGGACAAGTCCGACAGTTGCTTGGTCGGGCTCAGAGGTCCATGTCTCTATTGTCTGGAGTGTAGACCATGATCAACCTGCAAGTCCAGCAGAATCAGTCCAGGGATTTGCAGTAAATTAATCAGGGATTGCGCACATATCAGTCAGGGGTCTGGTCAGTCATCAATTAGGTCAGAAGTGGGGTTATCAGGGGCCATTCCTGTGGTGGGGAAGTCAGTTGTGGATATAGGGAACAATAGTTGTAAAAGGGGCAGCTCAACATATAGGGAGATGACAAAGCATTGGAGGACATGGGTCACTGCAGGGGTGGTGAGGGTTGGCATCAGCTAAGGTCATGCAGCTTGGTTCCTAAATAGCAATATATTTATGAATCTGCACTTGTATTTGCAATGACATGTGAGCCGTGCTACTGATATGCCCTGAGAAAATTTATTTTTGGTTTCCCCTCTCACTAAATGACTGGTGAATGGCAACTCCTAGATGGCAGTTCTTGACCTGATACACTGCTGGGCTTTAAAAATAATGCCAGCACTGGGAATCTTGGGAGGTCCTGGTAGTGATGAGTACTTCTATCATTGTCAAGAGAAAGCTGTGAAGAGTGGGGCACCATAGAAGTATGGTGCATAGGTAATGAAGTGAGTTGCAGAGAATAGCTTGAAAAGTCTCATTAGCACTCACAGAAAGAAACCCTTCATGAATCTCACCAAAATTGACACTTTGTTGCTTTCTGGTAAAATTCTGCCCAGTGGAACGGAATAGAACATTCAACTCCTCCTGCCTGTTTTGACATTCAGTTAGATCATTGCTGATCTGCAACTTGACTCCATTGACGTGCCTTGTTTTGCAAGCATTAATACTTTCAGCATATCTATTTAAAACTATATTGTTTTAAAATTTTCAATTAATCCAGCTTAATGGTTATAGTGGGAGAGAGTCCTGGGTTTACAATATCCTTTTAGTGAAGAAGTGCTTTCCGATATCACTCCTGAATAGCATAAATTCAATTTTAACACAATCACTTTGCTCTGAACTTCACACTAGAGAAAGTAGTTTATTTTTATTTACCCTATCATCTCTACCATAAATACCACAGTTTAACCATCCGTTAATTTGGAAACTCAAAGGTGTACATGCAAAGTTTATTCAGCCTGCCCCCATAACTTAATTATTTTACCACCATTATCATTCTAGTGAATCTGTGCTCCCTCCAAGGTCAGTACATCCTTCCTGAAATATGGTGTCCAGAACTAAATGCAATACTCCAGATATCATCCAATCAAATCTTGACATAACTGCAACATAATATCCATGTTTTGTGTTCCAGTCTTCTGGAGATAAAGGCCAACATTCCATTCACTTTTTAAGTTATTTTTGTGATTTCCACTGGCTTTTACTGATTTCTGTGTTTGAACCTCTAAATTTCTACTCCTCCATAGTTCCATTTAGAAAATACATTGATCTGTCTTTCAAAGTGAGATGATCTCTTATATCTATGAAAGTTCTGTTATGTTTATTTTTAATTTGTGTCCTCTTCCAGTTCTTCTGCACCATGGGCCAGCCCCAAGTCAGGTAGAAGGCCTGCTTCACCCTTCATCAAGGTTATGGTAATAGTAGCCAATAGAGATTGGGGACCTGTATTCTTGGGTCTTTTTTCACTCCCTGTGTAAAAGTTAGTTGGCTACTAAACCACCCCCTACGGCTGAGTGGGTGAGATTAATAACAAGCTCGATTCCAAAATATTGCCCTGAAAGAATGAACATTAATTGTATACATTTATTTTGTTATAGTTTTCATCTTATGATATCTCATTTAGTGTAATATTGTGTAAGTTTTTAATTTTTTTTATCAACAATTGGTTGTATTTTTGCTTTTAACAGAAGAAGTACCTAGAACTCCTGTTGAGGATACAGATCCTAGTGTTCCTTCAGAAACGGTATGACTTGCTGCCTTGCATTACACATTTTATGAATCATGATTGTTCTGCTTACTTCATTTACTCACTCTGATTTTAAATTTTCATATTCTTTAATTTTTGTAGTAAATATGACACACCACTTTGCAAATACAATTTGCATATTGAATATTGTACTTATTTCAGGTGCATTTTTACACTTGTGAAGCAAGAGTATAAATAGTATATTCCTACCATTTTGCAATAGTGAACATTCTCATTAGCTAAAATCAATGGTGCAACATTTGTTTTTTAAATACATCTTCAATGCTTGATGTGATAACAATCCACAGTCAGGCATCACAGCTTTTACTCTTTTAAACAACGTTGGAATTCCTCCTACATTTCCCTTTTTCACTTCATCCAAATATAATGCATCCAGCTTTTGCCAGAAGTATCTTCAGCTGTTTATGAGGAGCTGTGTGACAATAACCATGTCCATTTTGATTGAGCTCCCTCCCCCAATCCCTACCTGTCTCTCACCTTTCGTGGTTTGCATTGCCCTTGCAGGCAAATTAATCAATTGGAAAACATGGATGATTTACTGATAGTGGTTAATAAATGAAAGATAATAACACGGGTGATTGGTGATGGGAAAAAAAAGTTCAGTTGTGTGTAAGACCACTGCTGGATGTAATTGAAAATAACCACTTGACTGAATTGTCCATAATTTTTCCCCTTCGTGTTTTATGGACATGTACAGTAAGTTTCTACAGTGGCACAGATTAGTTCAGAATTTAAGGGGTGTGAATGGGAAGTTGAAACTAAGTTTGTTCCAATTTTGTTGTATGCAATTTGGCTGCCAGGTTTGCTACAAAACCACAATGACCACTTGAAGAGTAACCTATGTAGAATGCTTTGAGAACAACTTGAGGATATGAAAGATCCTATATGAATGCAAATTTTTCATTACTACACAAAAAAAATTAAGGTCAAGACTCGTATTCACGATTTTAGTCTGTTTGCAGTATATCCTTTGATCAGCTTTCTCTACTATTTGAAGACTTGTTGCTTGGATCATTGTACCCATTGCAGCAGAGGCTCCTAGTTCTAATAATACATACACTGCAAGAGATGAATGATTTGAAAGACAGAATTTATTGGATTCTCTCTCTCAAAATCCTCTAGCAGCCTTTACAGGATTAACACGTCACTACTGGGGAGGAGTTGTGACTGGGCAAATTCACATTTTGTTTCCTATCCATGTAGTGTATCCACTGTCCTGATTTTAGGAAAGTTTGCCCTACAGTTCAAACCTTGCCATTTCAATGCTGTTTGAACCCAGTGTGATGACAAAAGTATAGCCAGTATTTTTATGGTAAAACCTTAACCACTGTTTTGATAAGGAGGAAGTTTCCAGAAGGTACATTTTCGTACCTCCGCCACCTGAGGAGTTGGTGGAGAACACATCCCTGAAGATCACAGCAACCCCACAGCCATTTAACACACCAAGGAGTTTCAATTTGCTGGAAATGTGTCTATTGCCCACATTCTGGTGAATAGCTGGCAGTTCGACAGCAGCAGCAAGGGTCACAATGACCAGGACTGGGACTATAAGCAGTCCTCAGATTTTAAATCTCAGAGTCTCGGACCAACTAACTGTGTTGGAATGGGAGTCTTATAGCAGGGGAGAGAGGTAAGGACTGGGGTTTTAGGAATATGTAATATTGAAGTCCTGATGGGGAGTCCAGGGAGGAAATGAGCATCATAACGGCCAAACTCTAGGTGTGGTAGATTTGGGCATATAGAAGGGGTACCTTCAGGGAGTACCATTCTGGTGCAAGACTAGAACAGGGTGACCCACTGGTCCTTCCCCTGAACCTTTGTTTTAATCATTCATGGGATGAAGGCGTCACCGGCCAGGCCAGCATTTATTGTCTTTCCTTAATTGCACAGAAGTCAGTTAAGAGTCAACCACATTGCTGTGTGGTCTGGAGTCATATGTAGACAAGACCAGGTAAGGATGGCGGTTTCTTTCCCTAAAAGGCATCAGTGAATGAGATAAATTTTTCCAACATTCGAAAATTGATTCGTGACCCTACTTCCAGACTTTTATCAAATTCAAATTCCACCATCGGCCATGACGGATTCGAACCCTGGTCCCCAGAATATTACCTGGGTCTCTGGACTAACGGTCCAACAATAAGATCCTCTACATCCATCAACCTCAAGATTGAGGGCAGGCAGGAGGCGGCCCTGAATTGGCTGATAATTTACGACCTTAAGACCTCAGTTGGGTGAGGGCAGGCAGGCCACTCCTGCCTACTCCATGCAAAATTGCAGATAGATCGAGGGCAGGTAGAGGGAAGGCCACCTAGAGAATTTTATAAGCTGTCCCGCCTGCAAGCCTGCCAGAAAGCAACTATGAAATGCTGCCCATGATTCTATTTCCTTTAGCTGCAAATAAAATTTGATAGTCCAGCGTGTTTCTTTTTCCTCCCACATGTTGAGCATAAAAAGCCTTTTATTATTACCGATAACCTGTGTATGTGTCAAACGTGTGTGTTAATGCTCCTATTTTTCTGCTTCCACAGATTGAAAAATATCCCATTCAAGCTACAGATCACGGTGTTTCCACCAAAGGTATAAATTTTCTGACCCTAGAATACGCACGGGACAGATTTTTCCCCAATACAAAATTGAGACAACTATATTGCATCCTGTGTGTACTTTTAGTCAGATCAAATGCTGCCAATTTTTGTATGATGACCATGATATACAGCCTATGCCAGCAGAAAATTTGGTACCAAGGTCATAACATTTTAAGCGCTTTTATATTGCTAACCTTGAACATGTAATACATGCATTAGCATGTTTGTATGAAATTTCATTAGCTGTCCTTTTAACGAAGGTATTAACCTACTATTAAGGAAGTGGGCAAAACAATTTCATATGAGTACAGTAATGAACTTATTAATAATTGAGTATAGATTTCATCTTCAGTGGTTTCTAATCTTTCCATCATTAAGTTGCTCTTGATGAAGTCATCTTCAGTCATGATGTATCTTTGTGCCAGTCCTGACAAGTGTTCAAGAATAGCCCAAGGAAAACCTGAAGTTTTCTCCCTCCCTTTCTTTGAGAAGATATGCAGACTCTATTCCCTGTTTTGTCCTGATAACATGACACAGAGGTGAGGTACTGCAGGCAGAATCCAAACATAAGAAATGTGCTAGGACAAGTGAGGACAGATCACAGCCTTCCTCCTTTTTAATCTTCTGTTGGTCAGTCACAATAAATATCTTCGAATTTTTGCCTTTTTAGCATGTAGCTATCATCCTTCAGTCAAACTTAGTTAACCAGATTAAAAATGAAAGAGAGCCATACCAAGGTTCTTTTGAGTGAAACAGTGGACTTTTATTACCTGAAAAAAAGTGATCACAAAACACAGGTAATGAGCTTACAATGAAGGTGAGGGGTGAAGGGATAACTAGTACAAACTGAAATGAAAAGGCAGTTGTTTTAGCATTTAAGTTATGAGAGTGACACGTGAATCCCAATTGTTTAGTTGCTTTTCTGTTTCCTCAGTAGTGGTGAAGTGCAGATACCCTTGATTTCTCAGTCACCTGAGATCTTATAATGTTAATTGTTTTCACTGGCTCTCTGTTGAGATTTAGAGAGAGTGAGAGAAGAGCTTATTGTATGTTTGCTTCATTCAAACCATGTTGCGTTCTCTTTTTGTTTTTAATTGCTTAAAGCAAGCTACTGAAATACAGTTCATTTGTTTATTTCAAGTCCAGCTCCACAATCTTTTTCAAACTATTCATTTTACAGGTAACCTTTCATCTTCAGCATGTGAAGTTATCATGCAAATGTGAATAAAACTAAAGATACTCATTTTGTCACCCATAAATGAGTTTCAGTGTTTCTTGACTAAAATGGTAATTACAAGAGCCATTTTTTCTGTATTCCATGTCAGTCACCTGGACTTGTCAGGTAATCACATTTAGTTCATCAGTGTCCTTTTAAACAGCATGCAAGTCAAAAGATGAATGGTGAATATTGATATTTTCTTTATGATCATAAAAGATGTTAGAGCAGCAATAAATTTGACAGGTTTTTATGTCATTTCTTAGAAAGGAAAGTGAGCCTGGATACTTCCCCATGCAGGTATAGAAGTACAGACATTGTTTTTGTTAAGTAAGTTAGCAGTTTGGTGGTAGAGAATTGGTTGACAGGCTGAAAACAATGGGAATAAATGTGTCTTTTCCTGAATGGCCAGCAGTGATTAGTGATGTACCATAGCAATCAGTACTTGGGCCCCAGTTATTCACAATATTCAAAAAAGACTTGGATGAGGAAACCAAATGCAATATTTCCAAGTTTGCTATCAACACAAAACTGGGCAGGAGTATGAGTTTTGAGGAGGATGCAAGGAAGCTTCAGGGCGATCTGGACAAGTTGCATGTATGAGCAAAACACATGTCAGATGCTGAACAACTTGGACAAATGTGAAGTTATACACTTCAGCGTGAAAAAGAGAAAAGCAGAGTATTATTTAAATGTTTCATATTGGGAAATGTGGATGTGTGATGGGATCTAGGTGTCCCTGCACACCAGTCGATAAAAGTAAGCAGGCAGGTACAACAAGCAATTAAGTCAAATGATATCAGAGATAGTAGGAACTGCAGATGCTGGAGAATCTGAGATGACAAGGTGTAGAGCTGGATGAACACAGCAGGCCAAGCAGCATCTGAGGAGCAGGAAAGCTGACATTTCGGGCCTAGAAGAAGGGATTTTTCTGAAGAAGGGTCTAGGCCCAAAATGTCAGCTTTCCTGCTCCTCTGATGCTGTGTGGCCTGCTGTGTTCATCCAGCTCTACACCTTTTTATCTAAGACAAATGGTATGTCGGCCTTCATTGCAAGAGGATCTGAGTTCAGAAATAGGGATGCTTTATTGCAGTTAATCAGGACTTGGTGAGACTTTCCTGGAGTATTATGTGCAGATAAGGGTAAGGTCTCCCGACCTAAAAGGATATACTTGCATAAAGGGAATGCAGTGAAGATTCACTTGGCTGATACTGGGATGGCAGGGCAGTGGTATGAAGAATTATTGGTTCAAATGGGCCTGTATGCACTGGCGATTAGAAGAACGAGAGGGGATCTGATTGAAACATGTAAAATCATTACAGGACTAGACAGGCTAGATGAAGAGAGGACACTTTCCCTGGTAGGGAAGTCTAGAACCAGACAACACAGTTTCAAGATATGGTGTAAGCTTTTTAAGATGAGTTGAGGAAACATTTCTTGACTCAGAGGGTGGTCAACTTGTATAATTTGCTACCACAGTAAGTGATTCGTAAATGATTAGATATTAAGGGCATCAAGGGGTATGGAGAGAAAGAAGAAATGTGGCTTTGAGATAGAAGATCAGACATGATCACATGGAATGGCACAGCAGGCTCAAAGAGTTGAATGACCTACTCCTAGTTGTAGTTTCCATGTTTCTATGTTTCTCCTTTCATGACCTCAGGATGCCTCAAAGTGCTTTGCAGCTAATAAAGTACCTGTAACTTGTAGGCACTTGTAATGTGGGAAATGCAGCAGACAATTTTCACAAAGCAAGCTTTCTAAAGCAATAATGTGATAATAGCCAGACAATCTGCTTTCATGGTGTTGATTGTGGAATAAATATTGACTAATACACAAGGAATAATTTTTATTCTCTTCTTCAAAATAATGTCAAAGGATCTTTTATCTCTGCCTGAAAGAGCAGACAATAATGATTTAAAGTTTAGCCTAAAAGAATCCTTCAGTACTAAACTGGCTTGTCAGAATAGATTTTTACACTCAAATCGTTGGAGTGCAACTTAACTGACAAGTGCTACTGCTTGAGCCACAATTGACTTTGATTCTGGATAGGGCACGGACAGGTTAGTTTATACTGGGTCTGGTGGCCGCTATTCTTTCATCTCTGAGATCCAGGCTGACAATCCATACAAGATAATGACATGAATACAGAATGTTGTCTGTAAGAGACATTGTGACTGTGTTTGTGGTAGTTTCAGCAGAATTCTCAATTGGTGCAACTCAAACCCACCCTTACTGTGACAAGAATTTAAATATTCATTCTCAAGATATCGGTGCCATTGATAGAACCACTATTTCTTGCTCTTCACTGGATGCCTTGAGAACCACTTATCTGAGCTGCTTCTGCCCATGTAGTGAAGGTGTTCTCACAATATTGTAAGGTAGGGAGTTCCAGGCTTTTGACCCAATGACAAAGGAGAAATAGTAACATATATCCAAACTTTGATGGTGTGTGATTTGGTGAAGAAGTTGTAGGCTTGGGTGTTATTTTCAAAAAAGTTTTGGAATGTTGCTGCAATGTATCCAATGGGTACTATGCACTAAAAATTATGTATTGGTGGAGTTAAGGGATATGTTTGGCATTATAGATGGGCTACAGATCATGTGTGCTGCTTTGTTCTATAAATTGTTGAGTTTCATGAGTAGCAATCTTACTTATAAAGAGAGACCACAAAGGTGGCTAATTTGAGAAATAGAAAGGTCATATTGGCATGGGGGGGTGGGTGGTGGCCGGAGTTGGGTATTGTTTCTCTACCTAGCTAAAGGGATATTAACTCTGATTGTTTAACTCTTGGAGTAGCTGACTTGGGTGAACCCGATGTTGAAGTTTGGTACAAAAAATGGAAATGTTCCATTGAGAAACATAGAAACTGGGAGTAGCTGTAGACCATTCAGCCCTTTGGGCCTGCTCCACTATTCAATATTCTCTAGAGATTAGATCTCTATCTCAATGTCATGTTTCCATTTTGTCCCACACTCTTTGATCCATTAATTCCTGAATGATTATTATCTTGGTTAGCTATTTTACTTTCCTGCCCTGATGACTTGCCTTAGATCATTCACCTACAGCTCCACATGCAAATTGGTACACTACAATTCAGTGCATTAAAGAATGTGCTAAATGAAATGCTATCTGCCTATGAACAATGCAAAATCGTAGATCACAAGCATTACCTATTGCATTGTGGTGTCATTTAGCACTTATTATTTGGAGAATATTATCGCTTATCAGGAAATGCCCATTACCTGTTTAGGTTAATTAAAGTACTCAGTGCTTTATAGTAACTTTCTTTCAGTTATTAAACACTGATGTTTATCAATACCTACTAAAGCTCAATTAATTATGCTGACAGGTGTTTCAGATCTCCTAGTACAGGATACGACAACTGTTAACCTGGAACATTTAACTTCAGATCTTCAAACGACAAGACAGGTAGGAACAAGTTCATTTCAACTTTATTCCTTGACTTAGTTATGAGCTTTTGTGGAGATTAAGTTTCAAAGTATTCTGTCCTCTGTTTAACCAGCATTTTGAAAAGATTTTTTTTTAAATTTCTCTCGCTGTAACCACAATCACACCTAGGGTCTCATAAGAATACCACCTCCTTCAGTCTCTGAAGTAAGTTATTAAAAATTGGGTGGCTTCAAAATAGCTTTGTGTTGAGAATTTTAAAATAGCTAATTCAGCTCATTAAAGGCCCTTTAGCTCTTCAGCGTGCTGTGACATAGCAAGAGAGAAAGCAAAGTTGAGAGGTGGACTCCTTGAACTGCTTTCTTGCATTTCCTTGTTTCTGACTTGAGTGAAACTTGGGAATCCAATGCTCTTTCTCTTTGATTCAAAATAATTAATAAGAAAAGTGGTATCTGATCTTGAAGAGGCATGGATAAAGAAAATGTTTAAACCAATTTTCAATTTGTGACAGCCTATATATATGACAATCACATTCAAAAGACAGTTACCCCAATCTGGATCATCCCAGATTTCTTCTGTTTTCTTGCAATGGGACCTCCAGCATCGGGTGGTGAGGGCGAGAGAGGTCAACTTGAACAGTTGAATGGACTCTCTCACTGGTCTTTGGTAGAAACAGGACAAATGGGAAAGGAAAGCATACAAAGGAAAGTCTCAGGCCAATGTAACCAATACATTTCTTCCCTGTACATAATGTAAATAGTTCCTTATTTATCCTTAATTTCCCTTCATGCTTGAAATGACCCGTGCTAGTGAAATAAAGAACCCTTACTTCATGATCTTTGGGCCTTCCATGTGTTGAAATCACATGTTACATTCCGGGAGTAGTTGTTAGAATTCTACAAAACAAGCATCAAGTCATGGCGGATGAGGTTGAAAGACACCTGGGAAACATGGAATGGACGTAGAGAAGTTGAAACTAGTAATGTCCATGAGGGATGTTAAGGATGCTCCAGATCATCGGAGGCTCAGGTGTTGGCAGAGGGAATCAGACCTTAAGGCCAAATCGAGGCAGAGACTTCCCATCTGTGTTCTCTTGACGCAATGGAGGAAGGAAACTATACACCTAGTCAGATATTCTGCTTGCTAATGAGCAGTCAGCTGAATAGATTCAGCAGAAGGACTCGAAACACTTGATGATCTGGCAACTGAAGACTTGAAAACGATCCACATTGAGGACATGCTTGAGGACAAGAGTCCAGTGTATGATGAGGAGGCGAACAGTGTACTCAGCAGTGTTACAGAACCAAAGAGGTTAATCCGCAGCTACTGGTTTGACAATATAGATGTGGCCACCTGTGTCCAGCAGCACGATGACTCTTTGGGTTTCAGGGTCCCACACATTCTCTATCTTATTGTGACTCCTAATATTCTGATTTCAGAGGAATTCTCTTACACTCAATGAAGGTCAGTCTTGACAGCCTTGCGATTGGCCAATGCTTTTCTTCTCAGTGATTCTTTCTCACTCCCTTTGGGCACTATCTTGAATGCCTGGCTTAGCCTTGTACGGTACTTGGTTTACACTTACTCACCTGGCCATCCCCATGAGAAAATGTGGTGAGTTCAAGGAAATGGTCAGAGTGTAATAGCTCGAGTGCAAGTGTCGGTGCCATCTATTTTCAGTGGAGTACATTTACTATAGAGCTGGGGTCAAACTGAGCTTCAGAATTACACAAAATACTGTCCAATGTTTAGGATATTACAAAGGCACATGATTTCTTCTAGCCATGCATGACACCAACAGATCAGGAAAAATGTAAAATCAATTTTAAAAGGTGTATTCAGCAAAATGTTAGTAAAGGTATAGGCTACAGTTAAGCAACATGACATGACAGTGCCTTTTCACTACAGCCAGGTGTTGAACTGATGGAGTTCTTCAAATGTATAAATCATTGTTTAAATGTGACTAGAACTGTGGACTGTTCCAGCAGAGAAATGTGCTATTTGGTTAGTTCCTCTGGCTGGATAGACAATAATGACAGTTACACATTAATAAAAATATTTAGATGGGAGGATAGAAAAGGTGACATTACAAAGAGGATAGTTAAAATATGGAATTCTCTGCCACAACCTATTGTTGAAGCAGTGTACATTAATTTTTGTTTTAGACGGTTGTTTGAAAAAAATGAATAGCAAAATATTATGATAAGTGAAAAGGAAAATGTGTTTTGTTTTTAATTTAACCTACTTTTCTAGTCAATCTGTTCGAGGATGTTATTAGACACCTCTGGAGCAGGTATGACTTGAATCCAGGCTTCCCAGTCCATGGGCTTACATTACCACTGTACCACAAGAGGGTTTTAAACCAGACTTTTTCTGACAGGTATTTGAAGCAGCTGAGACTTGACCCCCAACCCCCTGGCTCAAAGGTAGGGGTTCTGCCACTGTTCTGCAAGAACCAGGAAAATGTGATTGAATAGGGTGATTCACACAAGGAGAAACACAGGGCAAAGTGATCTGTTTCTTGACCTGTATCTTTTTGTGAATTTATTATTTCTAACATTCCTTTAGTCTTCTTCCCACTCATGTAAAGACCATCCACAGCATGATCAGGTAAAGCAAAAAGAAAAATCATAACATAGGCTGATGTATATTTTATAACATACTTATTTTATGAGCACCATTGCACCAGAAATATAGATCAAAAATTTTGTCTTCTCACATATGACATAAATCAACTGTTAGCATCAAGCAATGTTTGTAAGGCATCAAAGGAAAAGGTCAAATCTTTTTGTGGCTGAGATGAAGACATATGAAATTTCTCAATTTCATTGCAGACCACTTGTGGAATAAGTTTAAATAGGGATAAAGAGCCAGTCATAAGGTATTATTGTATTAAACAATAATTGCTTGTATGCATTTTATTTACCTGAATTGCCTTGGAGGATTTCCCCTACTGATTCAGAGACAGATGGGGAAGGGTCTCTTGCATTTCAAAGTGGAATTAATCACAGATGATAATTATAATTTGAGTTTGTTTGCAAAAACCTGAATGATTTGATTTGATTTGATTTGGTTTATTATTGTCACATATACAGAGATACAGTGAAAAGTACTGTTTTGCGTGCTAACCAGACAAATCATATCTTACGTTAGTACATCAGGGTAATAGAGCTGAGCACAGAATATAGTGTTAACACAGTGTGGAGCTGGAGGAGCACAACCGGCTAGGCAGCATCAGAGGAGCAGGAAAGTTGACATTTCGTGTTGGGACCCTTCTTCAGAAATGGTATGGCAGTTGGAAATGAAGAGGTGGAGGGAGGTAGGAGGCCTTGGGGTAGTGTCCAGGAGGATGGGGTGTGTTGGAGGCAGGGGAAGGGGTCTGGACAGGATGGGTTAGACTCATGGTTAAAGAAATAGGCACGGAGGCAGAGGTGGCGGAAAAACTGTTCGACGTCCAAGCATAAATGATATTCATTGATGTGTGGGCTGAGGGGAATGAATGTGAGTCCTTTACTGAGGACTGACCATTCGTTCTCAGTGAGGGGGTGGTCTGGGAGGATGGTGAAGACCCAGCAGAGTTTGGGGCTAGGACTGGGTGTAGATCTGATGGCTGTGGGGTTGGAGTTAGGGGCAACATCGATGGTGGGTGGGGCAACGTTGCCATTGGTGGTGGGTGGGGTGACGTTGGCATCAGCGGTGAGTGGGGCAATATCAGCGGTGGGTGGATCAATGTCGGTGGATATGACATCATCCTTGATGTTGGCGGCGGGAGCGGCGTTGGCAGGGGCGTCCTTGATATAGGCGGCGCCCTTGGACTCGGCGACAGAAGCAGTGGTGTCAGCAGTGTGAGTGGCAGCTGCAGAGGCATGGTTTGTAGCACTGGAGGTGATGGGACCAGCGTTGGCGGAAGTGAAGAGATAGGGGGCGTTCAGCAGATGTTGCGATGGTGACCACATGGTCAATGGCACGAGGCACATTGTGGGGTAGGTCCTGGGTAGGTTTGAGCACTTGAGGGGTGGAAGTGGTCTGTGTTTGGTGGCAAGCACCAGTAAGTTTAGTGTACTTACAGTTTTTAATGTCAGATAGGGGGGAGTAAAACTGTAGGTTGAAGTTGTGGATCCTGCGAAGAATGAAAAACAGAAGAGGTCCTTTGCGGGTCTGGGAGAGGGAGGCTCTGAGCTGGGGTAGGCTTGAATGTAGGGCCAGAAGATGCCAGCGCATTGCTGAGAGCATGTGCTTGAGGATCCGCAGAGAAAACCGTGTTTGGAGGATCTGGATGTTTTGTATGTAGAGGTTGTGGTGGTCAGGGGCAAATTGGGATGGCCTGAATGTAGATTGCAGTCCATTGGGGACAATTCGGTTCCGTAGGCAAGTACTGAGAAAAGCAATGTGGCTGTAGTACCTGGTTGCTTCAGTATATGGTTGAGCAGTTTCAGGGCTGAAGAGATTACTAGAGGGTTGCAGTGGGAGAGAGATCCACTGAGGTCTTTTCAGAGGGAGGAGGATAACTTCTTCAAGGTAGGCATCCCTAGAAGAGGCTTCGCAGTGAGGTTATAACTCACTCAGAGATAGTAAAAATTGCCAATGCTGGAGTCAGAGATAACATAGTGTGGAGTTGGAGGAGTGCGTGGGCCAAGCAGCATCAGAGGAGCAGGAAAGTTGACGTTTCAGGTCAGGACCCTTTTTCAGAAATTTCTGAAGAAGGGTCCTGATAAAGAAGGGTCCCGACCCGAAACGTCAACTTTCCTGCTCCGCTGATGCTGCCTGGCCCACTGCACTCCTCCAGCTCCACACTGCATTATCTCTGACTCCAGGATCGGCAGTTCTTACTACCTCTTACAGAATATAGTGTTGCAGAGAAGGATCAACTCTAATATATGGGAGATCCGTTCATAAGTCAGATAACAGCGGTGAAGAAAAAGATGCATTTGTGCTGATCTTGTAGCAAGCCTGCTGAAAATAAGACCTTTGTTTTAAAGTTATTAGCTTGTATTTTTGTTCAAAAGTATTTTCTCCTTGCTTCAGGTCCATGTTATATGTTTTTACTGTGATGTTGCCCTCACTGAAATGTACTGTATTTTACTGCCATACAGCCTGAAGAGAGTGACAGCCAACACACTGAAGGAGAATGTTTATCAGAAGAAGGTAAAATGAGCCATTTCTACAGTTAATTGTCATAACTACAAAAGATGGTGTTATTTGGGCTAAATTACAGGTCAGTCTTATCAAATATTATTTGACAAATATTAATTTAAATGTAAAAGTGCAGTTCTTTTTGAACCAACAGCCTTTTAATTTTTTGTTATCCTGCAGTTTTGTTTCTTTCAGTCTAGGTTTGGGTATTCATTCATAGATCTCTTACACTAACCAGTGTTCTGATTTTCCCAACCATTCTGCTCAAATCAAGAGAAATATGGCAATGCCATATACAAAAACTCTGTTTCTTAATGTTACTTAACAATTTCTAGAATTTCCCTGGGACAGAATAGTTCTTTTGCAGATCCAGCAATGGCATGAAGAACAGGTAGGAGAGGACATCACATTCCCCATTCAGATTTGCAGCGGTGAGGTGTCCAAATGCAGAGGGACCAGAAAGCTCTAGCATTGGACCTGGGATCCAATGGAATTATTGGATCATCCCTCAGACTAGAGGGTTTAATAGAACCCAGCAAAGTGCCAAAGTGCTTCAAGGTTGGTTTTAAAATAATTTTGCAGTACAGTCAACTGTAACCACAAAACAATCAATTTAACCTTGGTGGTGGGAAAACTTTAAGAAACAATAACCCAGGACAAAGTTAACAGCTATTTGGAAAAGTGTGGATTACTCAATAAAAGCCAGCACAGATTTGTTTTTTCTTCTAAATTGATTCGTGGGATGAGGACATTGTTGGCTAGGCAGCATTTATTGCCCAGAGGGCGTTGCTGTGGGTCTGGAGTCATATGTTGGCCAGACCAGCTAAAGATGGCAGTTTCCTTCCCTAAAGGACATTAGTGGACCAGATGGGTTTTTTCCACCCCACCCACAATTGGCAATGAATTCATCGTCATCATTAGACTCCTAATTCCCGATTTTTATTGAGTTCAAATTCCACCATCTGCAATGGTGGGATTCAAACCTGGGTCCCTGTAACATTAGAGATAGAGGAACTGCAGATGCTGGAGAATCCGAGACAACAAGGTGCAGAGCTGGATGAACACAGCAGGCCAAGCAGCATCATAGGAGCAGAAAGGCTGACATTTCGGGCCTAGACC
>NC_063340.1:75672369-75689442 GCF_021869965.1 Rhincodon typus
TCAACTCCCCCTCCCATTCCTCAGACGACATGTCCATCCTGGGCCTCCTGCAGTGCCACAACGATGCCACCCGAAGGTTGCAGGAACAGCAACTCATATTCCGCTTGGGAACCCTGCAGCCCAATGGTATCAATGTGGATTTCACAAGTTTCAAAATCTCCCCTCCCCCCACCGCATCCCAAAACCAGTCCAACTCGTCCCTGCCTCCCTAACCTGTTCTTCCTCCCACCTATCCCCTCCTCCCACCTCAAGCCGCACCTCCATCTCCTACTGACCAACCTCATCCCGCCCCCTTGACCTGTCCGTCCTCCCTGGACTGACCTATCCCCTTCCTAACTCCCTACCTACACTCACCTTTCCTGGCCCCATCCCCGCCTCTTCAACCTGTTTGTTTCCTCTCCACCTATCCTCTCCTCTATCCCTCTTCTATCCGCCTCCCACTCTCTCCCTATTTATTTTATAACCCCCTTCCCCTCCCCCTTTTCTGATGAAGGGTCTAGGCCCGAAACGTCAGCCTCTCTGCTCCTATGATGCTGCTTGGCCTGCTGTGTTCATCCAGCCCTGCACCTTGTTGTCTGGTATAGGAATAGGCCCGGCCCAAGACAACGAGGGAACTGTGTGGGTTCCTTGGTTTTGCTTGTTACTATAGGCAATTTGTGCAAGATTTTTCGCAGTTGGCTATCCCACACCACAATTTGTTCATGGCATCAGTGAATGCTGAAGGAGCAGTTGGGAAAGGATGTACATGGTGTGATACTTCACAGAGTGTCACAAGGAATTGGAGCCCAGCATAAGAAGACTCCATTTACTCCTTTCAGCAGAGTATCTTATCATTTGTCCTTGGCTAACCAGATTTCCAACACCTTTTCGTATTTGAAACCTGTAGTGATTATAGCAAGGCCAGCCAGGTGGACCTCAAAGAATATGAACTTCCTGATTGGGGCTGTTAATTTTGTTCACTCAGGGATCCCTGGCTGACAGATAAGAACAGGAGTGTCAGACATTCTGTTCACTCTGAGTGCTGGCTCTTAGGGAGCTGGATCAGTGTCAAGGACTCTCCATGTGTTAATAAAGGGTAACTTGTTGATGGGATACCAGCCTCTGTGGAGTTATTTCAAAACTGGAACTGGCCCAGGAGTGGTGCTGTCGTAGCTTCAAGGGCAGAAAAGAATGGTTATTACTTATACCAGTGAGAGTCTAAAGCCAAATGGGAGGAATATGGAGTATTATTCCAGTATGAAACTTAAACCAAGCTTTGAGGTGGGCCATTTCCCAGAAGTTCGGAGACATTCTGATCAGTGAAGAGTTTGAAGTGTTTACAGACACCAACCCACGCTGCTATTTGCAAATTTCCACCAAGCTGCGAACAACATAAACTTAATGAGACACTGAACTTGTGCAGTTTTGATTCCAGAACCAGTGCAGGTCAGGCAAAAGTAACGCAAATGCTAATGCCCTTACTCACACTATTGACCACAGGAGGGTACCTCTCCTTCCCGACTGGAGGGAGCTGTGGCTGACACCATGCCCATGTCTCAAGACAAAGGCATCATTCTGACCCCAATTCCATTGACGTTCAAATTAAGATTCAGCAGAGTGTCACTGATGTCTTTATGAGTGAGATCCAAACCAGGTGAAGATTGGTAGAGTCAGGAATACTTTCACCTTTGCCATCTATTTCAAAAGGGGACCTCAAACAGCTGGTAGACTGTACCATTACAGGAGGCCCACATCCACCAATCCAATAGCACCTGATGAAGGAGTCCAAGTTGAGGTGCTGGAAGATGATCAGAGAGGAGGATGGAGCCCTTTGTTGGCTGGTTCATGACAAGAAGCACAAGGTGAAGCAACTTATCATCCTTGATAGCCTTAAAGTGTCAAATATAGCGCTTCAGGACACCAAGCAACAAGGAAGACAAACCAGAGAGCGGTGTCACTGGCCTGGCATTGGTAATGATATTGATGACTACTGTCACAATTATGAAAAGTGTACTTTGGCCAAAGAGAAGAACATTTTAGCCTAGCACGGGATCCTTGGTCATCACAAGACCTCTGGAGCAGAGGTTTACAACTGGTGTGACATGGCACAATAGGGCCAGGTGAGTAGTCACATGAGTTCTGTGAAATTCTCAGGAGCAGTGCTGCTTTGCGTAATGGCTTCCGATACCATGAATGCATAGAAATCTGGCATCTGGATATGTGGAGGACCAAACATTCATTATGAGACGATACTGCGCATATGCAGTAAAGAGACATACAATTGAAAGGGCTGTTAAGCTTGCCTGTCTGGACACATTACTATGAATTTTAAAGTGAATATTTTTGGAATTTTTTTTAACTTATGCCACTTATCTAAGTCTTAGATTCTAAGAAGAAATGGTTAAATTTCTTGGCAGAAGAGGTGATTCCTCTGTTAATTCAGTCAATGAAACATATGAACCCAAGAGAAAAGAAGCAAGAACTGTTCAGAGACAGTAAAATGAGAACAATCTGGCCTTTGGATTTTCATGTACAGGAGATGCTGCTAGCCCGTTGCCTGAATGTCTCAGCTGCAGAGAGAACTTGGCAAATATTGTGATTGTACCAAATAAGTTAAGATGCCATTTACAGCACAGACTTCTTATAGCACTGTAAGAGAATTTGGAGCAAGATTTGCAGATGGGCCTCTCATCAATTTTTCCTCAGATCAAAATGTTCTGTGCACACCGGCAGGGCCAGGTTTGCTACTAACTTGATGAATTGTAGTTTATTCTACATTGTGGTTTGCTCTGATCCATTGTTCAAGAATAATTAGAAACACTTAAATTGAGCCGATCTTGAAGAAGTGTCTGTGCTCACAGTCGAAGATGGTGGATTTCTCCCGGCTGATTTGAAACATTAATGCTTTTGACCCTTTTTAACATGTCGTGTGCACCGTGTTGCAAAAAACTTCTCTAGTAAGGCTGTGACCATAGTAAATGCAAGTAAATGTGATATTTGTGAACAATCAATTATACTGAATGTGGATGTGCTGTGGAATTGTTTGTCTTGTTGAAGTATGCCTTGAGACTGAAAAGGTTGAGAACCACTATTGTGGAAGTACTTGCTATGGATTTTATGGTCCTTGACCCCAGTAGTAATGGGATTTACACATTCTTGTGCTTACGAACGTCTTCACTAATTTCACGCATGCTGCTCTGACCTCTGGTCGCAAAGCTTCACCTGATAACCAAAGTGTTAGTTTCTAATTGGTTTGTCTGTTTCAGTCTTCCACGTCAGATTCATCATGGTTGGGGAGCAATTTTGAGAGCAAGATATTAGATGGGGATTGGCAAGTCCATGGCGTTGCTAAGAGCCACACCACTTCCCGTCATCCAGAGGGTAATGGAGAGTGCAAACAAATCAACTGTACTTGCATGACCGTCTGCGCATCCTACCTAGCTGAGAGTAAATGAAAGTGCCTAAGTACATGCCAGAGCTAGTTAATGCTTGTAAAGCACCCTACACTAATCCACAAGGTATTCTCTGCACTATCTTTTCTTTAGGCAAGACTCAGCCCTTTCTGTGGACTATTTCCCCAGGCTCACCACAGCTTTTGATGAGGATGACTAGGTCAACAGGTGAATAGCTGAGCATCACACGATGCTAAGCCAGACATTTGAGATGACAATGAGAGAGAAATGCTGAAAAGAAAAGCATTGATTAATCACAAGGTTGACAGGACTGACTTTCCAATTGGCACCAGAGTATTCCTCTGAAAATCTGAATTTCAGAGGTTGAAGCCTTAACAGCCCTCTGTGGTAATGAATTCCACAGATCGAGTTCCCTAAGAGAAAAGAAATTCCTCCTCATCTCTGTGTTAAATGGGTGATCGTATACACTGAGAATATGTTCTCTGGTCCTAGACTCTCCCTGACAGGAAAAGCCTCATGGAGAGAGAGAGAGAGCTATTGGGAAGGGATAAAGTCAGATAAAGGAATTCCTAAGTCCATTATAACCCAAACGGTCATTCATTGTATATTGTGTATTTAGTCTTTGGTTATCCTTCATTTCTCTTACTGTTTGTAAAGATCTGATGCTGGTGGAATAAAGAATTCCAGCTTCATGATCTTTGGGCTGTACATGTGTTCAAGTCTTATTTTAAATTTCATTGGTCATTAGTCAAAGTTGTGGTGAGTAATGGAGAAGGTGTACACTAGGGTTGCTTAGGAGCCAATGCTAGGATCACTGCTTTTCTTGATCTACCTTAAAGGCTTAGATTACTTGTGTGTACAGCACAAAGTTTCAAAATTTTACATCACACAAAACGTGGAAATATTGTGAACTATGAGGATAATGATAGATTTCAAGGGGATATGGACAGATAAGTGGAGTGGCCAGACATGTGGCAGATGAAATTTAATGCAGAGTATGTAAAGTAAACATTTGGGGAGGAATAACAAGGAGAGCCAAAAGAATTCTAAAAGGAGTGGAGAAGTTGTAAGACATACAGATATATTGTGCACAAATCAATTCATGTAGCAGACAGGCTGAAAGAGCAGTAGATAAGGCACCCAGGATCCTGGGCTTTATAAGTAACAAATAGAGTAGAAAAGGAAGTATGTTATGGTAAATATTTATAAATCACTAGCTTAGATTTAGCTGCGGAATTATGTCCAATTCTGGGCACTACAATTTAGGGAGGTTAGGAGTGATGTGAAGGATGTGAAGAGATTTATGAGAGGTTTAAGGGTGTGGAACCCTTTTTAGAGTGCATTATTAAGGATGAGATGACATGGAAGTGCTTGGTAAAATAGGTTGAGTCCGATGGCTTCGTTAAGGGGAGGTCATGCTTGACAAATATGTTAGAATTTTTTGAGTGAGTGACAAGCAAATTGGACAAAAGAGAGCCAGAAGATGTGATCTACTTGGATTTCCAGAAGGTCTTTGACAAGGTGTTGCACAGGAGGCTGCTAAATAAGACAAGAGCCCATTGTGTTAGGGGCAAGGTACTGGCATGGATAACGGATTGGCTGACTGACACAAAGCAGAGAGTGGAGATAAAGGAATCTTTCTCAGGGGCAGCTGGTGAGTAGTAGAGTTCTTTAGGGGTCAGTTTTGGGACCATAACTATTCAGATTATACATTAAAGATCTGGACAAAAGAGCTGAGGGCATTGTTGCTAAGTTTGTAGATGACACATAGGTGGAAGGATAGGTAGTGTTGAAGTAGTGGGGTGGCTGCAGAAGGACATGGACAGATTAGGAGAGTGGGCAAAGAAGTGGCAGATGGAATATAATGTGGGAAAGTGTGAGTTTGTGCACTTTGGTAGAAAGAAAACAGGCATAGACTACTTTCAAAATGGGGAAAGGCTTCAGAAATCTAAAGCACAAAAGGACTTGGGAGTCCTACTTCAAGATGCTCTTAAGGTTAACATGCACGTTCTGTTGGCAGTTAGGAATGCAAATGTAATGTTAGCATTTATTTTGAAAGGTGTAGAATACAAGAGCAGAGATGTATGGCTGAGGCTGTGTAAGGCTCTGGTCAGACCACATTTGGAATACTGTGAGCAGTTTTGGGCCCTATATCTAAGGAAGGGTGTGCTGGCATTGGTAGGGGTCCAGAGAAGGCTTACAAGAGTGATCCTGGGTATGAAGGGCTTGTCATGTGGAAGTGGTTGAGGACTCTGGGTCTGTATTTCATGGTGTTTAGAAGGATGAGGGATGATCTCATTGAAACTTACAGAATATAGAGAGGCCTGGATAGAATTGACATGAAGATGTTTCCACCCGCAGGAGAGACTAGGTCCTGAGAATATAGCCTCAGAGTGAAAAGACAACCCTTTGGAACTGGGATGAGGAGGAATTTCTTCAGCTAGAGGATGGTTATTCCGTGGAATTCATTGCTAAGAACATTGTGGGGGCCAAGTCATTGAGTGTATTTATGACAGAGATAAATAGGACCTTGATTAGTAAAGGGATCAAGGGTTATGGGAAGAAGGCAGGGCAATGGGGTTGAGAAATATATCAGTCATTACTGAATGGCAGAGCAGACTTGATGGGCTGAATGGCCTAATTCTGCTCCTTTATCTTATGATCTTACAGTTATATGGATAGATTGGAGAAGTTGGTTTTGATCCCTTTATAGAAGACAAGGTTGATAGGAGAATCGATAAAAATGAGGGGTGGCACGGTGGTTCAGTGGTTAGCACTGCTGCCTCACAGCACCAGCAACTCGGGTTCGATTTCGCCCTTGGGCGACTGTCTGTGTGGAGTTTGCACATTCTCCCCATGTCTGCGTGGGTTTCCTCCGGGTGCTCCGGTTTTCCCCCACAGTCCAAAGATGTGCAGGTTAGGGTTGATTGGCCATGCTAAATTGCCCATAGTGTTCAGGGATGTGTAGATTAGGTGGGTTATAGGGGGATGGGTCTGGGTAGGATGCTCTGAGGTTCGGTGTGGACTTGTTGGGCCAAAGGGCCTGTTTCCACACTACAGGGGTTCTATGATTCAATGTTTGAAATCATGAGTATAGAATAAATAGGGAGAAACTGTTGTCATTAATGGAAGAAGAGAAAAACAGAGAACATTGATTTAAGATGCATGGTGAAAGAACCAAAGGTGACATGAAGATAAGCATTTGTGTGTGAACTTGATTAGGATTTAGAAAGCATTAGCTGAGATTGTGGCTTTCAAATGTAATTGGAATAATTATTTGAAGATAAAAAATTGCAAAACTTCAGGGAAAGGACTAGCTGAGTTGTTCTTACAGTGAACCAATGCAAACACAAATGGACAGAAAGGCCTCCATCTTTGCTGTAACTGTTCAATGATTCTATGAAATCTAGACCAACAGGCCATATGACCTACTCTTTCTCCGGAAAATCCTGGTTAAGATTTAGGATCTCCAAGACCTGCATTTGTGCGGCCCTGTAAGGGAGGCAGGCTGTATCGTTTTTCATTGAGGAGAAGGGTGCGTCAAGAAAATTAATGTTTTGTGAAGATCAGTTTCGTTGCTATTGTTGCCAAGGCTGAGATCTTCTGAACATTTCTCCCTTCCTCCTCACATTTTCTAGTTATGATTCTTCTACATGCATTCATAGACCAAGGGAAAGTTTAAGGTACATGTCAGCTTCATTGATAAACTTATCTTTAAATGTGAATGATAATAATGTCGAATTTTGTTCATAAATTTTATGTCTTTAAATTTTACTGTAACTCATTTACTTCCTTCTTGCTTGCTTTCCTTCAAACTGCCGGCTGTCTCCTCAGCAAAAATATTGATCCTATATTGAATCGAATGGTGATTGCCAAGTTATAAGTTCTAATGTCAGGTTTTAAGAAATATTTGGAATATTTTCTCCAGGTATAGAGTTTCTTGGTGAGTTTTTATGAAGAGTATAATCTGAAATGAGGTGGCAAGGTGGCCTAGTGCAGCACCAGGGACCCAGGTTTGATTCCAGCCCGCATGACTGTCTGTGTCAAGTTTGCACATTCTCCCTGTGTCTGCGTGGGTTTTCTCCAGGTGCTGCAGTTTCTTCCTACAGTCCAAAGATGTGCAGGTTAGGTTGATTGGTCATGCTAAATTGTCCATTGTGTCCAGGGATGTGCAGGCTAGGTGGAATAGCCATGGGAAATGTGAGGTTACAGGGATATTGGGGGGTAGGATGCTTTTTGGAGGGTCGGTGAGACTTGATGGGCTGAATGGCCTCTTCCCGCACTGTAGAGATTCTGTGAATAACTTTTAAATAGAGATTACACATTTTTAAAATCATAGAAGTTAAGGACAGTAGGAAAACATTTGGCATATTTGGAGCTATTGACCTGAAAAGCCAAGGAACTGAGGAAAGTGGGTTGTAATAGGGAAGCAAAGTGGAATTTAGAATAAAATCCAGATCCAGTGGGATCCCTTTCTAGTTGTCTTGCACATTGGGTACTTTCAGGGGCAGGCCAATAAAACAATTACCCATGAAGGAAAGGAGGAAAACACTTCTTATCTGTTGCACCCATTTATATCCATAGGTACTGAATGGCAGATACCAGTGTGTTCTCTGTGAATGGCATCACTGATTTTTGCTGGGCATAAGGAGAATCTTCTGCATTGTAAGGCTGATCGCTGCAAATGTAATCACTCAGAGTGACTCGGTTTTACTAAAACTAGCAGAAGGTAGCATTAAGTTTTAGAAACACCACACCAAAGTACTGCAGATAATAGTGTGGAACTGAAGGAACACAGCAGGCCAGACAGCATCAGAGGAGCAGGAAAGTTGACATTTCGGGTCGGGATCCTTCTTCAGAAAAAATGGCCTGCTGTGTTCCTCCAGCTCCACACTGTGTTATCTTTGACTCCAGCATTAGCAGTTCTTACTATCTTTGACCAAAGTACTGCAGGTTTGCTGAAGCTTTGATTCAAAAGACCTACCTCCCATATGTTAGATGGGTACTCCAACTGATTATTCCTCAAATATGGATCTAGACTGTGAGCACCTGTTAGTTCAAATTTGAGACTTGTTGTAGCCAACCATTTGACCTGTCAGCAACAAAGCAAAGGTGTATGTCGCTGACTGCGTTTAAAAGTGCATTCTTACTTTGTTTAATAGGCCACAGCGGGAAATTGCTGTCCCAGCTGCAGCATGAATCAGCGAGGTGGGTTTAGGGTGGCCTTGTAGTGAGGCAGCAAAGCCATCTGGCCCTTTGTGTCTGCCTTCAGCACATGGCAGCTAAGTGTTTTCAAGTGTATTTTGGCACTTTAAATCTTTTTAAAATCTGTTTTGAAATCTGACACCCATCCCACTGTGTTGCTTAGTGAGGAGTGGTGACAATATCGCTAGACTGGTAATCTAGAGCCCAGGCTAATGGCCTGTGCCATGGGTACAAATCTCACAATGGCAGTTGGTGGAATTAAAATTCAATTAATTAACAGTAAACCTGCTCTCAGTAATGGTGATCATGACAATTATGATTGATTTCTCTAAAAATATATTTGGTTCACTAATGCCCTTTAGAAAAAGAAATCTGGCGTCCTTCCTGGCTTTAGCCAGTTTTGATGTGATTGACTCATAACTGCCCTTTGAAATGGCTTGATAAGCCACTCAATTCAAGAGCTTCTGGGGATGGGCGATGGCCTTGCTAATGCATGTAACGTCCAATGAAAGAATTTTTTTAAAATTCGTTCCTTACCTGCACATTTCCTGTACCCTGCCCAGCTTCCCTCCCACACCACCACCATGCCCATCCAGACCTGCTACCACTTCATTTGCACCCCCAGCTCTTCTCCAACAATGATGGAACTGAGGACCCTGACATACCAAGGTTGGGGAGCATCTCCAAAACTGGGAGTGATGCTGGTGTGGGAGTGTTTTTGATGCCTGTACTGACTCAAAGGACAACATGCCTGGACAGGGTCTACAACCACTAGGTACAGCTCCAAATAGTCAGCATAAATGTTGAGGTAAATATTCAGGCAAACTGCAACTTCCAAATTTGATTGTAAGTCACTTCCCAGAAGCTATGGTTCCATTGCAAACCTCAATACCAGCAAAGAACTCAACATTTGCCAATATTGGTTTGTAAAATCTGGGTCGTTGATTTAATTCTCATCTAATGACTACATGTACTCATTTTCCAGCAGGAGTAACCAGATGTTGATCAGGATTGGGAATGCTTGGCTTTTTGTTTCTGTTGTAGCGGAACATAGGAACAGAACTAGGCTATTCAGTCCCTTGAGCCTGTTCCACCATTCAGTGAGGTCATGGATGATTGGTGGCCTAACTTCACATATCTGCCTTTGGCCCATACCCCTTAATGCCTTTGCTTAACAAAAAAAAATCTACCTCAGACTTAATGTAAACAACTGATCTATCATCTACCTCCATTTATGAAAAAGAGTTCCAGACACCTACCGTCCGTTTGTGTATAGAAGTGCTTCCTAACATCTCTCCTGAACAGTCTAGCCCAAATCCTCACACTATGCCTCCTGATTGTAGAATCTCCAACCAATGGAATTAGTTTATCTTTTTATAAAGTGCCTCTAATGATAAATATAAATACTATCTCATAGAAGTGTTGGTGGAAAACAATTCTTTGCATGGGTTCGAGTGCCTATAGAGGGTTTAGTTTACAACTCTGTAACTAATGTTGCAGTCATCTTTCCTGTAAGTCCCCATGCAATCAGCACATAAGTCAACTCTAAAATGATCATGTGTGTTACTTGGCAAAAAAATTTAAAGGGCTACACACTCCCAAAAAATGAGGGAACTTTGGTTGTGACAGCTATTAATATGAATGCAGTAACATAAAGAGGTGAAAATGGGATCAAACGTCATGGAAAGCTAAATTACAATATATTTACTGAAGCTAATTTCCTACTTCTTGGTTGCAGATGTGAAAGACAGTAAATCGTGTACAGACTGTTCAGAAACTACATATAAAAATTCATCATTGTGCATCTCTCCTCCTTGTATTGGTGACCTGATGAACGATGAAGATTTATTGTACACACTGAAGTTAAAGTTGGATCCATACCACCCAACAATCAAAAACTGGAGGAACTTTGCCAGCAAATGGGGCATGACCTATGATGAACTTTGCTTTTTGGAACAGAAACAACAGAGCCCTACCTTGGAGTTTTTGTTGAGGAACAGTGAACAAACAGTAGCACAGCTAATTGACCTGTGCAAATTTTACAAGAGGGTGGATGTATTAAAAGTACTGGAGACATGGGTGGAGAAAGAGTGGCCAAAGCAGTGGCATACAAAATCAAATAAAGCTTGAAAAAAATCAAGAATTTGTAGTACAATTTCCAGTTGTAATCATTTCACTTACAATTCAATTTTTTTCTGTCAACTTATGTTCAAATTGTGTCATAGATTGAGAGAGAACTCCTGAAAGTTCTGAAGTTTTAGGAGATTTAAGTTTTGTGAGAAATTTATGGACGACAAAATGGAAGGAAATTGAGTAAGCACTAAAATGTTTGAAAAAATCTGTGTATATTTATGTGTGCCTGTTTTTTTTGTCTCTGCCTCTCTCTACAGCTGAATGTTGCCTTGTTCTTCATTGTACATGTAGTTCATTGACACAACAGGACATTTCAAACAGAAATTTTGGTAAGGGTGAATATTTTTGTTTGGGAAAACTTTTAGATCTTGATGGAATCAAATGTTATATTTTATTTCAAATTCTGCCTTTAAAGTTTTTCTTAAATCAAAACCCAAAGGTTTGAGAGTACATTTAATTAAACTGCTACTTTATGTCAGTAGAGATCTTTTGGTCCCATAGAAGTGGCAATATAACTTAGGTCTGGCTTATGGAAAATTGGGTGTTTCCCTGAACACCTCCATAAATGGTGCAACTGTGAGGCATTATCTTTTTCCATGAGAATCTTGTACTTTTGGGGGAGTCAATTTACTCCTGAAGTCTAGCTCACATAGTAAAACACTGCAGTCTGAGTTCTTCTTTTGGCTACTGAAAGATATTCCAGAATTCTAAACTATGTCTATTCTTGTCTCAAACCATTGGTGCTACAGCCAAAAGAAGTGAATGATATCCAAACTGTATGAATGAATCTGAATACTATCGAACTTGACTGAGTTCGTTCAGTCACAATGATATTTTAAAATTTTCAATGGCCATTTAGATTTGTTTAAGAATTTTCCTACACCGCAAGCCTACTGGTTCTTTGAAACTAAAGTTTTCACAAGCAAGCAAGAGTTGCCTGGAAGTATGGCTGAGGTCAGAACATTAAATTAATTTAATAAACAATAGCCATTGTAACACAATAATGGATTCATAATTCTGGAAGAATGTGATCAAATGGAATTCATTCTAGTCTGTGATTGTGTATGCTAATCTGGATGGTCATGTTAACCTTTTTAATTATATCTTCACCAGACCACCTATTATTAAAATCCCAATGAATTATATTTAGCATCTCAACAAATTACTTTGTTTGATCAGAAATAAACTTTCTTGCTAACAAATCATTCCAATGTTAAAAAGTACTAACTTCACAAAGAGATCTTCACATCTCTCTCTATTGAGGGAAAGCCGTGTGTCTTATTACAGTGACAACACATTATGTACCTTGGTGAAATTGCCGTTGTGTTCCCTAGTCAGACACCAACAATAAAGTGGCTTGCTAATCACCTTTTTGTAAGGAGGTGCCTTCTTAAGTCACCATTAAGTGACTTTTTAATGTTAATTGGTTTTGTCACAAACTATTACTTTTAATCAGTTCTGGATATTTATACCTGTGATGGATGTAGCCAGAAGCCTCTCGAGTCTGGTCAATTCTACAAACCCAGCTGATGTTTTGCCTGCTCCAGGTTTGCTTCGGAAACTGCAGTAGTCCTGCAGCTGAGACCAGCACAGATCACAGATTGTACAAAGACTTTCCTGTTCTGCTTGACTCAGCATACAAATGGGAGTAAATACCTTTACATATTTGTGATATGTAGACGATATATTTGCTATATTTGAATCTGCAACTGCATGTAAGAATATCCTTACTCATCTCAATGTGCTCCATCCCATACTCAAATTCACATTTGAAATGAAATAATCAAATGAGCTCCCTTTCCTCGACGCACTAGTTGAGAAATCTGCCAGCAGGTTCACTACCATTGACTATCTCAAGCGTACTTCACTTGTGCAAATCCAATGCTGAAATTGGGTACATCAAAGCCATCTGGAAAGATAAAGGCTACTCTCATCATTTATCACTGTGTCTTACAGGCTCATAGAGTCCAAGTCCCCACTTTCAGTCCCAAAAAGATGCCTAGTCTACCTCAGATTACAATGGAATAACAAAATATCTAAAAAAATCTGTGCAACATGTGAAGTTAGTCGTTTCACACTGCTACTATAAGGAGTATTGGCCATGTACATAGGATGCCTGTGTTCCAACTGCCAAATCAAATCCTTTTCACCCAACTGAAGGAAGGCACCCAAACGCGAGGAGGACAAAGGAAGCATTTCAAAGACTCCCTAAAGGTTTTTGTCAAGAATGGTAGCATTGATGTCAACACGTGGTAGACCTTCGTTCAGAAGAAACCGACTTGGAGGAAGCTCCAGCGTGAAGCGGGCGGCACGGTGGCACAATGGTTAGCACTGCTGCCTCACAGTACTGGGGACCCAGGTTTGATTCCATCCTTGGCTGGCTGACGGTAGGGAGTTTGCACATTCTCTCCGTGTCTGCATGGGTTTCCTCTGGGTGCTTCGGCTTCCTCCACCTGTCCAACGTTGTGCAGTTTAAGTGGATTGGCCATGCTAAATTGCCCATTGTGTCCAGGGATGTGAAGGCTAGTTGAATTAGCCTTGGGAAATGCAGGTTTACAGGGATGGGGTGGGTCTGGGTGGGGAGCCCTTCAGAGGGTTATTCTGGACTTGAGGGGCTGAATGGCCTGCTTCCATGCTGTAGGGATTCTGTGACTCTGCAATAGGATACAATTCTTTGAGAACACTCATCAGCAAGAGGAAGTAAGGGAAAGGAACCAGGAAAAGGAATGACAGCAATCTCAAGGCTACGGTCTAATTCCACTTCTCAGAAACACTGCCAATTGTGTGGTTGGAGATGTGGCTGTAGAATTGGGCTGATCAGCCATGCAAGGACCCACAGAACCCATGACCAGTGGCACAGAATTTCCTAGTGAACAATCATACTCATTAGCAAGTTAATGCTGATGACAAAGTAGTGTGAAATGAGCATCTTCACATTTGTTCACCACTAACAGGATGCTACCATCATGCCAAAAAAAACCCATCACAAATGAGAAATGTGGTATATGAATATACAGGCGTGACTAGGTATATAGGCCATATACCCCAAAGTATCAAACACATATCTCTTTGGTTGCACACAACAGACAAGGTTCAGACCATAGCCCAACCAATCGATGCCTGCAGAACTCAAAACTTCATATCCAACATTAGGTGTGGTTTCACAATTGAATAATGTATATCAAACAATCTTGAGTGGATTAAGAATTATGTTGACAACTAATTTAAGATTGTCAGTCAGGCTGGCAATGTGGCACACTTGTGCACACTGGAAGTCATGTATATTAATAAATGCGACTTTTAATTTACAGACAGAAAGAACATGCACACAAATTGTGCCAATTTCAACTTAACTAAGTAAGCAACAGACGTTTTCTTGTTCATTCCTCAGGACAGTGCCTTGATCGATCAGAGTCAATTTGCCTGGTTTAGAACATTCTGATCTACATGCATATACAGTTAGGGTAAAAGTAGGATGTGTTAACAATCTGAATCACAAAAGCTGATAATCAAAGGGCAAATTTCAAATGAATTATCCCAATTATGTGTTTACTACCAGATTTCTAGAAATATATTAATTACATAGATATTCAATAAAAATGAAGTCTTTAATATTGGAATAAAGCAATAGCATTTAACACAGAGATTGAGGTTTTAACCACTTGAGGGCCTCATGTGAGACTGTACAATAACTATTTAAAATGTTTCAGTAAATCCTCTTCAAATTGTTTTAAACTCTTAAAATAGTAAAGAAACTGAATATTTTACAAATTGATTTTAACATTGAAGAATTACGAAAGCCTGTACAATCCTGAGTTTTACATTTCTAATGTAAGTAAATATATTTAACACATTTCAATATGTTACCAACTGTGTTTTGATGTAATGACTGCTGTTATATGTATGATTGATGAAACAAAGCAAAAACATAACCTGACTTAACTAAATATGTAGCATTTACTAACATTATAAAAAATATTAAGTGATATTATTTATAAGATTTCAGGGGATTATCAAAATTGAAATATATTTTCAAGAAGATTACTAGGGCATAAATTTGTTTTGAAAGAACTCAGACTGTCAAAAATTAAAGCAATGTTTGTCCATTTTTCACTTTATCGTAATTTTATAGCAAATAATATGGAACATCTCTCAGAACAACTCCCAATCCCCAGATGCAATGGCTATTTCTATGTGTTTGATTCCAGTCGACAATCAATACAAAGAATTGCAGGAGCAAGTTCTATGCAGATTCTAAGCAAAGCTGTTTTTTCAGGTATTCCTGTAGATTTAAGGTATATAAGTAAAATCCTTTCATTTAAGTACAAAGTTTAAAAATTTCTAGCATTGAGCTGACGTTGTATGCCTTAGCTGAGTCTGTTACAAACTCAGTCTTCGAAATTGATCCCTTACTATCTTGTATTTTTAATTCTCCGTGTGGTAACATTGTTGTTTTTGCCTCAGCGTGAATGAGTCACTTGACTGTAAGAATACATCAAAGATTCCATGTATTTGGATTGATTTGAAGGAATTGTACATTTGTCACTGAGATAGATACATTGATACATCATGACTTAATAACTGGTTGATGCAAGTTTTCAGTCTTTAGACACAGAGAGCTCAAGTTCTGGGATTGGGAGCTTTGATGTAAATGTCCCAGAAGAAGCTGCTGCCTTGGCTTTTGTGAAGTCAACAGATCCTTTTGATTTGTGACTGAAGTTAAACATCTTTCCAAACTTGAACTTACTTTTTTTACTTGAAGCATCATCAATGATATGAAGAGTACTGGAAGTTCTTGCTTTTAAATTGGAATCACTTTTTGGCAGTGTAGGTGCATCATCAAGATCAGATAAAGATGATGATCTTATTTTAAATGTATCCCTCGAAAATTTATTCTCATCACTATTTACATTTACTCTGGGAGCCTTCACTTGGGCGTAAAGGCTTGGTGTGCTGACATCCACACCAACTTCTCGAAAATCATCAGGCAGATTTGGCGACTTAACATTGACCTTCATACCCTTCATGTCTATGGTGGGGTCTTTCCAATTTTTTTCCTGAGCTCCAGCACCAGAAATGTGCAAATCTGCATCTCCTGTTATATTGTTTATTGGTAGATTGATATCCATGTCTGGAATGGATGCATTTCCTGAAGGCATGTTAAGTGAAGGCACTGTTAAACTTGAGTCTCTAACTTTTCCATCAGGTACTTCAAGTTTCATATCGGACACACCGTAATCAGTGCCAATTGTGGGTATTTTCACATCCAAATCAGCAGACACTTTGGGAAGTTTTATATCAGCATTTGGTGCTGCAAAATTTCCTTTACTATTTGGGATAGATACATCCACACCAGTTGTTTTTACTGAACCCTCAAAGTCCACATCTGGTCCTTTTGGCCCTGATAGATCAAAGGATGATAATTCCAATTTTGGCATCTTCACTTTGGATTTTGCTTCAGGAAGATCAACACTTGAAGCATTGATATCAATATTTGGGCCTTTCACATCAAGACTTGGGCCACTGATATTTCCCTGAAAATCAGGAGCAGAAATGTCCATGTGACCTTTTGGCATTTTCAGTCCTGTAGTAGAACCACTTGGCATTTTAAATCCCAGCAATTTGAAATTTCCTCCTTTAAGTTCTGCATCTGGGATATTTGTATCTATATCTCCTTTTGGAAGATTTATGTCAACGTCCGGAGTCTTAAAGTTTCCCTTAACATTTGGAACAGACGCATCAAAACCCGGTGCTTTCATTGAACCATCAAAATCTATATTATGTCCTTTCGGTCCTGATACTCCAAAGGAAGGCATTTTCAGGGTTGGCATTTTCCATTTTGCATCAGGAACATCAACACTCCCTTTTAATCCTCCAATATCAACATCTGGACCTTTTATACCTGCCTTCAAATCTGGTACAGTTGCGTCTAGTTCAGGCATTTTTGGTTTGTTGCCAGAGGTTGAAAATGTGGGCTTTTTAAATTTTGGGAACTTAAGTTTTCCTTCTGCACCAAAGCCACCAACATTTGGTGCATTTGTATCCAAATTTGGAGTTTTGACATCAGTTTGTATTTTCGGAGTAGCCACATCTATATTTCCTGTTGGTAGACTGACATCCAAATCTGGAATGGAAATGTTGCCTGCTGACATGTTAAGTGAAGGCTTTTTAATTCCTGATCCTTTAAGTTTTACATCAGGTACTTCAAGATCCATGTCAGGCATATCATAATCTCCATTGATTGTGGGTGTTTTGAAGTCTAAACCACCAGATCCTATCCCACCTTTAATCTCTGGAGCTTTTGTCAGCTTGACTTTGCCATCTAAATCAACATTAGGTCCTT
>NC_063340.1:75689452-75702170 GCF_021869965.1 Rhincodon typus
ATCTATATCTCCTTTTGGCAGATTGATGTCAACATCTGGAGCCTGAAAATTTCCCTTAACATTTGGACCAGACATCTCAACACCTGGCGCTTTTATCGAGCCATCAATATCCACATCAGGTCCTTTTCGTCCTGATACTCCAACGGATGGCATTTTCATGTTTGGCATTTTCCATTTTGCATCAGGAACATCAACACTCCCGTTTAATCCCCCTAGATCAACATCTGGACCTTTTATACCTGCCTTCAAATCTGGTACAGTTGCGTCTAGTTCAGGCATTTTTGGTTTGTTTCCAGAGATTGAAAATATGGGCTTTTTAAATTTTGGGAACTTAAATTTTCTTTGCACACCAGGGCCATCAACCTTTGGAGCATTTATATCCAAGTTTGGAGTTTTGTCATCAGCTTGAATTTTTGGAGCAGAAATATCTAGATTTGCCGTTGGTAGTTTGACATCCATGTCTGGAGGAGAAATATTTTTTCCTGAGAGGTTGCGTGAAGGAGCCTTTACCCCTGCATTTTTCAATTTTACGTCAGGTACTTCAAGGTTCATGTCAGGCATATCATAATCTTTGCCCATCGTCGGTGTTTTGAAGTCTAAACCACCCTTAATCTCTGGAGCTGATATGTCAGTCTTTGGCAGTTTTATGTTGCCGTCTAAATTCACATTAGGACCTTGAAGTCTGGAAGTGTCTAAATTTGGCTTCTTGATGTTTGGAGCCTTCAATTTAGCATCTAAATTGCTTGTAACAGTTGGTGTTTTCATGTTCAAGTTCATGTCAGGAGCTGACAAATTTGCACTTGGCATGTTAAATTTTGGCATTGTGAATTTTCGTTTATTAAGGTCTGCATCTGGGATGTTTACATCTGCTTTTGGAAGTTTTATGTCAGCATTCGGTGCAGCAAAATTTCCTTTAACATTTGGAACAGACGCATCAAAGCCAGGAGCTTTCACTGAACCGTCAACATCCACATCTGGTGTTTTTGGTCCTGATAGACCAAAGGATGGCATTTGTACTTCTGGCATTTTCAAATTTGCTTTGGTTTCAGGAATATTTACACCACCAATGTCAATATCAGAAGTGTTTATATCTGGTACAGACACATCCATTTCTGGCAATTTAGATTTGCCTCTTGAAATTGAAAACGATGGTGTTTGATACTCTGGGGACTTTATCTTCCCTTCAAGCTTTGTGCCCTTAAATCTTGGGCTATCTACATCAAGAGTTGGACTTTTGACTTCAGCTTGGATATTTGGAGCTTCAAGATCTATATTTGATGTTGGCAGTTTGAGGCCATTATCTGGAATGAAAATATTTGACAAAGACATGTTAATAAAATATGCTTTCAATTTTATGCCTTTTTCTTTTGGATGGGGATCTTCAAGATAATTTGCATGAATGATGTTTTTTCATTGCCTGCTTTAGTAGGTCCCAGCCCTGCTTGGCTAGCTGGAGTTGATAAGTTGATTGGTCTGTGGACTAGTAGCAGTTATCAATGACAGAGACCTTTTACTTACCAACAACTGTGTGATTGGTTCTTAGCTGGCTGAGCAGCTTGGAGCTGGAAGCAAGTTAGGAGACACCGAGAGAGGGAAAAAGTGTGCAGATTTTCTTGCAACCAGAAGCTACCTATTCACTGCAGTCAAAAACTGCAACCTGACTACAACTATTTAAACCTGAATTAAACTGATTACCTTTCCCACAGCAGTTGCTATAAGCTGTGATGTTTGAATTGAGAAAACATTTGCCAAGTGAATTAGTCACTCTGTGCTTATTAAAAACCAATGGAAGCATCTGGAGAAAGGCATCTGATCAACAAGGAGTATAGCCAGCTGAAGATGGACCATCTCAACATTGGAAGCAGGAAACAAAGACCACTAAGTTGAATTTCCAGTTTTTCTACCTCCGCCAATAAATTGTGAATATGTGTGTGTAAGAGGGAGTTTAGAAGGGAATTAAAGTAGTGTTATATGCTAATGGTTTATATCAGTTTGCCTGTGACAGTAGTCTAATTACTTGAATTTAGTTTCCCTATAGTGTGAAAACAGGCCATTCAGCTCAACAAGTCCACACCAACTCTTCAAAGAGACTCATCCAGACTCACCACCCTACCTTATCCCTGTATTTCCCATGGCTAACCCACCTCACCTACACATCCCTGGACACTATGGGCAATTTAGCCTAGCTGATCCACATAAGCTGCACATCTTTGGACTATGGGAGGAAACCCATGCAGACACAGGGAGAATGTGTAAACTCCACACAGACAGCTGCTCAAGGCTAGAATTGAAACTGGGTCCCTGGCACTATGAGGCAGCAGTGCTAACCACTAAGCCACCGTGCTGCCCCTTGTAATAAATAATAATTCTTAGGTAGTACAGAAACCTGGTCCATTCTTTCTGCCAATCTTCATCTAAAAGTCAGGTAAATTGGGGTACCGTGTATATTTTAAAACAAAAATTAATATTGTTTTGACTCTGGGAATAGCGGGGCTCAATTTACAGCAAGTGGTTCTTAATAACATCATGATTTGGAGCACTATTGACCAGAAAATATCCCTTCATATTAGTTGTAAGATATTTAATATTAAGGACTATAAATTTATGGTGCTTTTATGATAAGGCCAATATCTGGTCTTCATCATTTTATTTTTGACAAGTTAGATTATGGCAATTTAATTTTTCATTCACTGAATTCTCATATGGATTATTGGGGTGAAATTTGTTCATGTAAAACAGTTGCCTGGGAGCCGACTGAAAAATCAGCCTTTTGATTTTCCTGTTCGTATCATTGATGAAACCTATATGGACTGTGCAAAGGGTGAGCAGCAACACTATCTACCCTCTTGGTATCAAAACAAGTCTGCATTCAACATGAATTAATTTCACACCCAGTATCAAATTTGGATTCCTCGACATCCATGGTAAGATTGTTAATGCCACTTTAAAGTTCAGAGCTGAGCTAAGAACCTAGCATTAAAGATAACAAGGTGTAGAGCTGGATGAACACAGCAGGCCAAGCAGCATCAGAGGAGCAGGAAAGCTGACGTTTCGGGCCTAGACCCTTCTTCAGAAATGGGGGAGGGGAAGAGGGTTCTGAAAATAAATAGGGAGAGAGGGGGAGGCGGATAGAAGATGGATAGAGGAGAAGATAGGTGGAGAGGAAACAAACAGGTCGAAGAGGCGGGGATGGAGCCAGTAAAGGTGAGTGTAGGTGGGGAGGAGATAGGTCAGTCCAGGGAGGACGGACAGGTCAAGGGGACGGGATAAGGTTAGTAGTTAGGAGATGGGGGTGGGGCTTGAGGTCAGCCTTCCTGCTCCTCTGATGCTGCTTGTGTTCATCCAGCTCTACACCTTGTTATCTCAGATTCTCCAGCATCTGCAGTTCCTACTATCTCTAAAACAATTTTAACCCCACTGCGAAGCCTCTTCTAAGGATGCCTACCCTGAAGAAGTTACCCTCCTCCCTCCGGAAAAACCTCAGTAGATCTCTCTCCCACTGCAACTCTCTTGTAATACCACGTCCTGAAGCAAACCAGGTACTACAGCCACATCACCTTTCTTAGTACCTGCCTACGGAACCCCAAAACCAGCCCAGCTTGTCCCCGCCTCCCTAACCTGTCCTTCCTCCCACCTATCCCCTCCTCCCACCTCAAGCCCCACCCCCATCTCCTACCTACTAACCTCATCCCAGCCCTTGACCTGTCCGTCCTCCCTGGACTGACCTATCTCCTTCCTACCTCCCCACCTACACTCACCTTTATTGGCTCCATCCCCGCCTCTTTGACCGGTCTGTCTCCTCTCCACCTATCTTCTCCTCTATCCATCTTCTATCCGCCTCCCCCTCTCTCCCTATTTATTTCAGAACACCCTTCCCCTCCCCCATTTCTGAAGAAGGGTCTAGGCCCGAAACTTCAGCTTTCCTGCTCCTCTGATGCTGCTTGACCTGCTGTGTTTATCCAGCTCTACACCTTGTTACCTCAGATTCTGCAGCATCTGCAGTTCCTACTATCTCTAGCATTAAAGGTTTGTTTCTTGGTAATGTGAATGAAGGCACTTTTATTGTTGATTTGAAACCAGGAACCTCAGGATTCAAATCAGGCATTATCAGGTTTCCTTGTGTTCCACTTTATATTTTTTTCTCTATAAACCAAACTATGGGATTTTAATTTCCCCTTTATTCCTTCAATTTTTGAGTTTAATGCAAGACTGGGTGTTCTGGTTTCTGCCCACAGACCAAAGATGTGCAGGTTAGTTGGCTTGGCCATGGTAAATAGCCCATAGTGTCCAGAGATGTACTGATGAGGTGGATTAGCGGTGAGAAATGCAGGGTTACAGGGATAGATTAGACTGGTTGGGATGCTCTTCGGAGGGTTGGTGTGGACTCAGTGGGCCAAATGGCATGCTTCCATGCTGCAGGGAATCTAAAGGATGTTAGTGAACTCCATGGGTGTTTTTTATATGAAAATCTGGTTGTTTCATGGTCTTTATTACTAATAATGACTTTTCCCCCAAATTTATTTAATTAAATTTAAATTCCCTGATTGCCATGTGACATTTGCATTCATATTTCTTCAATCATTAGTCCAGATTCTGGACCAGGTCAATTGTCCAGACCTCTGGTTTACTAGTCCAGTGACATAACATAGAACATAGAACATAGAACATTACAGCGCAGTACAGGCCCTTCGGCCCTCGATGTTGCGCCGACCTGTGAAACCAATCTGAAGCCCATCTAACCTAAACTATTCCATTATCATCCATATGTTTATCCAATGACCATTTAAATGCCCTTAAATTGGGCGAGTCTACTATTTTTGCAGGCAGGGCATTCCACGCCCTTACTACTCTCTGAGTAAAGAACCTACCTCTGGCATCTGTCCTATATCTATCACCCCTCAATTTAAAGCTATGTCCCCTCGTGCTAGCCATCACCATCAGAGGAAAAAGGCTCCCACTGTCCACCCTATCTAATCCTCTGATCATCTTGTATGTCTCTATCAAGTCACTTCTTAACCTTCTTCTCTCTAACGAAAACAGCCTCAAGACCGTCAGCCTTTCCTCATAAGACCTTCCCTCCATACCAGGCAACATCCTGGTAAATCTCCTCTGCACCCTTTCCAATGCTTCCACATCCTTCCTATAATGCGGTGACCAGAACTGTACGCAATACTCCAAGTGCGGCCGCACCAGAGTTTTGTACAGCTGCAACATGACCTCATGGCTCCGAAACTCAATCCCTCTACCAATAAAACCTAACATACTGTACGCCTTCTTAACAACGCTATCAACCTGGGTGGCAACTTTCAGTGATCTATGCACATGGACACTGAGATCTTTCTGCTCAACCACACTACCAAGAATCTTACCATTAGCCCAGTACTCTGTATTCCTGTTACTCCTTCCAAAGTGAATCACCTCACACTTTTCCGCATTAAACTCCATTTGCCACCTCTCAGCCCAGCTCTGCAGCTTAACCACAATGTTCACATCATGTCCCTATTCAACTGTTGAGTTTATATAATGAAAGGAAGATAGTGTGTGCATTGGCTTCATCAGTTTCATATTTAAGTTACTTGGTTGGTAGTCAGTTAGCTCAGTTGGGTGAACAGCTGGTTTATAATATCAAGCACCACCAAAAGCATAGGGTCAATTCCTACACTGGCTGAGGTTACCATGAAGGGCTATCAATCTCTTCTGTCACCTGAGGCACAGTGACCCTCAGGTTAGACCACCATCAGGCTGAATCTAGGCTGGTAGCACTGTGGTGACTTTACCGTTATTTATACCATTAATGTAAAAACCAAAAGCAGTGAATCAATTTTGAAGATTAAAGTATAAATACTACCTTTTGTTGCCTTTAGCTTCATGTCAATATCAGGAGAATATATCCTGGGCTCTTTTACTCCAAAAGAAGATGTTTTATTTTTTACATTGACCTCTCCATTTAAGCTTCCAGCATTCAGGTTTGGTTTTGCTAGCTTAAGATGTGGCTTAATCTTGCTGTTGTACAGCTTTAAGTACACCTGATCACCAGATCCCTGCAAAGAAAAATGTAATTTGTAAAGTAAGTATGCTAAATTGATTTTGACTTATAACTGGTGTAAATGTTTAGTTCAGAAGATCATAAGAAATAGGAGCAGAAGCAGGCCATTCAGCCTGCTGCATCATTCAATAAGATCATAGCTGATCTGATTGTGGTATTAATTCCACTTTCCTGCCTACACCCCATAAACTTTGACTGTCTTGGAGATCAAAACTTTGTCTGATTCAGTGATTCAGCCTTGAATATAGAGTAAGTCCAGACTTAGCATTATAGTTGTGTTCTTTAAGTGAAACAATATTATGCAAATCAGATTTTTCCCATACAACCAATGTAAAAACTGTAGCTGGGAACTAGATGGCCTTTCCACTCAGTGTTATAATCCTGGACCAGATGGCAAATTTATATTACAATCTGCCTAAGGATCTGTTATTTTAAGTAGACAAGTTCTGAAGTCTAGGGAATTTACTCAGAGAATAAAGCCACAAGATTCCATGCTCTTGAACAAATAACAATAAATGTTACTACGCAAGGCTAGAACAGTAATACAATCTATACAATCCTTACATAACTTAAATTCTAGCACCAATAATTAATGTGTGGTAAACCAGGATTATGATCAAATACCCTACAGTACACCTCAAATAGCAAATGCAGTGAGACAGGCTCAGCAATTCCCAAACATTAATGACATGGTGGATTGTCAAATTTCAGTGAACTTCACAAAGGATTCAGATCTGCACTTTTGCTGATCTTGAAACACCCTCTAAAGAGCTGTTCTGTAATAAGCCACCACACCGACTGCCCCTGTTTTCAACAATGACCTTGCTTTCCTCAGTCTGCACTGCCCTGGATTCTTGAAATTGCACTCCAGTACTAACTCACAGACACAACTCTCGGTTTTCACTGACAATTAACTCCAACAAGCTAGAATGCTTTTTTCCTGAGATCTGATCTGAGTTTAGTTGCATTAAGCAAATACTACTTGTGTGCTTTTCAATCCCCCCACTCTCAGAAATATTAATGGCACATGGCTTCTTCTGAGTCGCCATAGTTCCCAGGACGTTTTTAGAGCCCTGACTCCAATTGCTAGCTGGCTTCCAACTCTTAGAATTTCTGCCTGAGACAAGACAACAGAGATATCCAACTTCTCTTGGGACTTCTCACTAAGAACCCACAGCAGAACATATATTAATTCAGTTATTTTCTTACAAATATAGCTAAATAGCAATGCCTAACTTGGAGGTTTACTTTTTCTCTCTCTTTCACGTCTTCTCTGACTTTCCCAACTGCCTGTAACCTTCGAATTACTCTTCAAAGATCCTTGAACTGTCCTATTGAAAACCTTGCAACTAAATCCATCCCTTTTTCTAGGCAGAATTGCATGTAACTAATATTTGGAACAGCTAAATGTAACAACTCCATGGAACTGAGTATTCCCTGTATGTTACTGCTCGAATGCTGGTGTCTGTAGCACAAAGAATGCTTGCAAAGTGAAGAGCTTATCATTGGAATCAAAAAAAGTTAAAACCAGTATAAAATGAAATGTATTTAAATTCCTATATCTGTAAATGATATAACTTATATAAAAAATACATTGAAGAATACAAAAGAAATAGGCTCGCTCTGCTTGCACTCTCCACACCACTTCCCACTTAGCCAATCTTCCAACCTTTGCCTCTCCTACTCCCCAGCCCTCACCACATTATGCTCATCAAATCTTCTGCTCATTGCACCCTTTTGCTTCCCTAATCATCCAGTTAATAGCTAACTTCCTGTTGGTGGCCAACCCCTTGATCTCTAACTCGCCAAGTCCCCAATCCTCCTGGTTTCCAATCTTCCCAATTCCAGATCCTCACAGTTGCTTGCCAGCCCGTCTATCTGTTGGCCAACCTTCCCACGTTTTGTATCCATTTTCCATCCCTTGTTGTGAGCGAAGGCCTGGGAGATGAGCAGCGAGAGGCAGGAGGAGAACTTTGGAGTGAGTGAAGCTTTGGGTTCAGGCTCATATAGGTACACCATAAACTAGAGAGACAGCATGAGGTGGGTCAACTGAAAGGAGATCTCGAAGGAAGGTCAGTGATAGGGACAGTCAGGGACAAAGTGGGTGGGGGCAATGATGTTCAGTGAAAGGGAGGGTCACATACAGGGAGGTTCAGAGACTGGGACATTTGGTGTGAGTGAGGGTCAGGCAGGTGAGAGGGATGAGCAAGTGGGACATTCAGTGAGAGTGAGGCCAGGCAGGTGAGAGGGTTGAGCAAGATAGAGGTTGGACCAACAACTGGGAATTTTAGTGAGAGAGACTGCTGGGGACTGGGAGGGTCGGTGAGAGCACAAGTTGAGGACCTACGGGTTTGTGGGAGGGAAAGTAGGTTAGTGACTGGGAAAGTTGGTGAGAGGGAGGGTCAGCAAGAGGGAATGTCACCAGCAATCAGGATGGTCAGTATTAGTAAATGTTAAAACTCGACCAATGGCTAGAAAATTCATTTGTTTGATTGAAAATAGCTAGATAAACCAAGAATTTTTTTTTACCATGTCAGGACTGGAGAGTCTGAAATCTGGACTCCTGAGTTCTTCTTTTGCATTTAGTTTTAAGCTTGTTTTGTATTGTTCTGAATATTTCAGTATTTTACTAACTTCTTCACTGGTTAGATTGTCAAAATGTATTGTTACTGCATTCAGTTGATCACCTATAAGACAAGATAAAGACAAGATAGACAAAGATAAGTTTTTAAGATTGTTTGAAATATATTAAAATGTACCATGTTTCCAGGCAATAAAATCTGCTGTAATAAAATTTGTTCAACAAATGAATGCAGAAATGAACATGAACAATGTTATCATATACGTCAAGAGATATGTATTAATATCTTTGAACAGGATGATTAGAAAATATCTAAAAGCTGTACAACATTCTAAATGGACCTTTCTTATCATAGAAAACAATCAAATATTAAACTAGTAAAATGAAATACATTCATATGACTGTATTTGCCAATGAAAGTATTTGTGAAATAAAATAAATCTAAAACCAGAAGAGATAAGCTCGCTCTTCCTACTTACTTTCCTCTCGGTGCCTCTCCCATTCCTTGATTCTGTTGCTCCTCAACTCTCTCCCATTTCCCATATCCCTGTCCCACTTCCTCCTACTCGCCACCTGTCCTGCTAGACAACTCTCTCACCAAGCCATTTCTGACACTGTGGCTGTGTGTGCAAGTGTAGGAGAGAAAGGAGGCAATTAAGGGAGTGAGAGGAAATTTGAATAGGAGGAGGACCGTGAAGTGAAATAATGGATGGCAGATTTGAGAAGGTATGTGATGAGTGAGAGAAGTAGCAAACAGGAGGGATGCAGTGGATAGGAGTGGATATGGAAGATGTTGTCTGAATATTTTTGGTGGATTTCTTCAGTGCATCTTGTAGATAGTGCACACTGCTGATACTGAGCATTGGTGATCGAGGGAAGGACACTTGTGGATGTGGTGTCGATCAAGTGGGCTGCTTTGTTCTGAATGGTGTCAAGCTTCTTGATTGTCATTGGAGCTGCACTCGTTGAGGCAAGTGGAGAGTATTACAACTCACTCCTGACTTGTGCCTTGCAGATGGTGGACAAGCTCTGGGGAGTCAGGAGATGAGTCACTCACCACAGTATCCCTAGCCTCTGACCTGCTCTTGTAGCCACAGTGTTTATGTGATGAGTCCAGTTGAGTTTCTGTCAATGGTAACTCTGAGGATGTTGATAATGGTGGATTCAGTGATGGTAACACCACTGAATGTTAAGGAGTGGTGATTAGATTGTCTTTTCTTGAAGATGGTTATTGAGTGGCATTTGAGTGATGTGAATGTTACTTGTCTCTTGTCAGCTCAAGCCTGGATATTGTCCAGATCTTGTTGCATTTGAATATGGACTGCCTCAAAATTGGAGGAGTCGCAAGTGGTGCTGAACATTGTGCAATCATCGGTGAACATCCCAGCTTCTGACCTAATGAAGGAGGGAAGGTCATTGATGAAGCAGCTGAATTCAGTTGAGTCTAGGATGCTATCCTGAGGAACTCTGCAGTACTGTCTTGGATCTGAAAAGATTGACCTCCAACAACCATGACCATCTTCCTCTATTCCGGGTATGACTCCACCTATGCCCCCGATACCCTGAGGGTTCCTTGATGCCACACCCAGTCAAATTCAGCCTCAATGTCTAGGGCTGCCATTCACATTTCACCTCTGGAATTAAGCTCTTTTGTTCATGTTTGCACCAAGGCTGTAATGAGGTCAGAGCTGAGTGACCCTGATGAAATCCAAACTGGGCATCACTGAGCAGGTTGTTGCTGAGCAGTTGCTGCCCAACAGCTCTGTTGATGACACTTTCCATTACTTTACTAATGATTGAGAGTAGACCCCATTGGGCGATAATTAGCCGGGCTGGATTTGTCCTGCTATTTGTGTACAGGAAACACCTGGACAATTTTAGGTAGATACCAATGCTGTAACTGTACTGAAACAGCTTGGCTAGGGGAGCGGCAAGTTCTGGAGCACAAGTTTTCAGTACTATTGCCTGAGTGTTGTCAAGGCCCATAAACTTTGCAGTATCCAGTGACTCCAACTATTTCTTGATATCACGAGGAGTGAATTGAATTGGTTGAAGATTGGTATCTGTAATGCTGGGGACCACTGGAGGAAACTGAGATGGATCATTCACTTGGCACTTCTGGCTGAAGATTGCTATGAATGCTTCAGCCTTGTCTTATGCACTTGTGTTGGGGTCTTCCATAAATGAGCTAGGAATATTTGTGGACCCTCTTCCTCCTCTAATGAGTTGTTTAATTGCCCACCACCATCCACAACTGGATGTGGCAGGACTGCAGAGCTTAGATCTGATCTATCGGATTGGGATCACTTAGCTCTGTCTGTCAGTTGCTGCTTATACTGTTTGGGATGCAAGTAGTCCTGTTTGGTAGCTTCACCAGTTTGACGCCTCAGCTTCAGTATGCCTGGTGCTGCTCCTGGCATGCTTTCTTGTACACTCTATTAAACGAGGATCGAGCCTCTGGTTTGATAGTAATGGTTGAGTGAGGGATATGCCAGGCCATTAGGTTGCAGATTACACTGGAGTACAATTACTGCTGTTGATGGCCCACAGCGCCTCATGGTTGCCTAGTCTTGAGTTGCTAGATCTGTTCGACGTCTGTCCCATTTAGCACAGTGATAGTGCTACATAATATGATGAAGGGTATTTCAATGTGAGGGTGGGATTTGTCTGGACTGTGCAGTGGTCAATCTTATTTTATCAATAGACAGATACATCTGAAGCCAGCAGATTGGTAAGAATGGTGTCAAGTATGTTTATCTCTCATATTGGTTCTCACCCCTCCTGCCGCAAACCTAATCTAGCAGCTATGTCCTTTAGACCTGACAAGCTCAATCATTAGCGTTGCTGCTAAGCCACTCTTGGTGGTGGATATTGAAATCCCCCACCCAGTGTATTTTGCACCCTTGCAATCCTCAGAGCTTCCTCCAAGTGTTGTTCAACATGGAGGAGTATTGATGCATCAGCCAAGCGAGGATGGTATGTGGCAATCAGTAGGAGGTTTCCTTGCCCATGCGACTTCATGGAGTCTGGAGTTAATGTTAAGGACTCCGTAGACAACTGCCTCCTGACTGTACAGCACCATACTCCCACCTCTGCTGGGTCTGTCCTGCTGTCGGGGCAGGACATATCCAGGGATGATGATGGTGGGTATGGGACGTTGTCTGTCAGGTATGATCCCATAAAAGACTATGTCAGACTAGTATTTGAGACAGCTCTCCCAATTCTGGCACTCGCCCCCAGACGTTAATAAGGACTTTGTAGGGTTGACAGGGTTGTTTGTGTCGTTGTCTATTCTGGTGCCTAGATTGACGTTGGGTGGTCTGTCCTGTTCCAGTTCTTTCTTGTGACTTGAGTCAACCACATTGCTATGGGTCTGGAGTCACATGTAGGCCAGATAAGGTGAGGATGGCAGATTTCCTTCCCTAAAGGTTTTTCTGACAATCAACAGTAGTTTGATTATCTTCTGTAGATTCTAAATTCCAGATACTTTTTATTGAATTTAAATTCCACCATCTGCCATGGTGGGCCTCAAATCCAGGTGCCCGCAACATTATCTGAGTTTCTGGATTAATAGTCTGGTGATCATGCCAGTAGACTATCACCTCCCTGCTGCAAAAGGAGACTATCACAAAACTTGGAACAGAGAACTACGGGAGGCACAGCCTAGATAGCAAGTGAAAAAGATGACGGTTATCTTTCACACATACTCCACCCATGCATTTTAGTGATGGAAGCGGAGGCATTATGAGTGCAGTAAATTTGAAGTGGCAACCTGTATACCTGCACACTCCCTAAACATCATAACATGTTATTGTTACAAAAGTAAAAGCAATGAAAAGCAACAGTGGGAAACTTTGTAACTCCCTTAGGCTTTCCACAATCTGTCAGCCGAGATTCAGCATTTAAGAAGAGGGTGAACAGAAAAACACTACAATTAAAGCAAAATAGGGTGGATCCTGGAAATCTGAAATAAAAACAAAAATGCTGGAGAAACTCGAGACAACAAGGTGCAGGGCTGGATGAACACAGCAGGCCAAGCAGCATCATAGGAGCAGAGAGGCTGACGTTTCGGGCCTAGACCCTTCATCAGA
>NC_063340.1:75702570-75720965 GCF_021869965.1 Rhincodon typus
GGCCTAGACCCTTCATCTGATGAAGGGTCTAGGCCCGAAACGTCAGCCTCTCTGCTCCTATGATGCTGCTTGGCCTGCTGTGTTCATCCAGCCCTGCACCTTGTTGTCTCGGATTCTCCAGCATCTGCAGTTCCTACTATCTCTGCTGGAGAAACTCAGCAGGTCTGGCAGTGTCTGTAGAGAGAAACAAAGCAAATGTTTTGAGTCCAATATGGCCCTTTTTCAAAACCGCTTCAAACTTGCAACTACTATAAACTACTGGCAATGCAGATGGTCATTCATCGACCCCTCATTCATGTTCTGTCTCCTCCACTCACTGTCCCAGTGAGATACATTTGGGGCAACAAGGTAGTGCTGCTGAGAAGCTGATCCTGACTAAGACATGGAATGCAAGGAAGTAGTTGTGGACCTGATGCTGCTGGGCAGAAGTTTAGGAGATGTTAGTTTCCCTCTCTAGAGACTGAAGTCTTGGCCAGCCTGCCATGAAAGTAAGAATACTGGCACATGTGGGGACATGTAGCAGACTCAGAAGACATGCAGCAGTCAGCTGGGATTGATTCCAATTTTATACATTACAGCACCATTCAGAGAATAATACACGTTAATGCAGTAATTCTTGGAGCACCTGGCAGCTCCAGGAACATCTGCAAACATTCCACCGTATGTAAGGCCTCCAGGCAAATTGATTCCAGTGTGGTAATGCTGACTACAGGTCAGGGGAATGGTTCAGACAGATTAATACCTATGGATTCTGCACCAACCAGGGCAGCACCTCAGGCTTAAATGAAATTGAAGATAAACTGTCATGGAATTCAAAGGCAGGTTTTGACTTGGTGCAACAGTGTGAAAATGAAAGATAGTGAATCAGCAACTCATTTTACCCCGTCCATAATTTATATTTTCACATGTCAAAATCTTAGGAGTCTTAAGTGAATTTATCACATTAACACAAAAAAAGAGCAGGAGTAGGCCATTCAGCTCCTTGTGCCTGTTCAACATTCAAAGATCAAGGCTGATCTGACTGTAACCTCAAATCTGCATTCTTGTTTACCCATAAGACCATAACATATAGGAGCAGAGATAGGCTAGTCAGCCCATCTAGCCCATCATTCAATGAGATCCTGGCTGATTTGATTTAATTTGAAATCTGCATTCCTGCCTAGCCCAATAACTTTTTACCCCCTTGTTTAACATGAATCTGTCTACTTCTGTCTTAAAAATATTCAAAGGCTCTGCTTTCGCTCCCTTTAAAGGAAGAGAGTTCCACAGATTGACAACTCTTGGAAAAATAATTGCCTCATCTCTGTTTTATAAGGGCAACTCCTAACTTTTAAACAGTGATCTCTAGTTCTAGTTTCTCTCATAAGAGGAAACATTCTCTCCACATATTCCCTGTCAAGACTTTGCAGTCAGTTCTTCCACAAATGTTAACCTGTATCTTTTTTACTAGTACCAATGAGATTTCAGAATCTTCTGAAAATGAGTCATACTGGACTCAAAACATTAACTGAGTTTCACTCTCCACAAATGCTGCCAGACCTGCTGAGTTTCTCCAGCATCCTCAGTATTTTGTTATCAATTCATTGGTTATGAACCTGTATAAGGGCTAGAAAATCAAAGCTGGTTGTCAAAAATCAGCACATTTTACAAGGAAATGCACTCTGGCTGCAGACAGCAGTGAAATTTCCCATATTAAAAAGAAGTACAGGAGATCTAGACAAGACACTTAGGTCCTCTGGGGTTGCATTGCAGGATATTTAGGCAGTGAGCGTGAGTCAAATTGGACTGAACTTTTCCACATTAAGATTTTTTTCTGGATGGCAGGATACTTTTCAGGTCATGAACTTGATTGCCTCTGTAGTGGGACAGCAGGTACAATCTTCTGATAGGTATCCCATTAAGAGGGTTTTGTCGGCACCCCAGTCCAATTGGGAATGGCAAGTGAGATAAGGAGGTGACTATGCAAATCAGCACACTCAATTGTGAGTGAGGGTGACTTGTAGCCTTCATTGTGCCTGAAGGGAGATGGCTGCTGAGATGAATGGGAGGAGAGAGGGTTCAAATAAAACAGAGAGGTTTTCCTTCCAACTCCATTTTCCTCTCCCTACCTTTCCCTCACTGTTGGTGTTACTGCATTACCCAAAATGGGCTCAGTATGTAGATTGAATAATTTGGAACACAGCTGATTTACTGGTGGAGGTTAATAGGTGAAAATTTGCACAGGTGATTTGGTGGTGGGAAAAACTGTTTGGTTGTGTGTGATAGCACTTTTGGATGTAAAAAAGAAGTAAGTAAAGGCGTGAAACAACTGGAGCAGCCAATAAGTTACCAGGCAGCACTACACATCACACTTCACATCAGCTCTGACTCGAAACGTTAGTTTGTTCTCTCTCCAGGGATGCTGCCTGACCCGCTGTAATTTCCGGCAATTTTTGTTCTCACCAGGTGGTACTATCTGAGAATGCATTTTCCAAGAATAATTGTTTGAAAGCCACTCCATGCAGATAACCTCGGCCTTGCCCTTTTGTGTCTTCATAGTTCTGGTTACATATTATTTTCATAGCAGTTCCACCTGCTACTGTGCACTGAGTTCCCATAGATAGATGACCTGCAGACACTCCAGCACATCATTGAAAAAAGTTATTTCCCTCACAAAATGCCTGCTATTTGCTTGATTAACAACTTCAATTGGTTTTACACTGTTGCTGTGGTTCACTGAAGCCACCTCTGGCAAAGACGGGATATATCGTTATTCAGGATTGATGACATTTTTCTAATTTTCCTCGGCTTGAGGAAGAATCTACAATAATGAGTGATACATGTGGCAAGAGCTCAAGCAAGGGAATAGGATGCTACAGGTACCAGCTCACCAGAGGACAACAAGATGGTGCACTAGCTCTACCTCACAATTGCTGACCTTGAGGACCCAGGCCACTGAATAAGGTTAGTGGACGCACATCAAGAAAGTCAAGATGCATTGACGATCAGCCAACTTGTATAAGCTAGGAGTACAGCTTGAACTTCTGTCATGGCCTCCATGGAGCATGGAAGCCGTTCTGCCCAACATGGGTTGAGTGGTCACCTCCACAAACATGCATATAAGCTGTACATTGAGGGAATGAAAGCCTTTCCAATTCCTAAAGATGCCAGGATAATAATGAGTTACACACAAGGTAACGTTAGTATTGTATATGGAGTAGGGAATCTACGCACCATCGCTGCCAGCTATATTGGGCACTTAGGTACTCCTTACATGGCTGAAAAACAAGCATGGTACCAACAAATTTCTAAATCAAATAATTTCTTTGTATTTGTTTTGCCCATGCTAATGAAATGTTCTGATTTCTGGCATTTAATAATTATGATTACACATTAAAAAGAAAAGAAATGGTTACCTTTTTTCAAAGTACCAGCTCTGGCAATTGGAGAGTCTTGTTGGATATCCTCAATAATGATGCCTCCATCATTTGTATTGGTGAGGGTAAGTTCTTCTGACAAAGCCCCAATGTTCCCAGGGAGAGTGACTCCTGCCTTGCTGTCGAAGCTGAAGTTCTAGTTTTAGAAGAAAAATCACACCTAAGAGCTTGGAATGTTCTTTACATAGCCTAGAATTCATCTACAGATTTTGATTGAATGGATAGATTTAATTCTAAAGTATTTCACCGTTTCGCATTGAATGGGAAGTGTTTTTCCCAGTTCATAACATCAGTGAGTGCAAGGTTAGGGTGAAAAACTCTCTACAAGATACCTGCTCTCATTCCCATCTTTCCATTCCAACAGTCCTACAACAAAATAAAGAGTGAACTTGGTGCTTATTTCCAGTCACTTTATGTTCATGTTTTGGCTGGGTAAGTTAATGTTTTGTTTGCTTCCTAGTCGATTTATACCCTGTTACAATGAAGGAGCATTAAAGGCAGGATGGCATGAGACTCAGAGTGGAACATGAAGGTGCTATGTTCCCTTTCTCACACTATCCTTGTCCTTTAGGGATGGAGGTGCTGTCAAAAATATCTTGGAGAATTACATCACTGCATCCTGCGAACATTACACACTGATAACCAAGGTACACCAGACAATGAAAGATCCCACTAAAATGAGGTTAATTGGTGTGAAAATACATTTTCTAACATTAATAGGTCAGTAAATTTATAAGCCAGAGAGATTTTGTTATCAAGATAAAATTGGAGAGGGGATGAAACATCAAAAGTATCAGAATTTCCAGTCTAATATACAAGCTCACATCATTAAACATGTAAAAGTGATTGTTTTATGAAAGTCAGTTGCTTACCATTTTGTCGCCTCAGTCACTGCTTTTCCAGTGGAAATCCCTGCAGACAGAAAAACAAAGTGAAAATCTTGTACATTCTACAATAACAACACCTCACTTTATTTGATTCTGCATTGAAATTTCTCCCTGTTTGCCTGAAGGCATTGATTTATTCCCTGTGCACCATTTTCTTTGCCAATGAGGCTAGACAATACCTATTGCCAACCAGTCAACTGGGAATATCTCATGTCAGTCCAAAGTTTATAAAAGATTTTAATTAACATAACACCAGATGTTTTTGCAGAAAGTTTGCAACTGATGGATTGAGTCTTCTTCCAATCCCTGGCCACGGCCCTTGGCTTTGCTTCCACTGTTTAAGTCATGTTACCTGCTTTCGTTTACATCATTAGTGGGAGGCAATACTTTGTGATATTATCACTAGGCTATTAATCCAGAGACCCAAGCAATGTTCTGGGGACCTGGGTTCAAATCCTCCCAGCATGGCAGATGGTAGAATTTGAATTCAATAGAAGTCTGTAATTAAGAGTCTAATTATGATCATGAAACTGGTGTTGATTGTTGGGGACAAAGCCATCTGGTTGTAGAGGTATACAGCACAGAAACAGGCCTTTCGGCCCAGCTCATCCATGCCGACCAATTTTCTTAAATTGAGCTAGTCTGATTTGCCTGCGTTTGGCCCATATCCCTCTAAATCTTTCCTATCCATGAACCTAGCAATCATCCTATGTTTTAATAATCCATTCACTAATATTCTTTAGGGAAGGAAGCTATTGTCCTTACCTGATTTCACCTACATGTGACTCCAGACCCGCAACAATGTGGTTGATTCTTAACTGCCTTTTGGGCAATGAGGGATGGGCAAGAGGTGCTGACTTAGACAGTGACACCCATTATCCCGTGAATTAATAAAAAAAAACCGTGCCTCTCAGTTTGTTAAAGCATGTTTCAAATAGGAACTTAGAAACAAAGAAAATCTATTGCAGAGAAGAAGGTCTTTCAGACTGTCATGTTCTTGCAGCCAAAGTAGGAGTTAGCCACCCTAATCACAATTTACAACTCCTGGTCCATAGCCCTGTAGATCACAATTTTTCAAGAGATTTTTAATTGTCTGCCATCAATCCTCTTTTCCCAAGGATTATTTAGTTGAACCCTTAATATCTCCTCTTAATCGAAGTCTTCAATTCTTCCAACGAGATACAATGGGATTTGGGAATGAGTTTCGAACAGGTTTACCACAGAAAAAAAAAACTCAGGTTTCAGTAAATTTCTCTCCATCAGCAGGCAAGATCGCAATAACTTCAATAACTAGTCCATTTTCAGAGTAGATAAGGTGTCTGTTTGCCTTGAGAAAATCTCTGACAGAGAGAGAAAGAAATAAAGGATACAGAAGTTAAGATTGCGCAACTGTACCAACTAGATAAGCGTATCTAAAGTTACTCTGTAATCAGATGATGTAAGATCAAAGCCAATTGGTTTATCCCCAGTAATGAGAATAGGAATGTGAAGTTGTCCTGGAATAGAGGATCCAAAAGGAAAACTCTATGACTCTTAAGTCCTCAGGGAACAATGTAATATTTCATGGTCCACCAGGAGGCACCACCACACTGCCTACACTCGCTGTGGCTTGCTGCCTATTAAAGTATTAAAACCGAAACAACTGCGGATGCTGTAAATCAGGAACAAAAACAAAGTTGCTGGAAAAGCTCAGCAGGTCTGGCAGCATCTGTGAAGGACAAAATGGACCCAAAACATTAACTCTGTTTTTTCCTTCACAGATGCTGCCAGAACTGCTGAACTTAAAAGTATAAGTGTTTCAGAAAATACAAGTTTTGGCAATAATTATCAGTTAAAAACGAAAGTACAATCATATTCTTTTGAAAAAATGTCATTACCCTAAAATAACAACTTGGATTTTCTAAGACATATGACTTCAACATGTTTACTACCGATGGCATAAAGCTTACTAATGATCGAGGAGAATGTTGACGAGCAGATGGAATTTAATGTTTTAAGAGGTGATTCAGAAGATAGAGGTTTTTCAGGAAGACAGTAGCAAGGTGAAAGCTGAAGTGGTTTTGATAAAGTATCCAGAAGAGCTCAATGGTTCTTCTTATGAGTTGCTGATTGATAAGTCTCTATTAGTGGAAAGGAAAGAAGAGGATAAAAGCAGTCATTGAAAGGTTTTCTAATTCTCCATCCCTAGTTGACTTTGAATTGAGTGGCCTGCTTGGAGATTTCAGAGGCAGTTAAGAGTTGGCCACATTGCCTACGCGTGGAGCCATGTGTGAGTCAGACTGAGTAAGGACGCTGCTTTTCCTTCCCGAAAGGACATTAGTGAACCAAATGGTTTTACAACAATCAAAGATAGTTTCTTGGTCACCATCACTGAGACTAGTCTTCAAATCCTCAATTCCATTTCCTCCATTCAGAGGACTGGAGGCACTGAGTAGGGTCTAGAACTTGAAAAGATTATTCAGTTCAGGTGCAGTGAGAGTGTGATGGAATTCAAGAGGGAGGACAAGAATCTTGAACTTCATGCTAACAGAGCTTGAACAGCAATTTTCTGTTTGTGCCATTTTTCTGCACTATAGAGTAGGTTGATATCAGTCCTTTGCATTTAACACAGCCTAGAATATTTCTTCCTTCGTGTAGGTCATTGTGTTTATTCTGCTGTTAAATGACTTGAATATTGAGTAAAATGTTAAAGATTATATCAATGAAATAAAAGTCTAGAATTTTAATTCCCCTGATAGCCAAACAAGTGTGTTCATAACTGAGGTGTGCAGAACACGGAAGGCCCTCAGTTTGATCCTGAGTTTACAGGGAGATAATTACCATTCTCAGCTGGATGTGGGCACAACAATTCATCTACATGGCTGCAGGTTAAGCATGGCTTCATGGTTACAATCTTTTTGCACATGCTAGGAAAGAGTATTTGTGCAAATGAGGAGAATCTTATACTTCATGGTGTAACAGCCTTCCATTAGTCACTATAAATATTCAGAAGGTTTTTTTTCCAAAACTGTGATTCCTCCAGAGGAAAAAGATACTTCTCTCATTTCCTCTTTGTGGGTTTCTCCAGAACCATCGGAAGAGGGCCTCAGCTATGATCATTTTGAAACTGGCTTCTTAGAAGTGTATGACAGCAATGTAAAGATGAGACCTTACTGTATGATGGAAAAAAAGAAAGACTGGCATTTATATATAACATTGTGGAGCTGGAGGATCAGAAAGGGTCTTTTTCTGAAGAACGGTCCCAACCCAAAACGTCAACTTACTTGCTCCTCTGATGCTGCCTGGCCTGCTGTGTTCCTCCAGCTCCACACTGTGTTATCTCTGCCTCCATCATCTGCAGTTCTTGCTATTTCTGACTGACATTTATATAGTTCCTTTCATGTCATCCTAAAACACCCTACAGTCAATTAATTACTTTTGTTGTAGTTTTCTCCTTTCAGGCACTCCTAAGCTTCTAATCATCTGACATTTGCTTCCATGTGTGCCTTGGTATCATATTTGTCTTTTATTAAATGAATTGCTTGAGATGTGATATTACTTTAGTGGTGCTAAATATAAATATAAGTTGTTTCTGTATAGTCATTGTTGTACCACGGGAAGCATGGCAGCCCATTTCTGTATAGCAAGCTCCAATAAACACTAGTTTGATAAATATTGACCAGGAACCAGTTGGCAAGTGTTCTGTAGCATTGAGTTTGAGAATGCTAATCAAGTTTCACTAGAAACAGTAACTGCTGAAAATCTTCACACCATGCTTTCAGATTTACTAACAAGCTAAAGAAGATGTCATCTATGAGAAGGTTCTGAGTGCTATTACTTAGTGAATCTAGCAGACTTGCACCCCACTGCGCACACCAGCATGATTCTAACTCACAAATATTTCCAAACTTTCATGGTATTTAAATTCATGTAAAGCAGTGCAAATCAGGCCAACAACAGCTGATTCTGCAATACCAACTTCGGACAAGAATTAATGCATATTTATTTACATTGATGATCTAACTGCATGAACTGTTGCTGTTGCACTGGAAATACCAGTTTATTATCAGTGTTCTTGTTGGTGGTGAACTATTTTGCCAGTTTCACACTGCCCTGTACTGAGGCAAATTAGTGTTTGCAACCCTCTCAGGGCTAAGCAAGTAAAATGAGGAGCTGTTGTCCTGCATTTAGTTTGTAACATACAGTGACTTTCTTATAAAGCAGGGTTAAACAATATGGAGAACCGGAAATTCTGCACATGTAAATGTTGGGTCCATACCTATGTTCATCTGTGAAGAATTGGTCAGACAACATTATATCATGGTATTAATGTAATGAGAGAGATATTGGGAACACATTCCAGCACAGTGAGGTTAAGCTGCGACTTGATTACATTACCAGAAAATGTGATGTCACCACTGGAGCAGCCAGCAAGAGGCAATGAGCGACAGCCTTCAAAACTGCCTAACTAGATTAAAATCCAGCAACTTTAAACAGTGTGGTTAGTCTGAACATGGGAAACTAATGGACAAAAACAATAAATAAGCCCACTGCCTTTATATTAGCCAGAGGTAGGCTGTTCTTCCAGCTGTTTAGTTGACTAGGAAAATTAAGTGAGGTGTATAACATCTGACCCAATATCACTTGTTTCACATATTGCTGAAAGCAAAATTGATTGCTAATTATTACTGGGATACTAGGATGAGCATGCATTGATATAAGGCACATTTGTGTATTGCTAATATGGAAACTGCACTATAATTGACCTAATGTAGATACATTGCTGTCCAAATTATGAAGCACAACTGGAACCAGATGATCAAAAGAAATGAGATGTCAAATTATGACTGTACCAGCCTAGACTTTCTGATTGGTGTTAATTAACTGCCTCTGTTAGCCTATTATGGTTAACACTGATGTTAAAATAATGATGATAGCTAATTCAGGGTACTGACTTGTGCGACCAAATGTGCCCAAGAGTGCTACAAATACAATTTGGTCTAGTTAGCTTTGAGCCAAGCTTGTTCCTAATGCCCAGAAAATATTTGACTTTACTTGAAACAGCTTATGCCAGGCTTACAGCATGATATTAGCAAGCTGACATGTCAGTGCATCACATTACCTTTCTTTCATCTGTTTTCCTTGCCATTGCTAAACTAGTTAGCTCAGTTAGATCATCTCCATGGCAATAACTCGTCGGAGAATATTGTGTCGTGAGGGTGTTACCATCAAAAATAAAGTCAAACTGAAACCTCCACCTCTGCGAGGGTAGGACTTTATAAACTCACAGTCCACAAACTGGTGTGAATTCAAATGACATACGTCAAGAAAGTTGTAGCATTCCATAAGTCATTATGACTGGATACAAATATGTAACATATTGACACAGCTCCTGTTACTGTTGTTAACTGTTAATATGGGAACTGTAATTAATAGTTTCCAGATTCATCTTTAGTTTTGAAAGCAAATTCCACGCAGACTGAGCATTACATTAAAGGTGATCCAGCACAGTAATATTTGTAATACTGGTCTTGTAAATCTTTAAAGGGTAATGTCTCGGGTCATCAGAACCAGAATTCCTCTGTTGACAGTCCCCCAGACACCAACAGCCATTCCTGAAGGAAGATCCCTTCTTTTACATTTTTGAGATAGGTGCCCATACCAGAGTTGAGTATTGGGCACTGCTAGATAGGCAGGTGACTGGGCAGCTTCACCTGCCCACTGTGGGGATTGGGAGAAGGTGAGGGTATCCAAATCTTCTCCTCTAGGAATCCTTTTTGTCTAAAAATATGCTTTTGTAAATAACAGTTTGACTTTATATCAAGTGCAAAACAGAATGGTTTCTCATATGAGCACTCTGAGGTGCCTCACTACACTTACAATTATGGGTTATAATTACTATATTCATTTTATGTCGTAAATACAGTTGAAGGGGTTTTACACTATCTCCAGCTTCTTGGTATACTACGCTGGGAGGGCCCTTAGAAAGGATGCTGGGAAAAAGAAGTCATTCAGCTAATCTTTCAGCGATCAAGGCCAATGGCCAGACCTGGGCTCATATTTAGGTTTCCACAACTCAGCCACACTTCAGTGCACGTACCTTCCATCATTCCCAGGCTGGGACAAGCTGAGAGATCCCCTCCACTCAAGGATGGTCTGCCTGAAGTTGTTATTGGAGTCGGATGAGAAGTAACTTTAATTGAGGCAGACAGTTGTTTTAACTGCAAACAACATCCTCTGGAAACTGCCATTACAGGCCAGAGCCAGACATACGTTCCATCCTATTTGTTGCAGACCTGCCAGACTTGCAGTTTATAGGACTTTTGGCATATAAATCAACATAAATCATTCTCTTGTACACCTCATGTATAATTGTAGCTTCCATCAATATTACTTGTTTTTGTAAACACAATTACTTAGTTTCACATTTCTTTGCTTCTTTTTGTCTTTGTGATTTATTATCTTCTCTCAGTCATTTTGTAGCTATTTTATGATCACACCTGTGTGAACATACTGTATGTGTGCGTACATCCATGTAGGAGGGTTCCCAGCATTTTAAGAGGGAAATTGTAAAGAACTTTTCACAACCTAAAAGTTTCAATACATTTCCTCTTTACAAACGCAGCTGTATATTTCTAGCAAATTGAGTTTTTTTACTTCAAATATTTAGAATTTACAAGTTCATTTAATTTTAAAATACGCTATGATTCCCAACAATGGAAAATCTGAAAGAAGTTTTACATGTTCATCATGGTAGCAACTATTTTGGACAATAATGTTTTAGTCTCAAACCTAGTGGGGGAGGTTCTGTGCTATTGAAAAGTGTCAAAAGAAGCAAGAGGTTAAATGGCTGGGTTTGAATAGTTGAGATATAGTTGGTCATACATTTGATAACATTCTGATGAACAATTCAGACATTCAGTCTGATTGAGACAATGAGCCCAAATGATGTGCTGTTCTAGGAAGTTTTACATTTACAAATTCAAACAGCCCAAAACCTATCTTAACAGATCATTATATTCCTACAGAAAACCCAATAACTTGACCACTCCTGAGAACAGTTTACCTGCCTCACAAGGAGCTGAGAGCAAGAACATATGAGCCACAATGAACATTTGTTCATTTTACAGTTTCCTACTTTTTTGATGTATCACCCTCAATTGTTTAACAATTATTTCCATGTATGGGTGGAACCTGCTGTCGTGCAGAAGTTGCAATTTTGTCTGCATTTACCCCAATACAGTTACATACCACGATGATTAACAATTGCTTTACCTGAAGGTTCTTACTTGCATTGCCTTGCAAGTGCATATCACATTTAATAGGTTAAAACAATTATATTTATATTTACTACAAAAGTACAAAATATGCCAACTTAATCAATCACAGTATATGATCACAGAAAAAGAATAGTCGGAGAAATTACCCTTCATCTTCAAAATTTGTATTGCTCGCCAGAATGTCACTAAATCGGTTATCATGTTTGTTACTAAATTTTGGCATTTATTCACTTGCTTCTTCAGGGATTTTCCAATTTCTCCAGCATGGAACCTCTGCCACCTGGTTTGTTTGTTAGGAAGTTGTAGAAGTGTCCTTTGAGATGAACAAATATGCATTCCTGATAGTTGAGGTGGGATGGTGATAAGGTGGCTGTGATGTTGTAACAGACTGCGCTTCCGGAAAAGCAGCCCCTACAAATTCTAACAGTCAGACTGTACATGTAACAACTTAATGCTGTCACATTAAAATGATGAGGACAGGAATATAATTCAGGATGTAGCATTTCTGCTTTAAGTAAATTCACACTTGCGTACAAGTAACGGGTGTAGGTATGTGGTCTGACTGTTTTAAGCTTTAATAATTAAATTCATCAATCAGAATTTGAAGTGAAGTTATGTCGCAAATCCAGAGAAACTGAATTGTTATCCTGAGAACAGAACAGGTTCAGGGGACACTTAATACAGAAATTCAAATGTATAAGTCTTTTTATACATTAAATAACAATAACCTGTATTGCACTGGCAGAAAGGTTATTAATCAGAGGGCACACATTTAATGTAATTGACAAACAAACCCAAGGGAAGTGTAGAGAATTTAGTGGCTGTGATCTGGAATGGACTGCCTGATAGTTTTGAATTTGCTTCCATTGCCTAAAAAGCAAAAGAAGTGAATAAATGCTTGAAAAGAAATAAACCATAAGAGAAGGAGGGGAAAAGAAGTGCAGTAAAGCTAATTGGATAGCTCCTTCAAAGAAAAGGCACAGAAATGAAAGATTGCAACGTTTGCGTCTACCCTTCAAAATGTTCTGTAATCCCAAGCATTTAAATGTATATATATATACATATGAAACAATATTTATTTATATTTTACAGATAAATATATGTCTACATATTATGTAAGAATGAGCCTAGCCAGGTTTAACACCAAATACTACACAAAATGATTTTTACTATATGAATTCAATCAAGCTCAGAAATCACACGACGCCAGGTTATAGTCCAACAGGTTTATTTGAAAACACAAGCTTTCAGAGCCTCAGTCCTTCTTCAGGTGTTAGTGAGAGAGGTAGTATCAGACACAGAATTTATAAGTAAAAGATCAAAGGTTCATACCATTGATGACAATGTACTAAACAAACCTAAGAAGCTGTTAAATCTTTAATCAGTTAGAAGGCTTTAATTAATTAATATGTATAATGTAAATCCCCAAATTCCTTTCAAGTCACAATCCTGAGAGAACTAAAGGTTCTATCAGTGTAAAGAAGAGGTGACATTTTAGGTCAGACAATGCACATTAGGTGTGAGACCTTGTTTAGAACCTGTTTGTGTTTTGGTTTGGAGTCAGACTGGTTTTATTTCTAAAGTAGGAATTTATAAAATACTGTATTGACTGACTGTCTATAAATTGTGTGCTTTTTGAACAAAATAAGATGTTACTGCAAATACAAATTTACCTCATAAATTCACGTATGTGTGTGGGGGGGCAAGGAGGGAGTGTGTGTGTGTGTGTGTGTGTGTGTGTGTGTGTGTGTGTGTGTGTGGGGGGGGGGGTTGGTGGGGGGGGCGTCACATACATGAACCCAAGATAGTGGTTGAAGCCGTCCTCATAGGTACCAAACTTGGTGATCAGCCTCTGCACGGCGACTCTGCGTTGTTGTGCATCCCGAAGTCTGTCTTGCAGGACGTTTACCTGCAGATCCAAGGCCAAATGTCCTTGACCGCTGAAGTATTCCCCACTGGGAAGGAACGCTCCTGTCTGGCAATTATTGCACGGTGTCCATTCATTTGTTATTGTAGCGTCTGCATCCTTGCCTGCAGTGTATGAGATAGACAACGTTGGTCGAGTCACATGAGTATCTGCTGTGCATGTGGTGGGTGGTGTTCCCACGTGTGATGGTAGTGTCCATGTCGAAGATCTGGCATGTCTTGCCGCGGTTACTATAACAGGGTTGTATAGTGTTGTGGTCGATGTTGTCCTGAAGACTGGGAAGTTTGTTGTGAACAATGGTCTGTGCAAGGTTTGGCGGTTGTGTGAAGGCAAGAAGTGGAGGCGAGGGGAAGATCTTGGCGAGGTGCTCATCATCATCAATAATGTGTTGAAGGCTGCGAAGAACATGGCATAGTTTCGCCACTCCCGGGAAGTGCTGGACAACGAAGGACACCCTATCGGATGTATCCTGTGTCTGTCTTCTGAAGAGGTCATTATGGTTTTTTGCTGTGGCACATTGGAACTGGTGATCAATAAGGTGAGCATCATATCCTGTTCCTTTGAGGGTGTCCTTCAACACCTTCAGGTGTCTGTCTCATTCCTCCATATCCAAACAAATTCTGTGTATGCATAGGGCTGTCCGTAGGGGATGGCTGTTTCAGTATGTTTCGGGTGAAAGCTAGAGAAGTGCAGCATCATGAGGTTATCCATAGGCTTGTGGTAGAGAGATGTACTGAGGTGTCTGTCCTTGATGGAGATGCATGTATCCAAGAATGAAACTGATTCTAAAGAGTAGTCCATGGTAAGTCTGATGATGGGATGAAACTTGTTAATATTGCTATGTTATTGTTTCAGTCATTCTTTGCCATGAGTCCAAAAAGGAAGAAAATGTCATCAATGTAGCCAATGTATAGCGTTGGTCAGAGGTTCTGTGCAGCAAAGAAGTCTTATTCGAAACTGTGCATGAAAATGTTGGCATACTGGGGAGCAAATCTGGTCCCCATGGCTGTTCCATGTGTCTGGGTGAAGAACTGGTTGTCGAAGGTGAAGACATTGTGGTCGAGGATGAAGCAGATGAGTTGTAGCATGGTGTCTGGAAATTGGCAGTTGTGGTATTGAGCCTCACTTCTTCTTTCCACTGATAAAACCTTTAGTTCTCTCAGGACCATGACTTAAAAGGAATTCAGGGATTTACATTATACATTTTAATCAATTAAAGCCTTCTAACTGATTAAAGATTTAACAGCTTCTTAGGTTTGTTTAGTACATCGTCATCAATGGTATGAACAAAGAACAAAGAACAAAGAAAATTACAGCACAGGAACAGGCCCTTCGGCCCTCCAAACCTGCGCTGATCCAGATCCTCTACCTAAACCTGTCATCTATTTTCCAAGGACCTGTATCCCTCTGCTCTCTGCCCCATTCATGTATCTGTCTAGATACATCTTAAATGACGCTATCATGCCCGCCTCTACCACCCCCACTGGCAACGCGTTCCAGGCACCCATCACCCTCTGCATAAAGAACCTTTGATCTTTTACTTATAAATTCTGTGTCTGATACTACCTCTCTCACTAACACCTGAAGAAGGACTGAGGCTCTGAAAGCTTGAGTTTTCAAATAAACCTGTTGGACTATAACCTGGCATCCTGTGATTTCTGACCTTGTCCAGTCCAGTCCGACACCGGCACCTCCGCATCATGATTTCAATCAAAGCATAACAATTTCCAGATGAGAACTGTTTGTTCATCTCATCATGCCACTCCATTTAAGGCTCGTGTTTTAATTGCTCTATCATGGACCTCCTTCCATTCTATACCACCACCAGCTTACATCCTTCTTTAAAGGCTGTTAACTCTCCCTCATAAAAACAAAAAAATACAGCTCTCTTCAAAAGGTACATCAATGATAAGTCAAAAGTCTTCCCCAGGATTCTGATTCTCTTCCTGACCTGAAAATTGCTTTTATTCTAATCTCAGTTCATATATTCCTACATAGGTTGCGAGCTAAATATACAAGAAGCTCACAATGAACAATCAATCTATTTCAGATTATAGAAAATTTCCATTTATTTTGATGTGGTCAGCAATAATGCATATCAATTATAACATAACTTGGGATCAAAAGCCCTGCCTGCCTTTAATGAATGTGGGACACAGTATTTTAGATCTGTGTTCAGATCTGAAATTCTAAACCTTTAAATGTATGTTCCTTTCCTGTGTACAATGACTCAATAAATTACTGAACGTTCATTTTGGTCACATTGAACAAACCCCAATGTAAATCTGCATAAGTTGTGTATAAAGAACAGAGGAAAGCATTGGAAAAGGAATGAATTTACATTGTTTACCAAAATGATAAGCCTTCCTTTCGCAGTTTTCCCTCGATTTTCATCTTTCATTGTTTGCTTCAATCAAAAACAAACCTGCTCTACTATTTGAAAGCTTACTGATCTTTACACAGTATGACCAACACCACTTGTATATACATACAATTAATTACTATTGAAAGAGAGCTAAGATTGTTTGCTAAGGGAGAAGAATGCTGCCTGTGTAACGGGATCTCCAGCATTCCTACCCACCCTATTTCGACATGCAAAGAAACTCCTGTTTTATGTGGAACTCCCTGATGGGATACGTCATTGGGTAGCAGAGATTAAAAGACTGTGCTATTCTCAGTCCAGTGAATAATACGCTTAACAGATCCAATAAAGGAACAGCATTTCAAGGATAAGACAATACCATTCAGCTAAGGAAGATCCTCGGTTTCTATATTAACTTCTCCTGCATGATGTGGGAAGAAGACTACACAGAGTACTATTTAAATGGAGAAAAACTGCAGAAAACTGTAATACAAAGGGACTTGGGATGCTAGTGCATGAAACACCAAAAGCTAGCATACAGGTGCAGCGGATAATTTGGAAGGCTAATGCAATGTTGGTCCTTATTTCAAGGGTTTGTAATATACAGTAAGGAATTCTGAGTGCAATTGTACAAGGTGCTGTTGAAACCACATCTGGAGTACTGTGAGAAGTTTTGATCCCCTTATTTGAGAAAATATATTAGTCCATTGGAGCCAGTTCAAAGAACATTGACTGGGATGAAAACTGAAAGAACTGCAGATACTGTAAATCAGGAACAAAAACAAAGTCGCTGGAAAAGCTTAACAGGTTTGGCAGCATCTGTGATGGAAAAAAGAGTTAACGTTTCTGGTCCAGTCTGAGGAAGAGCCACCGGACCTGAAACGTTAACTCTTTTTTCCTTTGCAGATGCTGCCAGACATGCTGAGCTTTTCCAGCAACATTGACTGGGATGATACTGGTATGGAGGGATTGCCTTATGAGCGAAGGTTAAATAGGTTGGGACACTACTTATTGGCATTTAGAAGAATAAGAGGAGACCTCATTGAAACATATAGGATTTTTAAGGGCCTTGACAGAGAAAATACTGAGAGGATGTTTCCCTTCATGGGAGAGTCTAGGACCACAGGGCATTGTCAAAGAATTAAGGGGTGGCAATTTAAGACCGAAGTAAGGAGGAATTTCTTGTCTCAGAGGGTTGAGTGTCTTTGGAACTCTTTGCCACAGAGAGCTGTGGGGGCAGAGTCCATGTGCATATTTAAGGCTGAGATAGATTCTTGACCAGTGGGGGAATCAAGGATTTTAGGGAAGGAGAAGGGAAGTGGATGTGAGGGGTTTCTGATCAGCCACAATCCTACTGAATGGCAGAGCAGGCTCAAGAGGCCAAACAGCCTTCTCCTGTTTCTATTATTTATGATCTTATCATCCAAACCACACACCATCCTGACTTTAAATTATATCTCAGTTCCTTCACCACGGCAGGATCAAAATCCTGGAATCCCCTTTCTAACAACATTATGGGAGCAGCTACACCAGTTCAAGATGGTAGCTCACCAGCATGTTCTCAAGGGCACATGGTTGGACTGAAGGGTCAGTTTCCATGCTGTATGACTCTATGACTAGGAATGCACAACAAATGCCAAGCAATGCCTTGCTAGCAATGCTCACATTCTAAAAACAATCTAGCTCCATTTAAATCACCTATTGGACATGATTTTCCTTTTCTCCCTGAGTCTTAAGGTGAGTGTGTTAGGTGGCACTTAGCACATTATCTTAACTAGTGAGAGAACCCACTGAACTGTTGGTCCACCGGTGAATTAAGAGCTGACAGGCAAGTGAGGGTGAATATTTTGTACTATCACAGGCCTCAACACTGTGACTTGGGCTGCCAGGAGCTACCAGCCAATCAGGGATCAACAGATTCTGGGTCCTAAATCTGTTGGTCAAGGCCTATGTCTTGAGAGATTCAGTGGTGAACAGTTACTTCTTTTCTTCTCATAAGATGAAGTTCGTGTGAAGAGGGAGATAAGGCTTTCAGATGCCATGTTGTCTATCTGTGCCTCCAATTGTCCCAGATTTAGGTACTAGGATCCCTCCCAGTTTGGTTTCCTAGGTTTCCCAGTTAGGAAACTAGCTATCTTTCTGGTCAACCAAGGAGGCAAGTAATTGAGGGAGTGGCAAGTCGAGGCCCTTAAATAGCCATTGATTGAATACTTAGGGCCTTAACTGGTGATGAATTGAGAAAGTCGCCAATGAGCTTTCTCACCCAACATTTAGTTAAGAGGGTGTTGAGATGTGGATGAATTTCTCTCCAGGGAAAACTCACCCAATTATTTCCCCTTCTCATTAATTCTTCTATTAAGGAAGGGAAAATCACACCCATCATATTTTGAGACAACAAGGTACAGGGCTGGATGAACACAGCAGGCCAAGCAGCATCATAGGAGCAGAAAGGCTGACGTTTCGGGCCTAGACCCTTCATCAGAAAAGGGGGAGGGGAAGGGGGTTTTGAAATAAATAGGGAGAGAGTGGGAGGCGGATAGAAGA
>NC_063340.1:75730965-75871841 GCF_021869965.1 Rhincodon typus
CTTCATCAGAAAAGACCCTTTTCTGATGAAGGGTCTAGGCCCGAAACGTCAGCCTCTCTGCTCCTATGATGCTGCTTGGCCTGCTGTGTTCATCCAGCCCTGCACCTTGTTGTCTCGGATTCTCCAGCATCTGCAGTTCCTGCTATCTCTGATTCAAAGAGACTTCATAGTCTTTTCTCCAAGTGATTCGAAATAGAGATGCGCAAGAAGCCAGAATTTGAGGAGCATGGACATGATGAAGGGCTATAAGGCTGGAAAAGGCTGCAGAGACAGGGAGAGGCCAATCCATGGAAGGGTTTGAACACACAAATGATAATTTTGAAGTCAATTCATTGCCAGAACTAGAGCTAACATAAATCAGTGGGCACAGGGCGAGTGAATGGCACTTGGTGCAAATTAGGATACAGATAACAGAATTTTGCAACATTCCTAGTTCACAGATAAGAGGCTGACTGGGACACAATGCTCCCTCTGTGCGGCTGCACAGATACTTTGAGGGTCTGTGCATATGGATCAGGGAGCTGACGCCATTCCCAGCATCCAGTTCTGGTTTCAGTAGTTGCTGCCAAACACAGAGCTTAGTGGTCACACAGAAGAACACAAAACTTGAGGCAAAATATTAGAATAGTCAAATCTAAAGTTATTAAAGGCTTGAGGCGTTTTCAGAATGTGTTAAGACAAGGGTGAAGTTGGGCAACATTGCAGAGGTGGAAAGAAGTAAGTGGTCTCAATGATAGAAAGGACATTAACTCATCTCAAAATCACTAAAGTGCCCCGGTTCAGATCTGATAATGGATACAAAGTACACACACACACACACACACACACACACCCGAAGTATTAACTAGGTTGCAGGGATCTCTTTCCTGGTGATGGAATTCTGGGAATAAACCTACTTCATAATTGCATCCTCCCACTCTGACATTGTATTACCCACCCAACCAAAACACTTAGTGCTAATTAATACGCATTCCAATCATTGTATAAACTGCCTCCTTGTAAAGGATTGAGATTGCCCAAAATCATTTTGCTCTGGATTTTTAACACCAATCTGGAAAAGCAAACTTTTGTGTCATCAATTTGACCTTGATGTACAGCTCAAGGTTGAAACAACCAAATCTCTATGCTCTCAATCCCTAGAAAAAACATTACGAAAGCAGCAAAAGAATTGTTTTGACCTTTTTCTAATTTGAAAACTACATTCAGTCGACAAAATGTAAAATAGGGTGGATAGGAAAATAAATGTACTTTACCTCTTGATTGCTTTACGCAGACAGACGAGTACATTCCTAATGGACTCAGTAACCCAGAACTACATATCTCTTTTCTTATTGTTAACATTGATCTTACGACATTTCATTCTATTAAGGGTGAGCCTTCCAAATCCATGACCCTCTAAAGCTAGAAAGACAAGGGTAGCAGATGCATAGGAGCATACATTTGCAGGTTATCCTCTAAGCCATACACCATCCAGACTTGGAAACATGTTGCTGCCTCTTCATTGTCACTGGGGCAAAATAAAGCAAGATTGGACAGGCCTGGCCTTGCATTCACTAGAATTCAGAAAAGGTGACTTGATGGAAGTACATAAGATCCTGAGGGCTCTTAACAGGGTAGATGTAGAGGGATATTTCCCATAACGGAAGAATCTAGAACTAGAGGTCACTGTATTATAAATCAAGTTTTTCTTCTCTCAGAGGGTCAAGAACCTTTGGAATTCTCATCCTGAAGAGGTGGTGGAACAAGAGTCCTTGAATATTTTTAAGGTGGAAGTAGATAGATTCTTTGTAAGCAAAGGAATGAAGGGTTATCAAGGGAAGGTGGGAAAACAGATTTGTGGTTACAAACAGGTCAGCCACGATCTTATTGAACGGTGCACCAGGCTCAAGAAGCTGGATAGCGTACTCCCGCTCCTAATTTAAGTGTCCGTATGTACGGTGTTAGGGAACTCAATCACCCCTCCCCCACACTGGAGTGGTTCAGGAAGGCAGCTCACTGCTACCTTCTCAAGGGCAATTAGGGAATGGCAATAAATGCTGCCCCAGCCAGCAATGAGCACATCCCATGAACTAATAAACGCAAAAATACATAAGTGCAATTTATTGTTTTAAATATTAATGGGACTTTTGCACTCTTCTTTCACTATACATTAAGTTACTCGCAATCCAATATATAATCAAAGGAGCACAAGCGAACATGATGCATTGGCCAGGAATCGAACCCGGGCGGCAGGTGAGAATTCTACCACTGAACCAGAGAACTGTTTACAACAAATAATGGCGTTCTTAAAATATTATTTTAGAAATGTATGTTTATGCTCAGCTGGAATACAAATGCAGTTGCATTTGAATTCCCATCCTTATGCCTTGAATCAGCATTAAAATGGTTTATTGGAACATGAGCTTCTCTTTACAATCTTATCATTAAACCATCAATTTAATCAGGGCAGACTAGCAGTCAACCAGCTATTTTGGATACAGTATTCAGAATACTCCTCATAATTAGGAGTTCCTACTTTGGTTAAAATTGAGAAATTCAGGCTCAACACAAGGAAAAGTGCCTGGTTCTCTGTCTGTTTGTGAGTTACATGCAGTATTGCTTCGTGCACAGATTTAGTTTAATAAGTTGGACCAGTGTTTGCCCAGCTACTAGATGTTGAGTAAACACTCAGTAAACATTCAGAAGACATTCCTTGTTAAGGCGTGGATGGAAGGTGGAGAGAAAGAAACATCATTTAACTGACTCACAGCTCCCTTTATTATTAAATTAATTATCCTTCTACTGTGTTTCCACAATTGTTCTGTTAACTACCAATTACACTGAAACTCATATTGTCCTTTGGATAAACAAACAAAGCTTTTAAAAACTCCAATTAAAAAAAAAACAAATATGTCACCAACCTATGGGTCATCTCTGAATGGCTTTAACCTGTGATTTCGTTATAACATTAACATCAAGGCTGTTTAAAATTCTCATGCAGCTGTTCATATATGGAGCACATAAACACAACTGTTTCCTTGTAAACAGACTGAACCGTTGTAGCATTTGGATTACTATGTTAGAACATAATGTAAAAGAAAGTACATTATTAAGAAGAGTCACTGGACCTGAAAGGTTAACTCTGCGTTCTCTGTACAGATGCTGCCAGACCTGCTGAGATTCTCCAGAAATTTCTGTTTTTGGTTCAGATTTCCAGCATCCACAGTTCTTTCTCTTATTAAGTGAAAATACATTCAGCCAAATAAGCTTTACTGTCTAGATTTCCAAATCACCCTAAAAAGTTCTCAACTGCACTTTGAATCACTGAGGTTTTTGATTCCAGTGCGTGAGTTGATAGATTATTTTAAATATTTGTTGTTGTGTGCATTTTTTCCTCTAACATCAGTTTTGTTTACATTTTTCAGTACTTCAACTGACTCACTTGGAATTACTATTTTAGGGTCATTGCATCTGCTCCATTTAACATTAGGTCCAGGAATTATCTTTGTGTCCAACTATATGTGCAGCACAACACAAACACTTCACCAAAAATGCAGGCCATGCAAAATTGGACCTTCTGTAACATCAGATCAAACCATTGTACTTAGAACTCCAGCTGTGCCCCAGGGACCATGCAAAGAGTTCATGTAGACCAGCCGCAGGGATTCCAGTTCCAGATCTATGAGGGGATCTGCGAATTGTTGGGAAAAGATTTTTCTCCCTATTATTCCAGACTCTTCAGCCACAGGAAATATTTTGCTTATAGCTACTCTTGTTCCATCCTGTAATGACATTAAATACCTCAATCAATGAACCCTTAAATGTCTTTGTTATTGCTGAAAAAGTTTTGAAATGGTCTTGTTAAAATTTTATTTCAGAAATGGATGTTTAAACTCAGCTGGAATACAAATGCAGTTGCATTTGAATTCCCATCAGCATTAAGATAGTTTATTGGAATGTCTATACTTCTTCCAACCACATAGCAAATTATTAAAGACATAATATATACATCTTGCCCACAGTGTGAAGTTCAAAACTGTGCATTACAACTGTGATATAATCAAGGTTTCATATTGTTGATACCTTGCATGTTCTATTTTTTATTCATTTGTAGGACATAGGCATCACTGGCTGGCCAATACTTATTGCCCATCTCAAGTTGCCCTTGAGAAGGTGGTGGTTAGCTGCCTTTTTGAACCGCTGCTGTCCACATGCTGTAAGTTGACACAAAATGCCCCTGGGGAGGAAATTCCAGGATTTTGACCCAGCAACAGTGAAGGAATGGCAATATATTTCCAAGTCAGGATGGTGAGTGGCTTGGAGGGGGACTTGCAATGGTGTTCCCACGCATCTGATGCCCCTGTTCTTCTAGATGGGAGTGGTCATGGGTTGGAAAGGTACTTCTAAGGATCTATGGTGAATTTCTGCAGTGTATCTTGTAGATAGTACACACTGTAGCTATTAATCATCAGGAGTTGAGAGAATGCATGTTCGTGGATGTGGTGCTAATCAAGTGGGCTGCTTTGTCCTGGAATTTGTCAAGCTTCTTGAGTGTTGTTGGAAACTGAACCCATCCAGACAAGTTGGAATTATTCCATCACACTTCTGACTTGTGCCTTGGAGATGATGGACAGGCTTTGGGGAGTCAGGAAGTGGGTTGCTTGCTGCAATATTCCTAGCTTCTGACATGCTCTTGTAGCCACCGTGTTAATGTGGCATGTCCAGTTTTTGGTCAATGGTAACCTCAAGGGTGTTGATATTGGGGGATTTGGTTACAGTAACACCATTGAATATCAAGGGGTGGTGGTTAGATTGTGTCCTATTGAAGATGGTCATTACGTGGCATTGCGTGGCACGAATGTTACTTGCCACTTGTCAGCATCAATTACTGCCAATGAAATTCATCCACAATGTCCTGTCTACAACGCCTTATTGTCTTCCAACTTCTGTGGTCCTCTGGATCAATTACATGGCTCTAAATTTCATATTGTCTGAAATTTTGGACAACATTAAACGTATATATCCAATTCAAATAACATTGAGATACGTTTTTACTTCTACTCTATGTACCTCCTTTCTAACCGTATTAATACTATATTCTACCCTCACCCTAATTCTTAACTGTAATTGTCAAGGCACCTTGTCAAAAGTTTTCTGAAAGTCTATGTACATTGCCTCACTGAATCCATAATGTAAAGTTTGAGTACATTTTGTATAGATTAATATTACACAGTTCTGGCTACACATCCCAAAGTTAGTTTGCTCAGATTTCTGATGGAGTGCTCCCAAATTCCAACTAGCACCATCTTGATTATCAGAAATATCAGTACATGTATCTGAACACTGTTGATGACATCTTCCATCATGTTCTCATAAAATTGAACAGAAACAATTGCATGCTTTTAATCTCAGGACTGATTTAACCAGCTTCAAATATCTTCCTTTAAAACCAATGTGCAGAACTAATCTTTGCACTTAGAAAAGGATAGTAGGATTAGAATGATTCAACTGGATGTATGAGTACCATTTGGCAAATTTAGTAGAGTGCTTTGAGAATGTAAGTAATATAGATAAAGGAAAACCAACAGAGGTGGTGTATTTTAATTTCCAAACCACGTTTGGTAAGGTGCTATTCTAAACGTTAGTACACCATATGGACCCGTGGGTAATGTATTAATGTAGATAGGGAATTGGTTCACTGGCCGTAAGCAGAGATTAGGTTAAATAGGGCACTTTAGAGTTGGGTAGGCTCTGCCTAGAGGAGAGCCACAAGGATCAGTGTCAGGCCTTAGCTATTTATAATCACTAACAGACAAAGAGATCAAGAGGCATGTATTTATATTTGCTGATGAATTAAACCCAGGTTGGAATGCAACTTTGATGATGGCACAAAGAGGCTCCAGAGAGCAATAGACAGGTTAAGAGAGTGGGCAAAAAGGTGATAGATACAGTAAAATGTAGGAACTTTGTGTTCATTCACTTTAATCATAAGGATAGAAAAGCAGATTTTTTTTAAAAGGAGTGAAATTTATAAAGGTCGATGTTTAATCTTTGATGTACTTGTACAAGGAACAAAAGCTTAGTTTAAAAGTACTGGAGGCAGCACAGGAAACATTCACTAGCTTTGATCTAGAATGAACAGGTTGTCCTATAGTGACTTGCCACACATGGATCTTAGAGGTCTGTACAGAAGAAAAAATAATTGGAGGGAATGTAAGTGCTGAGAGGTTCTTTTCACCTGATTGAGGAATCTAAAACAATGGAGCAAGTTTCATTTAACAATCCTGGAACATTGAATACTTTACCCTTTTACATGAAAAAATTTCTCCTTGTCGCAGTCTAAATGATTTTATTTTGTTATTTATTCATGAGATAAAGGTGTTGTTGGCTGTGATGAATATAAAATAAATGAATATTTTTTAAAATGTCTTTCTAATTGCTTGTTGTACCTGTAGACTAACTTCATGTGATTCTTGTACCTCGACACCAGCTCTCTCAGTAACATTATCTCCTGCAATCTCTCTCCACTGCTTCTCTAGACTCCCTGCCAAAATGGAAAAGTTCACATATACCTGCATTATGCTCCATGTGCCAATTTTTTGCACACTGATGTAACCTGTCTATATCCCTTTGCAGACTCTCTCACCGTCCCTCTTGATAACTTACTTTCTTATCTAACTTATCGATCATGCCGCTGGCAAATTTAGCTATCACTAGTTACATCTCGCCAACTTTTAAAAGATCTATTTGTCCCTACAGTGTGGAAAGAGGCCATTCAGCCCATTAAGTCCACACCAATCCTCTGAAGAGCGTCCCACTCAGACCACCACCCTACACCTGTGACCCCACATTTACCATGGCTAACCCACTTAGCCTGCACACTATAGCACAGCCAATCCAACCTAACGTACAAATCTTTGGAGAGAGGGAAGAAACCTGAGCACCCAGAGTTAAATCCACGCAGACGTCGGAAGAATGTGCAAACTCCACACAGACAGTCACCTGAGGCTGGAATTGAATGCGGGACCCTGGCACTGTGAGGCAGCAGTGCCAACCACTGAGCAAACATGCCACCCTTCTTCTTTGCTTTCAGGTGGTTAACCAATCCTTTATCCATGCTTTATGAATACTCCCTACACCATACATTCATTTCTTGTACATCAAACATTAAAATGGTACTTTATCCAATGCTTTTTGCAAATCCAACTACACCACATCTATGGTTCCACCATGAATGTCATTTGGTTAAGAAACTCTAATAGATTAAACACAATTTCCGTTTCACAAAGCCATGTTGGCTCTGTCTGATTACATCATGATTTTCAAAGGTAACATGCTATAAACTTCTGAAAAATAGATTCCAGCACCTTTCCAAACAAATGTTAGGCTAACTAGTCTATAGTTTCCTGCTTTCTGCATTACTCCTGTCCTGAATAAAGGTGCTACATTTGCTATTTCCTGATCTGCTGACAACCTTCCAAATTTTAAGAGATTTTGCAAGATTATAAATGATGAATCTACTATCTGGGCTGGCACTTCTATAAGACCCTAGGTTGTAGACCAACTGGTCCTGGGGATTTGTCAGCCTTTAGGTCTGACAGTTTTTCCAGCAACTTTTTCCTGGTGGTGGGGTTTGTCCATTATCCCTTGATTTTCAGTTACCAGTGGGAAGTTTTCTAAAGCTTCTACCATGAAGACAGACACAAAATTTACTAATTTAATGAGCCGATGCAGAAACAATGGGTTGAATGGTTTCTTTCTCCATCGTAACACGTTCTGTGATTCTGTGAGAATACCTGTTCAATGCCTCTACCATTTCATCATTTTCCATTTTCCATCATAATGCAAAACAAATATGACTTGAAGAAGAAGGAAATCATATCAGACTTGAAATGTTAACTCTGTTTGTCTCTCCACAGATGCTGGTAGACGTGTTGAGTTCCTCCAGCACTTTCTGTTTTTATTGCAAACTGTACTCCTTCATAGTTATATTCTAATGTCAGAACTATCATATGCTGATCCAAACAGCTTTAAAATGCCTTCCTTCAAAATATTCTGATCTTTGCACTTGTCAGTTCTATGATTTTGTTTTCCTTTTCTTCTTTCAAACTGATTACATTTCTATGCACCAGCCTATATGAAGTACAAGATGCTGAAAACTTGGTATTGCCATTTGGATTCGAAGCGCTCACTGTGATGTCAAACACAGTTTTTTTCCCTTTCTATCCAAGTGACTGATAAATGGCTGATTACATTCAGACACAAAAACACACAGATCAGTGCGTGTTTTCTAATATTAAACAGTCACCTCAGCCTTGACAAAGGAATCAAGAAGACTGGTTTGGATGCCAAGGTATTCAATAAACTACATTAGCAGTCTGATGCTAGAGACTCCATCCAAGACTACACTTTAGCAAATGGGAATAAAAAACTAATATTCTATAACAAATATTTTACCTGTCTCATATCACAGTTTTCCCATAGAATCATCAGTTGATGTGGAATCACCATTGGCACAAACACAATATTTTAGCCAGTACAAGTCAGTCTCTTACCTGCAGTGACTGTGTCAGGAGTTCTCCACAGAGGCAGCACAATGGTGCCTGTCTCTCCGTTGCAGGTGAGCTGAAGCAGTAACACCCTCTGCCTTCCTTCCTCGCTTTTGTTGTTTCCAAAAGTCATCGGGCAGGTTTATCAGAGAATGGGGTGGGTGTGTTTTAAAAATCCTCTCCGGGAGGAGTTTGAATCCACACACAAACACGCAGTTCAGCCACATACGTAGATTCTGAAAACACTGTTTTGAATTTGGACTATTCCTTTCCTCCCAGCTAACTGCTTCTTTTAAAGTTTTATTTTGTTTCTGGAAAACTTAGAAAAAGCTCTGGTGTCTCACTACCTGAGAATGTACTTCACATAACTAGTTTAAGTGGAATTTCTAGCAAAAGCATGTATTTATTGAAAAAAAATTTACCACTCCATTGATAGTTTATGGGTTACCTGGAAAGACCACTGAGGTCTTCCTGCTGAAGTTAAATGCAGGTCCGTTCAGTTATCAGACCCTCCTAGTACTTCAAATGCATGTAAATATAGTCTTGTGTGTGTAAGAAATGCCTTTTTTTTGGATAGAGTGAAACTCCAATGTTTGTTTGTTTCCTTAATAAAAACTGAAAGAGCTGCGGATTCTGTAAATCAGGAACAAAAACAGAAGTTCCTGGAAAAGATCAGCAGGTCTGGCAGCATCTGTGAAGAAAAAAATCAGAGTTAATGTTTCAGGTCTGGTAACCCTTCCTCAGAACTTTGATTTACTTCTGATTTTTTCTTCACAGATGCTGCCAGACCTGCTGAGTTTTTCCAGCAACTTCCGTTTTTGTTTGTTTCCTTGATATGCTACTGTACAGAACCAAACTGCATTTGTGATTATGTATATGTACAAGGATTTTTTTTAACATATAAAGTATATTTTTGTAATTAAAAAATTCACAGGTCACCTCAGAGTTGCCTCAGAAGTCTCAGAATCGAGAGGGTCCTACAATCAGTCAACATGGTACTACTGGTCAGGAACTCATTTTTGGAAGTCTGCGCAAAGGCATCAAGTTTCAAAGGGTTCTGATGTCTTCCACAATCTAATAAATGGTCAGGGCTACAAGCAAGCAACGGCTATCTCGGTTAGAAGCAGCAGAGGGTTGGTGGACCTATATCAAGCAAGGGACATCATGTCTCCAGGATCAAAAGGAGAGGAGTGAGCTGACGAGAAAGAAAGATTTCCTCATAACAATTCTTCTTTTACACTTCTGAAAATTCTGAGGGTAAAAGTTTTTAGTGAGACCTTATTCAGCCCACAGGAAGGCCTGGATTTAATCCCCGAAGTTGATTTCAGGAAATGCAGACACTGCTATTTCAGGTCAAAGGAAGTGAAGATTGGTTGTCTCTCATGAATGTTACCAGTAAACCTGGAATGTGCACAAGTTTGATCTGGGCAGCAAAGCCTGCTTGGCCTGATCTTTTTATATATTTGTTCTTGATGCAAACAGAAGTGTTGTAGAGCCACCAGTGTCCACTTGACCATGTAACAGGATCATTAATTGAACATCAGGTAAGAACAAAAGGTAACATCCAGAAATACAATACACAGTTGGTATCACACATAGGGCATAGAGTCATAGAAACACAGAAGAAAGCCATTTAGTTAATCAAGCACAGCACATTGTGGTGAAATCCAGTCTAACCTCATAGCCCTGCAAGTGTGACTTAGATTATTTACTGAAAACCTGGACTGTAAACCTGAAACCTTTGACTCAGAAGCAAGAATGCTACAAACTAAACAAAGCTAACAATTAGAGGAATGGAAAAAATGACAAGCATTGAAAGTGGGATATTCAACGATCTGCAGGAGGACATGCACTTTCCACCAGGCAGCAAATAAAGCAAATTGCCCATTACAAAGGGCAGGGTGGCAGAGCAGCAGAGCAGGTAACCCTCAGGACACGGTTGCAAAACAAGAGAAAGTTCAATGACTACACAAGGCTATCTAAGGTAAGTCTCCTAATTCATATCTCTCATTATTTACTTCCTTAGATTTACATGGCCCTTAAACCCCAGAATTCAACCCCCTGACATTCTCCATCTCTAATTCCACCACACCCTCATCCCCCATTCCAGGTATTCTTCCATAGCTGCCTACATTTGCTTCTCCTCCTTCCACTCTTACAACTGCACTGTGCACCTGCTACCCTCCTTGCTCACATACATGTGCACTGGTGCAATAACCTCTCTTGCATCTTCTGCCATATTTCACACACCAGCAACACTATTCTACCCTGATATGCACATCCTCAAATAACATTGACACAATCCATGCTTGCCTGCACGACATGATTACAAATAGTTAGAATCAACAGGTACCCGAAGTCGGAGCGGACACCATTCTTTCATGTGCTGTTTCCATTGGAAGGACAGATGATGGACTTCGTGAGCAAGAAGTACATCTGATGAGAAAAAAAAGAATGAATCCTGTGAGGTTTTCCACCATCTTCCTCTGTTTCTCTTTTGGCCAAAATCTCATTCGCACAAGTTATGCATGAGAAATTCCTTCTTCTTTCAGAAGACACTCATTGGTCTCTGCTTACCCATGCCACTAAATATTAGGTCTTATCTGTCACTTCCATGTCAGTTCCAAAAAAAGTCCTTGGAATATGGCTTTATTTGAGTTGCAGTGGCAATCTCCCATTCAGGGATTGGTAATATGGTACTGAATGATTGGTTAGAGGGGCTAGATTAGATACATCTAGTACGAATGTGCAGAATGAAGAGCAGGGGAATAATAAGGCCTGGGAATCAGCTTGTCATTCAGAGTGCTGGCATTCAAGCCTACTTGCAAAGGATACCAGTGAAGATGCCAAATGGCCATCTATGTAATCAGTATTTGGCTGAAATTTCCATGAAATAGTGGATTGGCACAAAGAGGAACTTCTGACCACCCAAGTAATCCAGCTGTTAACACACTGAAGTTACATGAAACGGATTCTCATAGGTTCGGCAAGGCAATTGTTCTCAGTTCACTGGCCTGACGGTCAGCAGTTTTGCACACAAACTTCAGCAAAGCGATCGCCAAGGCTCTGCATGATAGACTGGCTAGTAAGGTTAAATCGCATGGGATCCAGGGGGGAGCTAGCCAATTGGATGCAAAATTAGCTTGAAGGTGGTTGACAGAGGGTGATGGTAAAAGGTTGATTTTCGGACTGGAGGCCTGTGACCAGCGGTATACCACAAGGATTAGCTTTGCCATTGCTTTTCATCATTTATATAAATCACTTGGATGTGAAGGGAGACATGGTTAGTAAGTTTGCACAGGACACCAAAATAGCTGGTGCAGCGGACAGTGAAGAAGATTATCTCAGTAGAACAGATGGGCCAATGGGCTGAAGAGTGGCAGATGGAGTTTAATTTAGATAAATGTGAGGTGTTGCATTTTAGTAAGGCAAACCAGGGAGGACGTACCTAGTTAATGGCAGAGCCCTGGGGAGTGTTACCGAACAAAAAGACCTAGGGGTTCAGGTGCAAGGTGGAGCCACACGAAGACAGAGTGGTGAAGAAGGCATTTGGTACACTTGCCTTCATTGGTCATAATATTGAGTAATGAAGTTGTGACGTCATGTTGCCGCTGTACAGGACATGGGTGAGGCCTCTTCTAGAATACTGCATATAATTCTGATCACCCTACTATAGGAAGGATGTTGTTAAACTTGAGAGGGTGCAGAAAAGAATTTACAACGATGCTGCTGGGGCTGGAGGGTTTGATTTATAGGGAGAGGTTGAATAGGCTGGGCTTTTTTCCCTGGAACATTGGAGGTTGAGGTGTGACCTTATGGAGGTTTATAAAATCATGAGGGACATGGATAGGGTGAATAGCCAAGGTCTTTTCTTAGGGTGGGTGAGTCCAAAGTTAGCGGGCATAGGTTTAACGTGAGAGGGGTAAGATTTAAAAAGGACCTGAGGGTAACTTTTTCACACAGAGGGTGGTGCCAGAGGAAGTGGTGGAGACTGGTACAATTACAGCATTTAAAAGGCATCTCAATGAATAGGAAGGGTTTAAAGGGATATGGGCCAAATGCTGGCAAATGGGACTAGTTCAGATTGGAATGTCTGGTTGGCACAGAGAAGTTGGACCAAAGGGTCTGTTTCCATGTTATATGGCTCTATGACTCCAATGAGTAAGAGCATGGCAGTCTTTAAGATAAGGATCCTTCCAAATAGCATTTATGAGGCTAGCTTCCTGACTATTCTTGACATGATTTGCTAGGCACGTTTTGGACATTTCCCAGGCATGCATGGACACCAATTTCTCATAAGGACCTGAATTGGCCTTTATTAACAACTGGAGAACCAGGTGAATGTCTGGACAGTGCACTGCAGCCTTCAACTGTCTGGTACTCACTTTGGACTAGGAATTATTTGAGGTATCTACTAATTTCCACCTCACCTTGTCCTAATCCTGCAAAACTGTTTTCATTCGCATAAATTTATGTGAACTATGAAGGTAAATGGAACTATTGTGGCTGGATTGTGGACAACATGTTTTTATTGCCTCATTTGCATTCCATGGCATCCTCAGCAGAAACGTTTTAAGTGCACAGTAGATATTATAATGCAATTGCAGGTATTGCTATACGTGAAAAACACAGGCTGCGCTGTATAAGAGGTGGAGATGGAAAGTACCATATGGTTATCACAGCACAAGATCCCATTGCCTGTTAAAATGAAGTTTGGTTTACAGATTCAATAATAAGGAGTAGACCTTATGTTCTTTACTGGAATATATTCGGCCATTTTAAAAGTGTGAGCATGAGAAGAAGGCAGAAATGTATTTTGATGATATTTTACATCAACAAGAGTGAAGCTTAAAAAGAATAAATTAAATTGTTGTTTCCAGATCTTCTCTACAAATTTATCATGTTACGCATCATATATGGACCTTTTCTTTTTATTGATTCTTGGGATATGGGCATGGCTGGAAAGGCTGGCATTTGTTGCTCTGTCCTAGGTGCCCTGTTAAAAGGAGTGATTTGCAAGGCCATTTCAGACTGTAGTTAAGGATCTATGACTTTGGCATGGAAAAGATGGTTACGTAAGACTTGGAAAGTTCAGGACAGTGAAGAACTGTGAATTTTATGACCATCTTTCAAACTTTTAAAATTGTACTTCCAATGTCAAATGGCCATCGTTTAATTAAACTGCATTTGTTAGCCCAAACCTCTGATTACTGGTCCAATACCAGCATCCCTTGGTTATGTAACCTTACACATACATTCCCAGATAACAAGAAGTAGTGTATTTTCCTCATTGGGAAGCCTGAAAGAAGTTTGTGTTTAAAAAGCTCGTATCCCAACACTCATGTTTAAGGTAAAGAACCTCCCTTCATCTAAGTCACCTGAAACCATCAGCACTTTAAAACCTTAGATCATATCCTTTGTATTTCAGAGGCAAACTAATATTTAAAGAGCCCTGTATTTCCAATTTGTAGCCAAGTTAATATCACAATAAAGGAATGTGTTACAAAGTTACATAAACATTTTCTTCTTATTTAGAAAACTTCAGATGAGTTCTCCATAAAAATGCAAAAAAATTCAGTTTGTGATATACAGAAATAAAGGAAAAACCATGCAAATAAAATTCTTGGCTGTTGTTAAAAGCCATCTAGATAAAAGTGCAGGAAATAGGCAGGACTAATTGTAAATGAACCTTTAAGTAATAAACTTCATTGACAGAATTTACATTTTGTTTAGTTCAGTGCTCATCACCACTCTGTACCCAACATGTGACAGTAATAACCATGTCAATGTCATATTCATAATAACTTCTTGTCTATCATATTGTAAGCTTGCTGATTTAAATAGATCAGACACAACTGACTTTATTAAAAATAGACATTTTCCATCCAGTAGTGGTACCTATAGTTGGGACAATTGTTACAGCCCAGACATCTACAGACTGTAGGGAGACAGAAGTGGTTACTAGAAGAGAAAATGGTGCAAGGGATCACAGAAAGTCAACGCATGTGTCACATTATAACAGGAGGCCACCATTAATTGACATTGTGAAGAGAAATCAGCAACAGGTCTAATCTTCAGTGCCACAGAGGAAGTACAGACAGAGCTTCAAATTCTTCTTTGCTTAGTTCCCCAATTTAAATCAATGTTGAGGGAGGAGACATTGACCTGAGGCTTCAGTACCTTTTCTCTAAACAGAAAATGCTTCAGCAAGTTCTTCTGGCAATTGACCATGGGAGGCATAACTGAAAACCCAGAGTGTTTGCATGTTCTATCACTTTTCTATTTTTATAGAAAATGTGAATGCAATTGATCAGGATTGAACACTGTTGACTGCAATGTCAGACTTTAGCAGTAAGCTGGTATGTTTACTCAATTCCTTTCAAGATTTTGGAAAGAATCACAGCTCTGAGCATCAAATCAGTTTACTTTGTATTAAAAGGATGCATATCTTGGGTTGGGCTTGATTAGTATACTTTCTGCATGTGTAACACAGAAATGGGCAAGGTTAAATAGGTTAACAGAGTCTAGCAAGCCAGTCTATTATACGGATCATTTTTAACACTTATGCCTTCTCCATTAGCTCTCTTACTAAACATATATTCTAAATATTCTTAAAGGTACAAAACTATTCAATGAAATCTAGAATGGAAAACATGAAGTGACCAGAAGTAAATTCCTAACTCAGTGTAATTGCAATTGCAATTTTATTTGTTTTGATCTAAATTAAGTTATTTTTAGGAGAGAGAAGCAGATTTAATGTTTTGAGTCCAATATGACCCTTCTTCTAAGTCATTAGACTTTGAGAAGGCTTTTGATAAATTCCCACTCAAGGGACTGCTAGCTAAAGTGGAAGCCCATGGAATGAGGACGAATTATTGACGTGGATAGGAAATTGGTTGAGTGGCAGAAAACAAAGAGTTTGAATAATGGCTAAGTACTCAAGTTGGCAGGACATGACTGGTGGTGACCCACAGGAATCTGTCTTGGGGCCTCAATTATTCACAATATTCATTAATGACTTGGATAATGGCATAAAAAGTCAAATACGAAATCTGCTGAGGACACTAAATTGGGCAGCATTGTAGACAGTATTGACAACAGTGTAAACAGAATATTGATACATTAGGTGAACGGGCAAAGCTATGGGAGGTGGATTTTACTATAAGCAAGTGTGAGGTTATCCATTTTGGACCAACAAAGGATAGATCAGGGTATTCTTTAGAAGGCACAAAGTTAAATACAGCGGATGTCCAATGAGTTTCGGGGGTTCAGGTTCATTGCTGTTTAAAATGCCAGGAACATGTGCAGAAAGTAGTCAAGAAGGCTTAAGGAATGCTGGCCTTCATATTTAAAAGGCAGGCGTATAGGGTTGTAGATGTTATGCTGTGGTTAAACAAAACCCTAGTTAGGCCCCACTTAGAATACTGTGAGCAGATGTGGGCACCACACTTTAGGAAGGATGCTTTGGCCCTGGAGGATGTTCAATGCAGGTTTACCTGGATAATGGCTGGATTTCAGGGATTAAGTTCTGTGTAGAGGTTAGACAAATTAGGTCTTTATTCTGCAGAATTTAGTAAATTAAGGGGCGATCTAATCAATGTTTTCAGGATACTAACAGGGAAAGACAGGGTAGATACAGATAAATTATTCCCTCTGGTTGAAGATTCTAGAACCGGGGACATAGGCTAAGTATTTGAGCCAGACCATTCAGATTTAGAAAGCACTTCTACACACAAAGAATAGTGGAAGTTTGGAACTCTTTCTCTCAAACATCGGTGGATGCTAATTCAGTCATTAAATTTGAACCGGAGATAGATAAATTTTTACTAAGCAATGTTATCAAGAGATATGGGTTCAAGGTAGGCATATTGGGTTAGGCCACAGATCAGCCATGATCTTATTGAATGGTGAGCAAGGTTGAGGGGCTGAATGGCCTAATCCTGTTCGTTTGTTCATCAGAATTGAATCAGTTCCAAAGAAGTCATATTAGATCAAAACGGTACCTCTGTTTCTTTCTCCACAGATGCTGCTAGACTGAGTTGAGTTTCTTGAGCACTTTCTGTTTTTAATTCAGATTTCCAGAATTCACATTATCTTGCTTTTATTTAAGTGAATTTCACATGCAGCTTGGCCTAACCATCTTTTTTGAAAAAGGGCGGCACAAATATGCAAATGCATAAAATATCTCTTATGCACATGTGCAGGATCATTATCCTGTGGCTGTCAAATCGGACAGGCCAGTTGCAAATATTCATGGGGCTCCTGTCTCCTTTAGCCAGGTGTTTCATCCATCTGCAGAACATACAGGTTAAAATCTGAAATGCTTGTCTGGTCTCCACATGTAACTACCCATGATGAAGTTTACATTCTTTCATCCTGTCAGTTCCTACAAACTAATAAAATGTGGTTGTGCTGCCACACATTTATTTTTCTAATCATCACAAGGTAAGTTAGAAAAGGGCTATCACAATTCACTTCAAAATATTTCTAATCTATTAAATTCTTTGTTGGAAAGTTCAAGTTTCATTTGCATAATGCTTTTGAAGGAAGGAAACATTCCTATCAAACTTCACAGGAGCTTAAATACAGGGGCAACAACATGGTGTCCTTCAATACATGAGACATAAAGGGGTCAAAGGGCAAGACTCAAAGTGCAAACTCCTGACACTGCATCAGGCTATGTGTAAGCAGAGCTCACTAACTTAAGTAACAGTATTTAATTTTATCACATAACCATGTTTGCTGCTTTAACAGAGAATCACAGAACATTGTGGCACAGAAAGAGGCAATTTTGCCCACTCTGCATATACTAGCTCTCTGAAAGAGATATCCAATTTGTTTCACTCCCTGCTTTCCTCATTGCTTTCAATTCCCTTTTGAAATTTACCATTGACTGTTTCCAGCACTTTTTCAGGCATATATTAAAGATAACAACTCATGGTATAAAAACATTTCCTCATATATGCTTCCCTTCCCAATTCTTTTTCCAAATGTCTTAAATCCACATTTCTTGGTAACCAACCCTTTAGCCACTGGTAGCAGTTCCTTTATTTACTGATAAGTCAGGGAAGAATACTGTAACAGTGACTGTCTCCTCTCACCATGTGGATTATGAATGGAGGATATTCTGAACTTGAGCCCAATTTCTTTTCCTCCTATCCCAAAGGCATCACTTCATACTGATGTGTTGTTCCACTGATAGCAGTTCCTTGCAGTGCTTTGTCAAAATGAAATAAAAGTGAAGTATTGCAGATGCCGGCAATCTGAAATAAAAACAGTAAATTCTCAACTGCTCTATCAGCATCTGTGGAGAAAGACTAAATACAATAACTGCGGATGCTGGAAATCAGAAACAAAAACAAAAATTGCTGGAAAAGCTCAGCAGGTCTGGCAGCATCTGTGGAGAGAAATCAGAGTTAATGTTTTGGGCCCAGTGACCCTTCCTTGGAACTCAGAACTGATTTCTCTCTACAGATGCTGCGAGCCCTGCTGAGCTTTACCACGAATTTCTGTTTTTGTTTCTGTGGAGAAAGCAATGCAGTTAACATTGTAAAGTTGAATATGACTCTTCCTCAGGAGCCCTGTGGCCAATTATAGGGCCCCTGCTGTTGTTTGAAGGCAACTTAACCACTAACCCCATTCAGATGTGTCACCGTTCCTGTTCCATACAACATCAAGAATTGCACCTTCTGCTTAAACCACAAAGGAATACCTCTCCAGTTCTTATCTTCCCACTTGTTTGTTCCAGTATTATGAAACAGATCATGTAGAAGTCACTGCTTTTTTTCAAAAAATGACAACAGGCATTGATTAGATCTGAGATCACAGGTTAAGAACCTCTCTGCATTCTAGGTGTATAGTATCAGAGTCTGTAAGTCAATGTAATAAAAACAGGTGGCACATAACCTCCCATCTGCAGAGCCAATATCAATCTTCCCTCCACGACTGATGCACGCTCCATAGCCACTAGATATTGATGCAGGTTACCCAGTGAGAATTTTGGGAGGCCACATCTGAGACCCATGAATAAGGTTAGAAATTCTGAGAATTCCTGCTTTTGGCCAAGTGGAGAAATTGTGCAGTTGGCACTCCTATCATTTGTGAATGAATGGAAAAGAGAGTGAGAGAGAAAACAGGAGAGAAGAAAGGAGAGGAATGAAGAATTAAAGGAACAGAAAAAGAAGGACTTGCATTCATATGGCATCTTTCATGCCAAATATCCCAAAGTAGTTTACAACTAGCTGTATACTCTTGAAGCACAAGAAACAACAGAGAAATGATGATTGTAGTAGACTGGGCATTGGCATGATGAGTTAAGGAACCTCCTTCAGTGTTGAAGTTCATCTGATTTGAAATCTCTTTCACAAGAGTAGAGCAGTTTTTCAAGAGTAGGACTGAAGCTATCTCCAGAAAGATTTATTTCTGAAATTTGTGCCTTAACCAAGGCAAATAGGATGCAAATATATTCACTTCCATCATGTTACAATACATAAAGTACTAATGGGTGCCACACCTAGCAACAGGAACTCACCAGAGAATCTAAACACACTATTTAAATCTGTAGACATAGCTGATATTGTTGCGCAAGGATTGGCATGACAGATATGTAACCTAGTAAAAATGTTCAGAGGAAGTGCCTCTGAGACAGTAATGTTAATTCTTAACAAATAAACTGTATTGGCAACAGATGTTTTAAACTTTGACTGATATAGGGATTTGGGAGTCCACATCCATGAGTCACAAAAAGCTAGTATCCAAGTTCAAGAGGGTTATAGAGAAGGGAAATGGAATGTTGGTTTTTATTTCAAAGGGAATGGAGTACAAAAGTAGGGAGGTTTGCTACAATTATATAAGGCTAGACTGGAATACTGAGAACAGTCTTGGGAACTTTATCTAAGGAAGTGTCTTTTAAGGAAGGAATTTGTCATCCTTACATGGTCTGGTATACACATGACTCCAAACTCACAGCCATGAGGTTGACTCTTAACTGGTCAATTAGGGATGGGCAATAAATGCTGTCCTAGCCAGTGATACTCACATCCCATGAGTGAATAAAAAAATCTAAGAAAGAAGTACTGGCACTGGAAGTAGTCTTGAGAAGGTTCACTCATCTGATATCAGGTATGGAGGGACCGTCTAATGAGAAGAGGTTGAGTAGGTTTCGACTGTACACACTGGAATTTAGAAGAGGCAACCTTATTGAAACAAATAAGATTCTTAGTAGGGTAAATGTGGAAAGATTGTTTCTCCTTTTGGGAGAGTTTAGGACCAGAGAGCACAATCTCAGAATAAGGGATCACACAGTTATGACAGAGATGAGGGAGAATTTCTTCTCTCAGACAGTAGTGAAGTTGCGGAATTCTTTATTGCAGAGGCTTGTTGATGCTAGGTTTTTAAGTATATTCAGGGTTGACATGAACAGATTTTTAATCAATAAGGCAATCAAAGTTTATAGGGAAGAGGCAGGAAAATGGAGTTTAGGATTATCAGATTAGCCCTAATCTCATTGAATGGCAGAACAAACTCAATGGGCTGAATGGCCTGCTTCTGCTTTTATGTCTTATGGTCTTAAATCTTGCTGTTGTGATTAAAGTCACTCCTGCTTCAAAAGAAGGGCGGAGGAGATTTAATCCCTTCCAATGGGAATTAGGCAAATTGATTGAAGTGGGGAGTGAGACCAGCAGGATTGCTTGTGCAGAGAGCTAGCACAGAAACGATGGGATGAATGGTCTCTTCCATTTTGTAATGATTTTATGATTAATGGTAGAAGCAAATCCCTTCTGAGCTATTACAAGAAAAGCAGATAAAGATTTGAAAATACAAAATCTTAAAGGATCAGCAAAAATACATGGATTAAGAGGTAGAGATAGTAGGAACTGCAGATGCTGGAGAATCCGAGACAACAAGGTGCAGGGCTGGATGAACACAGCAGGCCAAGCAGCATCATAGGAGCAGAGAGGCTTAAGACGCAAGGGTGATTGATGAGAATGAGTAGATTATATTGTCAGCCATTCACACAAGTAACAAAATCTACCTGCACTGGTATTCCCCCTTGAGGTGAAAGGACAATCTATTTAAGATAGAGTAGATAAAGAAAAATTTGCTCCAGTCAAGAATCCAACATAAGTGGGCATGGCCTTAGAACTAGAATTAGATGTTTAAGGATGAAGTTCTTCATACAACAGGCTGTGGGAATCTAATCTCTTTCCCTAAAAGGGTTGAGGTTGGAGATCAATTGAAAATTTCAAAACTGGGATTGATTGATTTTTTTTGTTAGTCAAGGACCTAAGAGGAGGAATTAAGGTTGTTAAATGGAGTTAAGATTCAAGTTAGCGGTGATCTAATTGTACTTGGTGGATGGTGTGTCAGCAGTGTTTTAGTCTGTAGGACTCTTGTCTTTAAAGCAGAAGGGTGTGGATAAATTCCATCCCAGGACCTGAGCACAAAAGTCAAAGCTCACTCTCTAATACAGCACTGAGGGTTGTTACCTTTCTTGGGATGCTGCCCTGTCTGCTTTCTGTATTGACAGTAAGGTACATTGAGGCATTCTGTGATTGTGAAAGGCCATCCACCTTTACTGCCTGACGGGTGACCACCTCCTGAAATGTATGATCCAGAAAACTCTCATTCTCTTTTTGTCACCTGATGAAGCGGCAGCGCTGCGAAAGCTTGCGGTTTCAAATAAATCTGTTGGTCTATAACCTGGTGTCGTGTGATTTCTAACCTTGTTCACCCCAGTCCAACACCAGCACCTCCAAATCTCTGGAATTACTCTGCACAGACTGGCTGACCATCAAGATTGGAAATCCTGAGTTTGAGCTAGAGCGGCTGGAGGCACCTTCTACACATGTGGTCACCTAAGAAACATGAAGTGTCTGGAATTTCCCACATGGCATAAGAATGGTAAGCAATAGGTCTCACGTGCCTATCCATGATGTTTGAACTATTACTTTTATTTGGTAGCATCCCTGGAACCTTGTAATGCTCTGGGAGAACCAAAATAAAAGCCCAAAAATCTCAGGGCTAGGCAAGAAAGGAAAGAACCAAAGATAATTCCTGCCTGGGTCTCTCAGGCAATCCAGAACATTATGTGTATCATGTGGAATGTGCATGCACTTGAGTTAATTTACCTTTAGATATAATCTCTGTCTAACAATATGCACCCATCTTCGCCATTTGGTGAGCTCCCCATCTAAGCTATGCTTCCTACAGGTATGTGGAAAAACCAGAAAGTGAATACCCCTGGGAACCATGTACACATTATGGCACAGAGTGGTATTGCTGGATGCTAGTGTCTGCCCTTCCCCAGAATAGCTCTCATACCTTCCCCAGGGAGAAATGCAGAAGAAAATTAAAGTTTATTCCACAGCATGGAGGACAATAAATTATAAGCAAATACTGTAGGGGAGGTGGCCTAGTGGTATCATTGGTGAACTGTTAATCCAGAGACCCAGGTAATGTTCTGGGACCTGAGTTCAAATCCTGCCGGCAGTTGGTGGAATTTGAATTCAATAAAAATCTAGAATTAGGAGTCTGATGATGACCATGAAACCATTGCAGGAAAACCCCGTCTGGTTCACTAATGACCTTTAAGGAGGGAAACTGCCATCCTTACCTAGTCTGGCCTACATGTGACTCCAGAAACTTAACCGTGCAGTTGGCTCCTAACTGCGTTCTGGGCAATAAATGCTGATCTAACCTGCAAAGCTCACATCCCATGAATGAATTTTAAAAAGATCATAATTTTTGCTTCAATTCTTGTGAATAGTAGATAAGTTGTTCCTGTTGCTAATTTTGATCTTACGTCATATATGATAATACAGACTGCTGGATTACTGCCACAGATCTCGGTGCCCCCTGAACACTCCTAGCCTCTCCTACATGGAATGGACTCCTTCGTTACACATCCAATTCACAGTAAGCCAACTCACTATAATCAGTTGCCAAGCATTTATTAAACAGCATGGAAACAAATCATTCAGCCCAAATGGTTCATGCAGGCATTCATGCTTTATACAAACCTCCAAATCCTAACACTTCTCACTTATTTCTCCCTCAGATGTTTACATATACCCAAACAGACCAAACATTTGTCTATCTCAGTCTTAAAAAAGTCAACAAAGGAACATCCACACTCCTGAATTAATTTTACTTCTGGAACACATACTCATGATTTATTGGCCACTCCCTTGTGTTTTCACTATATAACCAACTTGCACATTTGCCGCAAACTCTTACAATCTCCACCTCACAAGAAAAGTAACAACCTTTCTTTCATATTCCTCAGATCACCCCTCTCCGTAATCATCTCCAATCCAAAACCCCTTAAGATATCTACACTCCTCTGATTCTGACCTTGAGCATCCCGATTGGAAGCTCCATTTTTGGTGATTGCAACTCCAGTTGCCTGGGCCCTTAAGTCTGGAATTTCCTCCTTACAACTCTTGCCTCTTTACCTCATGTTCCTCCTCAAGACATGACTGAAAGCCTCAGAGATAGTAGGAACTACCGATGCTGGAGAATCTGAGATAACAAGATGTAGAACTGGATGAACACAGCAGGCCACGCAGCATCAGAGGAGCCGGAAAGCTGACGTTTCGGGTCTGGACCATTTCTGAAGAAGGGTCCAGACCCAAAACATTAACTTTCCTGCTACTCTGATGCTGCCTGGCCTGCTGTGTTCATCCAGCTCTACACATTGTTATGACTGAAAGCCTACCTCTTTGACTACGTTTTTGGTCATCTGCCCTAAGTTCTTCATATGTGGCTCAGCGTTTTGTTTTATAATGCTCTTGTAAAGCACCTTGGAATATTTGATTACATTAAAGATGCTATATAATTTTTAAGTTGTTTTTCTTGCTGTTCCTCTTAAATGCATCAATGCTATTTGCCTCCAGTACTCCGTGTGGTAGCAAATTCCACTTCCTAGGTAAAGAAGTTACTTTGATTTCCAATTGGAAATTTTGGCGACGAGCTTAATAGTTATGGTTTCCTGTTTTGAACATTTTACACACAGAGTTACCACAAATGCTGAGATATAGTACATTGAGGTTGGTTATTTGGTCAATGAGATAGTGATGTGATTTAATATTTGGCAAATCTAAAGCAGATATTTGAAACAACATTTACAGTGTTTCTCATTCCATAAACAGTTTCTGGGAGTGGCTCATTGCAGGATGCCAGAAATGTTTGTTTCCTTAAGTTGCTACAGGAGACGCCTTAAATATTCTTAAACATTAAGACTGAAGCAAAGCAATGTTATAACCAGGTCAGTTGCTGATAAGGTAAGAAAGGAATTTTGGCACAAGCGACATTTTCATGTGGATATAATTGGTAATATGGTCACAGCAGAACGCACCAAATAAACATTAAAAAGTCAGCCACTGCAGTACCTTACTCCGAGATAAGCCTTTAGATGTGTTTATTCAACAAATATCATTAAAACTCAATAACCTCCCATTGTGGGAAAATAAAACAGTAATCCATCATAGCAAACATACTGGAGGTCTATACAGACAATGTCTTTCATGGGTTCAATCTTTAGCACTGAGGTGAGTTCAGTTATCAATGTCATGGATGAAAATTTGCAATTGGGATCATCTAGAAAGGAAATACAAGCTGGGTTTCCTGATCACTATGTAATGACCTTTGCTGTAAGAAGGCTGTGCCTACATGAGTGCTTGTGCCAAAGACCTAACTAAACCTGGTGTGGTGTCATATATAAAAACCAAAAGACAAAAACAAAGTTGCTGGAAAAGCTCAGCAGGTCTGGCAGCATCTGTGGAGGAGAAAACAGAGTTAATGTTTCGGGTCCGGTGACCCTTCCTCAGAACTCAGATGTCATATATAGTTGAATGTCCTGTCAACTTTCACATCCAGGTTTGGTCTCAAAGACTACACAGTCCAGGTAGGTTAAAGAGGGCTTTCTCACAGTTCTCCAACCATTAGGAACAATGAGGAAGGTTTATGTCTCTATGTCAGGAGGAGATTAAGGGCAGGGAGAATACTAGCAGGTTATTTTACTTCAATCTCAGCTTCCATCAAGGGAAGTCTTTCTAAATCAAGTGTTCTTCCCCCGCTCCCAGACCCTAAGGTCTGCTTCCAGTTGGTACTTCATGCCTCCGTCCCTAGCACCTCCATCTACACCGCACTTTCCGTGTGGTCACCTCCCATCTCTGCTGTGAGGCTGCTGAAATTACTGAGCCCTATACTTAGTATCTGAAGCTGCTGGCAATACTCACTGCTGAGTAATGCCCTCCTCCAGCACCTTGAGCACTTAACTCCCTCACCCTCAGCCAGGAGACAGAGGCCTCTGTGCCCAGCAGGCAGTCAGCTTTGAATCCAGCTGAGTATGACAGAGTTGTATGACTTCCAAGAATTCCAGTTCTTGTGGGATTCCTGGCCAATAAATCTCCTCATTTCCATGCCCCACTTGCACCCACGTCATACAGTCATAGAGTCAGACAGCACAGAAAAAGGCCATTTGGTCCAACCAGACCATGCCAACCATAATCCCAAACTAAACTAGTCCCGCCTGCCTGCTCTTGACCAAAATCCCTCCAAACATTTCTTATTCACATACTTATCCAAATGTCTTTTAAACATTGTAACTGTACGCACATCCATCACTTCCTCTGGAAGTTCATTCCCCACACGAACCACTCTCGGTGTAAAAGAATTGCCCCTCATGTCTTTTTAAATCTTTATTCTCTCACCTTAAAAATATGCCCCCGGTCTTGAAATTCCTCCATTTTAGGGAAAAGGCACCTGCCATTCACCTTATCTATATCGCTCATGATTTTAAAAATGTCTAAATTTTACCACTCAACCTCCTACACTCCAGTGAAAAAAGTTGAAATCTATCCAGCCTCTCCTTCTAACTCAAACCCTTCATTCCCAACAACATTCTGGTGAATCTCTTCTGAAACCTCTCCAATTTAAAAAAAATCCTTCCTATAACAGGGAGACCAGAACTGGACATATTACTCCAGAAGAGGCCTCACTAAGGACCTGTACAATCTCAACATAATGCCGATACTCAAAGTTCTGAACAATGAAGGCAAGCCTGCTAAATGCCTTCTTAACCACGCTATCAATATGTGACGCAATCTTCAAAGAATTATGTACCTGAACCCCTAGGTCTCTCTGTTCGACAGCATTACCCAAGGCCCTACTTTTAATTGCATAAGTCTTGCCATTGTTTTACCAAAATCCAATACCTCGCATTTATCCAAATTAAACTCCATCTGCTACTCTTCAGCCCATTGGCCAAAATGATCAAGATCCCTTTGTAATCTTAGATAACCTACACTGCCCACCATACCACCAATCTTAGCAGCATCCACAAACTTACTAACCATGCTGTTTTATATTCTCATCTAAATCATTTCTATAAATGACTAACAAAAGTGGACCCAGCACGGATCCTTGTAGAACACTGCTGGTCACAGCAACTCTCCACCATCACTCTCTGTCTCCTGCCATTAAGCTAATTTTGTATCCAATTGGCAAGCTCACCCCGAATTCCCCGTGATCTAACTTTGCTAATTAGTCTACAATGTGGAACCTTGTCGAAAGCTTTACTAAAGTCCTTCCTGCCTGTTTTCATTGTGGCCTTAGTAGCTGAGAATGCAGTTGTCAAAGTTGATTAGCCTACCAATATTCATGGTTTGTGAAGCACGGGCACTTGGGTGAGACCCTAGGAGGTGCCCAGTATGAAAATCATCAAGGCAAGAAATGGAAAACCTTAGGGCATGAACTTTATGGGCACAGGGATATTGCTATTCAGGAGTTGTCAGTGCCCCTTTTGTGGAATTACTGAGATTATAGCTGAGCATGGCTTTGTGCATGGGAAATTGTGTCTCACTAACTTGATTGAGTTTTTGGTAGAAGTAACAAAGAAGATTGATGGGGACACAGTGGTAGACATGATTTATGTGGACTTCAGTAAGGCATTCAACAAGGTGGACTGGAAATGCAAGATTATATCACATGGAATACAGGGGGAACTAGCCAATGGATACAGAACTGGCTCAAAGGTAGAAGACAGAGGGTGGTGGAGGAGGGTTGCTTCTCAGGTTGGAGGCCTGTGACCAGCGGTGTGCCACAAGGATCAGTGCTGGGTCCACTGCTTTTCGTCATTTATATAAATGATTTGGATGTGAACATAGGATATATGATTAGTAAATTTGCAGGTGACACCAAAATTGGAGGTATAGTGGACAGTGAAGAAAGTTACCTCAGAGTATAACAGGACCTTGATCAGATAGGCCAATGGAGTAGCAAATGGAGTTTAATTTAGATAAATGTGAGGTGCTGAGTTTTGGAAATCCAAATCAGGGCAGGACTTAAACGCTTAACAGTAAGGTCCTGGGGCGTGTTGCTGAACAAAGACACCTTGGAGTAGAGGCTCATAGTTCCTTGAAAGTGGAATTGCAGGTAGACAGAATAGTCAATAAGATGTTTTGTATGCTTGCCTTTATTGGTCAGCGCATTGAGTATAGGAGTTGAGAGGTCATGTTGCGGCTGAAAGGACATTGGCTAGGCCATTTTTGGAATACTGCATGCAGTTCTGGGCTCCCTGCTGCAGGAAGGATGTTGTAATACTTGAATGGGTTCAGGAAAGATTTACAAGGATGTTGCCAGGGTTGGAGGTCAGAGGCCTGAACAGGTGGGGACTATTTTCCCTGGAGCGTTGGAGTCTGAGGGGTGACCTTATAGAGGTTTATAAAATCATGAGGGACATAGATAGAGTGAATAGTCAAGGTCTTTACCCTAGGGTAGGGGAGTCCAAAACTAGAGGGCAAATGTTTAAGGTGACAGGGGAAAGATTTAAAAGGGATCTAAGGGATAACCTTTTCACGCAGATGGTGGTGCATGTATGAAATAAACAGCCAGAGGAAGTAATAGAGGCTGGTACAATTACAACACTTAAAAGGCATCTGGATGGGTACATGAATAGGAAGGACTTAGAGGGATATGGACCAAATGCTGGCAAATGGGACTAGATTAATTTCAGCTATCTGGTCAGCATGGACAAATTGGACTGAAGGGTCTGTTTCTATGCTGTACAGTCTATAACTCTTTGACTTTATTTGTCATGCTATTGGTTACCGTCGAACCTTGGATCATAAATTGCAATGCAGCAACCCCAACCTGAAAAATAGGGTAAGCCAATTCTTCTTTTTATTAATTCATGGGATGTGAGTGCTACTGGTATGGACAGCATTTGTTGCCCATCCTTAACTATTCTTGAGTTAGTGGTGATAAGTGGCCTTGCTAAACGACTGTCGTCCTTGGGGGTTGACACCAACAGTCATATTAGAAGTGTCTTGGAGGGAAGCTTGCAACTACCATGGATTCACTTCCCTTGACCTTCTAGTTGGTTAATGTATTGGTAGTAAGGAAGTGCTTTAGGGAGGGAATGGGGTGCCGATTAAATGGGCTGCTTTGACCTAGATGATGTTGAACTTCTTAATTGTTGTTACAGCTGTACTCGTCTAGACAAATGGGAAGTATTCCATCATACTCTCTCCGAAACTGTGCCTTGCAGATGACGGATACGTTTTAGGAGTCAGGAAATAGGTTACTTGTTGTAGATTCCAAGTGTCTGTCCTGCTCTAATTGCCATATTATTTATGTGGCTAGTTTAGTACAGTTTCTGTACAATGGTACCTCCTTCCATGTTGACAGTGGTTGGAATGTCAGTGATGGTAGTCATTGATGAGAGTCAGTTAGATTCTTATACATTGGAGATGGTCATTGCCTGGCACTTGTCTGGTATGAATATGCCTGAGATTTATTAGTCCAAGTTTGTTATCCAGGATTTTCTGCATATAGCCATTCCTTATCGACGATGTTGTGAATGGTGCACAACATTGTGCGATTATCAGTGAACATCCCCACTTCTGGCATTATGATGGAGGGAAGGGTATTGATGAAGCAGCTGAAGATGATTGGGCCTAGGACACTACCCTGAGGAACTCCTGCAGTAATATCCTGGGATGAGATGATTGGTCAGCAACAAGCATAACTGCCTTCCTTTGTGCCATGCCTAACACCTCCTTGTAGAGAGGTTCCCTCCTGATATCTACCAACTTCAATTTTGTGAGGGAATCTTGATGCCACACTCAGTTAAATACTGCTTTCATGTCAAGGGCAGCCACTCTCACACTAGTACTGGAATTCAGCTCCTTCATTCATTTTTGGGCCAAGTTTTTGGAGGCAGATGACCCTGATGGGTCCCAAACTCAATGTCAGTGAGTAGATTATTGCTGTGTAAGTGCCACCTGATAGCACTATCAAAGCCACCTTCCAACACTTTATTGACGGTTACTGACAAAGGATAATTAGCTGGATTGGATTTGTTTCTTTTTTAAAGGACCTGGCATACCTGGGCAACTTACCATGCAGTCTGGTAAATGCCAGTGTTGTAGCTGTAATTGGAAGAACTTGGTTGAGGCATAGCTAGTTGAGGAGCACAAGTCCCCATTTCTTGTCAGGGCCTCTAACCTTTGGTCTTAGCTTAAAGGTGATTAAAGGGTAGAAATTCATTTTTGACAGAGATGCACAGCAAGCAGTCTTGGAAACAGAATCAGAAATTGCTGGAAAAACTCAGCAGGTCTGGCAGCATCTGTGGAGAGTTAACAATTCAGGGCTACTGACCCTTCCTCAGAACGAAGCAATCTTGGGTTGTCCACCCAGTCTATCATAAGCAGTGCTGATATTCAGTTCCAGAATGGACAACCTGATATCACCTGTTTTGCACCACTACTCAAGACATGCTACCTCTGAAGGTGGCATGGTGGCTCGGTGGCTCAGTGGCTCAATTCCATGCTTGGGCAACCGTGTGGAGTTTGCATGTTCTCCCTGTGTCTGTGTGGGTTTCCTCCCACAGTCCAAAGATGTTCAGGGTAGGTGCATTGGCCATGCTAAATTGCCTGTAGTGTTTGGGTTAGACATGGGGAAAATGCAGCAGTAGGGGAATGGGTCTGGGTGGGATCCTTTTCAGAGGGGCAGTGTGGACTCATTGGGCCAAATAGCCTGTTTCCACACTGTAGGGATTCTATGATAAAGCTGAGATGTGTCTGATTTCTACAATTCTTAGATTTTTGCATTGTTCTCACACGCAGAGTGAAAGCTGATTGTAAAAATGAACTTCATTAGAATGTACTAAGGCATAAAACCTTCTTTCCTGTTTCATTGTATTATGAGATAATGCAAATAATATTTGAAACTTGCAGTGGCAATTGTTTTAGTAACAAAACACAACAAAAGAATGTGACCAAAGTCATTGCTCCCGAAAGTGTTCTGTTCACTCCTTAATATCTTACGTCAAGTGAAGCGGGTCCTCTTAAGTTTCATTGGTTTTAAACTGACGGTCACATAGTTCCCAACAGATCTGTTGCTCCATATAACTTGTTTTTGCTTCAAGCATGAGAGATAGTCAAAGAGATATTTAATTCCTAAAAAGCCCAGGAGTCCAATTCCTTACCACGTGTGCTGGGTGTAACACCGCACGCATTCTGTTTGAATTTCAATAGCTTGCAATTGTAGATGCCAGGCATGCCTGCAAAAGAAATAAGCTTCAGTAACCCTATCTATTGCCCACCCTCCTCAATAAATACTAACTCTTAACACTGGCGTGATTTGTGTAAGCAAAATCATTGCAAGACCTTTAGCCTTTGCTGGAATATGCTTTACCGCACCCACCCAGCCTCCAGCAGAACTTTAAGGGAACTAAAGAGCTAAATAAAATCAATGCATAAGATGGTTATTACCCGTCCTGATTCTTATAGTCTCCTGGCACCTTCTTGTTGGTGCATGGCAGCATTTTTGCAAGAATTTTATAAAAACGCATTAGCTTGCTGAAAACATCCAGCAGTAGTATTTAAACTCTGTTTTGATATGATTTGCTAACAGTTCGTCAAAATCAGATCTGTCCAAAAACAGAAATGTCCTACTTGGAAAACGGGAAGATTACATTTTCAAAATATTATTGCTGTGACAAGTATACAGACTGAAGGAGTGTTCTGTGTGTTGCCAAGCCACATTATACATCTTAACAAAATCAGTTTCCCTCTACAATGCCAAACTGCAGCCCAACTACCATGCAGAATGTCGAAGCAAGATCTGTGGGATGCTGTCATTTATGAAGAGTACAACGAAACTATATGACTCAAAGAATACACCAGGTCCAATATGCATTTTGTCATTTTTTTCAATATTGCAAATAAATAATTATCAAAATTGTGAGACAAAGGCAAAACTGTTCCTCCTTATCCTTCTCAAATTGTCTGCAGCCTTTGACATGGTTGACCTCACCATGCTCCTCCTAATCCTCTCTACTGTCATCCATCTGGGCCATTCTTATTTATCTGATCATGGACAGGCTATCACTTGCAACTACTTCCCTTCTCACTCCCACACCATGTTCCCCCAAGGATCATTCCCTGACCCCTTCTCTCATTTGCATGCGTCCTCTCAGCAGCAACATTATCCAACAACACAGCATTTAGTGTTCACATGTACACTGATGACGCAGCAATACCTCACCACTATCTGGTTCTCCACACCTCCAGTGTTGCTACATTATCATATAGTTTGCCTGATGTCCCGTAATGGATGAGCAGAAATTTCCAATGAGTTTTAAGCCATTGTTTTCAGTACCTGTTACAAACTTTGTTCTTTAGCAACTGATTCCATATCAGACTGTTCACGGCCTTGGTGTCATACTAGATCTGAAGTGAGCTTGTAACCACACAATCACTAAGACCTCCTATTTCTATGTCTTTGTTACTTAAAGAATTGAGTATTCCAAAGCACAATTGGTCAGCTTCTTACATTCTACCTTCACAGTGACTTAATGGTTAGCACTGCTGCCTCACAGTGCCAGAGACCTGGGTTTGATTACAGCCTCAAGCAACTGTCTGTGTGGAGTTTGCACATTCTCCCCGTGTCTGTGTGGGTTTCCTCTGGGCCCTGTGGTTTCCTCCCACAGTCCAAACATGGGCAGGTTAACAGATTGGCTATGCCCATAGTGTTCAGGGATGTGCAGGTTTGGTGGATTAGCCATGGGAAATGCAGGATTACAGGAACAGGGTAGGGGGATGGGTCTGGGTGGATGCTGTTTGGAGGGTTGGTGTGGACTTGATGGGTTGAATGGCCTGCTTCCACACTGTAGGGATTCTATGATTCTACAAACCTGAGGTCATCCAAAACATGTCTTCAATTAGGCAAATCCCATTCAGTCATCAGCCCTGTGTTCGCTGACCTACATTGGTTGTCAGATAAGAACTATTTCAATTTCAAAATTCTAATTCTTGTTTTTCAAATGTCTGCTAGTCCCACAACACTCTGAGACATCTGTTTTTGTCTAATTCTGTCCTGTTGAGCTCCTCTGATTTTAATCACTCCATCATTGGTAGATGTGCTTTCAATTGTGTGGGCCTTAAGCTCTAGGATTCTCTCTCTACACCTCTCTGATTTCTCATTTTCAACCTTTAAGGCACTCTTTAAAACGCAGCACTTTTACCAGGCTTTTGGCTGTCTCAGGTATATGTGAAGCACCTTGGAACATTTTATCACTGTAAAAATGCCATGCATGCTGCAGTTAGTTGAATTGGAGTGCTAACTTGAGTTGTAGCTAAATGTGAAGGAAATAGAATGGGATTTTTCCAGGGCCTCGGGACCTTACCTGCCACCAATTTTCTTCACACCAGGCTAATATGGAGGTCAAAAACCTGCAGTGTGAGGGGAATAGCTATGCGGTCTGAGAATTTGTTTTTCTAAATGAGCCAAATAGTGGCTGGAGGACAGGATCACCTTCTAATTGAGGAAATAGCAATGGACTCTGTCTCAAATGGGGGTCCTCCAGATCAGAAAAAGCAGTAGGATGCTATTGCAGGTTGGTGATGGGAGAACGTACCCCAAGATGTACCCATGGTGGCTCAGTGGTTAACGCTGCTGCCTCACAGCACCAGCAACCCAGGTTCAATTCACCGTCGGGCAACTATCTGTGTGGAGTTTGCACAATCTCCTCGTGTCTGTGTGGGTTTCCTCCCACAGTCCAAAGATGTGCAGGCTTGGTGCATTGGCCATGCTAAATTGCCCATAGTATTCAGGGATGCCTAGATTTGGGGGATGGTTCTGGGTGGGATGCTCTGAGGGTTGGTGTGGACTTGTTGGGCCAAATGGCTTTTATGATGATGTAGCTGCTATCCCTTCATCATTTACAAAGTCCTGTGGCTTTGGGGACTTAGGGGATTTAAATGCTTTAAAAGAAATAAGGAGGGTGGTAAAAGAGGTGGGGGAGTGGCATTGCTAGTCAGGACTAGTATAGCAGCTACTGAAAGGCAGTTTGAGAATGATACGTCTACAGAGTCAGTTTGGGTTAAGGTCAGGAACAAGAAAGGAGCAGTCACTTTGTTGGGGTTTTTTTACAGACCCCCTAATAGTTGTAGAGAAGTGGAGGAGCAGATTGGGAGGCAGATACTGGAAAGGTGCAGAAGTCACAGGGTTGTAGTCATGGGTGACTTCAACTTTCCAAATATTGATTGGAAACTTTTTAGTTGTAATAGTTTAGATGGAACGGATTTTGTCCGGGGCATTCAGGAAGGATTCCTGACACAGTATGTAGATAGACCAACACGAGGAGAGGTCACTTTGGATTTGGTGCTTGGCAATGAACCGGGCCAAGTGTTAGACCTGTTGGTAGGAGAGCATTTTGGCAATAGCAATCATAACTCTGTTACTTTTACAATAGTCATGGAAAAGGATAGGTACGTACCGCAGGGAAATGTTTATAATTGGGGGAAGGGTAATTATAATTCTGTTAGGCAAGAACTAGGTAACATAAAATGGGAACAGATGCTGTCAGGGAAGAGCACTATAGAAATGTGGAGATTGTTTAAGGAATGCATACTGCATGTGCTCGATATGTTTGTCCCTAGTGGGCAGGGAAGATGCGGTTGAGCGAGGGAGCCTTGGTTCTCAAGAGAGGTCAACTGACTAGTTAAGAGGAAGAAGGATGCTTATATAAGGTTTAGGAAACAAGGATCGGAAAAGGCTTGAGAGGGATACAAGTTAGCTAGGATGGAGCTGAAGAAAGGGCTTAGGAGAGCTATAAGGGGGCATGAGAAAACCTTAGTAGATAGGATCAAGGAAAACCCCAAGGCTTTTTACACATACGTGAGGAATAAGAGAATGACCAGAGAAAGGGTAGGGCTGATCAAGGATTGTAAAGGGAGTTTGTATACGGAGCCTAAAGAGATAGGAGAGGTCCTTAATGAATACATTTCTTCGGTATTCACAACTGAGAGGGACATAGTTGTAGGGGAGGACAGTGTGAAACAGGCTGGTAGGCTAGAGGAGGTGGATGTTAGTAAGGAAGATGTACTAGGAATTTTGAGGAACTTGAAGATAGATAAGTCCCCCGGGCCTGATGGGATTTATCCAAGGATTCTATGGGAAGCGAGGGAAGAGATCACAGGGCCTTTGGCTATGATCTTTTCGTCCTCACTGTCCACAGGTATAGTGCCAGAAGATTGGAGAGAGGCAAACATCGTTCCCTTGTTCAAAAAAGGAAACAGGGATAACCCTGGAAATTACAGGCCAGTTAGTCTTACTTCAGTGGTGGGCAAATTATTGGAAAGGGCTCTGAGAAGTAGGATTTATGATCACTTGGATAGGCACAGTTTGATTCGTGATAGTCAGCATGGATTTGTGAAGGGTAGATCATGCCTCACAAACCTTATTGAATTCTTTGAAGAGGTGACCAAACACGTGGATGAAGGTAGAGCAGTGGATGTGGTATACATGGATTTAAGTAAGGTGTTTGATCAGGTTCCCCATGGTAGGCTCATGCAGAAAGTAAGGAGGCATGGGATAGGGGGAAATGTGGCAGTTTAGATTCAGAATTGGCTGACCCTTAGAAGACAAAGGATGGTAGTGGATGGAAAATATTCAACATGGTGCTCAGTTACGAGTGGTGTACCACAAGGATCTGTTCTGGGTCCTCTTCTATTTGTGATTTTTGTAAATGATTTCGATGAAGGAGTGGAAGGGTGGATTAGTAAGTTCGTGGACGATATGAAGGTGGGTCGAGTTGTGGATAGTGCGGAGGGCTGTTCTAGGTTACAAAGGGACATTGATAGGATGCAGAGCTGGGCTGAGAAGTGGCAGATGGAGTTTAACCCTGAAAAGTGTGAGGTGATTCAGTTTGGAAGGACAAACTTGAAAGCAGAATACAGGGTTAACGGAAAGATTCTTGGCAGTGTGGAGGAGCAGAGGGATCTTGGGGTTCATGTCGACAGTTCCCTGAAAGCTGCCACCCAGGTGGATGGAGTTGTTAAGAAGGCGTATGGTGTGTTAGCTTTCATTAATAGAGGGATTGAGTTCAAGAGCTGTGAAGTTATGCTCCAACTATACAAAAGCCTGGTTCGGCGACATCTGGAGTATTGTGTCCAGTTCTGGTCGCCTCATTACAGGAAAGATGAGGAAGTGTTGGAAAAGGTGCAGAGGAGATTTACCAGGATGTTGCCTGGAATGGAGGGAAGGTCTTACGAGGAAAGGTTGAGAGAGCTAGGGCTTTTCTCTTTAGAACGACGAAGGATGAGATGTGAATTAATAGAGGTGTACTAAATGATCAGAGATATAGATAGAGTGGCCAGCCAGAGACTTTTTCCTAGGGTGGAGGTAGCTATTATGAGGGGGCATTGTTTTAAAGTGAGTGGAGGTAGATATAGGGGAGACGTCAGAGGTAGGTTCTTTACTCAGAGAGTGGTAGGGGCGTGGAATGCATTGCCGGAGAGGGTAGTGGAGTCGGTCTCATTAGGGGCATTTAAGTGGCTATTAGATAGGCATATGGATGATAGTACAAGGTAGGGGTGGAGGTTAGATAGACCTTAGGTTTAGGGTAAAAGTTCAGCACAACATCGTGGACCAAAGGGCCTGTACTGTGCTGTACAGTTCTACATTCTATGTTCTATACTGAAGCCGCATTGCATTGATAATCATGGTGTTGATATTAAGCATGGTAGCAGGGACGGGTTAAATGAACTAATCTGTCCTGAATGGCAGTGTCCCTCTGCACCTATGCAAGTGAGCAATGAGCCCTCAGCAACAAACTTGGCCTGAACTCCAGATACCACCTCAAAATTTCCAAGTACCCTTTTACCTTGCAATGTTAGATGGGCCATTCCCACTGATACTCCTAAAATGAAAACCCACCACATAGGACTCTCCATCCAACATTTCTCTGTGGACCCAGAGGCCTGACATGATACTTTAATGTTGCCAAAGAAGTTGTGTGCACTATAGAACAGAGGCCGTAGTGGTGGTCACTGCCAGTAACCCCCTCCCCTCCCTTAGCCTATCATGCCCTCTTATTCTGTACTGCTTGTCCTCCTTTCTCCCTCAACTTTCCCTCATTGCCGCCCACTTCAACAAGTGCTTATGCTTTTCCAGAAGCCCAGTGTTGAATGCTCCCATCCTCTATTACCACAGGCCACCCTTTTCCGCCAGCTCCCCTTTCCACTGCTCAACATATGGACCCCAAGGACAGGTTGTTCTACAGTGCCGTGACTGACTTTAATGGACAACCCCAGGAGAGGACTGACCAGATCCCACACCCCTGCTCTTGCAGCTCCCTAACTGATAGTGTATGATTTCCCTCACTGCTTGCAATAGCCCTACAGCAGTGAATGTAGCCTACTCCCTGGGTTGTACTCAAATGTATCCCTGACTGTGACAACCCACTGGGATAGCTGATGTGGGCCTAGCCCCTTGACTGTATGAATAGCCTGCCCTTAACCTACGGTACCAAACTCCCGATGGACAGCAGACCCTCCTGTTGGAGAACTACCCCCAACATAGCCATTTGGAAGATAATCATGCAATATGTTTGCCACGCAGGCAGCTGGCCCATGCTGCAGATGTAAGGTTGATTTATCACTGTGTTGCAGAGTAAGATGTCTGCCCTCTGAACTAATCACTAATGGCAAGCACAATGAGCAGCTTGGCCTTGTCTGTACACTCAACAACAAGTTGTTATGGCCAGTGTTGTTAGCCTTTTGCCTCTGACCAGAACACTAAAAGGCATAGCATGGCAAGGTGAGGCAGGAACTGCTAAGTGAATGAATACTAAAAGAACAAGCAAGCAGCTTTATGATGCAGCCTGGTGCAATCTGTGAATCTGGTTAAACTGCAATAGATAGATTTTTAAACAATAAGGGAATCAAGAGTTATGGGGGAAAGGCAGAAAAGTGGGGTTGAGGATTATCAAATGATCACATTGACTGGCACAGCACTTGATGGGCTGAATGGCCTGCTTCTGCTTCTATATCTTATGGTCTTAAGGACGACTGTTCCTGCATGCAAGATATCCTTGTAGCGCATGTCAATATACACTGAAATGTAACTTTAAAATGTAGAAGCGCCCTGCAAGTGAACTGGAGGGGCGCATGAGGATTCTGAGAGGTTGGCAGTTGTCAGATGCCATGTCTGTGGACGTGGGGGTATGTGCAGCTTGTGCCCTGGAATGTGCCCTGAGATAATGTTGCCTGGTGCCCAGGATGGCAGCCTAGAGGAGCAAGCAGCAAGCTGTAGTCTTCAGGGACTCGTTCCAACTTTTGTATTGGGAATTGTTAATGTCTAGCTACCTCGGGGCAGATTGTAGAATAGGAAGTTGCATAATAATGAGGCAAGATTCATTGTTAATGAAGCTGTTACAGGCAATAAACCTCCTGGATAGGAATTTCACCATTCCCTAGCGAGAATCTCATTTCGCTGCCGAGAACCCTGAAAATGCAACATTTTGCTCCCTATGTCGAGATATACCTCATTGGACTTCTTGTGCGATTCTCCCAGATTTCTTGCCATAGCCCATGATTTCAGGCCCCTATGAGATTCTGCCCAATGATTATACTTGTGCAAACTTATTCGAATTTCTCAAGCTTCCCGGATTGTCAGCTACTGGAAATACACTGTGTTCAATCATTGCACCAACATCTTAATATCTGCAGGTACTTGCTTTCAATATTCACTAGATAGGAATATCCCAGAAACCATTTCACTGTCACGTTCAGTCTGGACCACAAAACACCAGCAAAGGAAATTCTGAATAAATCAAGAGAATGAATGAATTACTTTAAATTTTGTAAATCAGCAATGAAAAGAATTAACTTAAAATAGTCAACTTTTCAAAGTCAATACAGGGTTTCAAAGAAGTCAATGTAGACATTAATATTCATTTAAGACGAGTGGGAGAGGGAAACCAGGTAATTACAGGCCCTTCAATCTAATATAAGTCACTGGGAAGTTACTAGAATCTATTGTTAGTAGAGAACACATGGACAAACATGGGCTGGTTAGAGATTTGTAATAAATAGATCATGTCTGACCAATCCAGTTGAACTTTTGAGGAAGTCGCTAACATGATGGATTAGAAAATACCTGTATTTACATCATATGGCTATCCAGAAGATATTGGATAAGTGGCTGCATAGAATTCAAGGCTATTGGAAATTTGCTAGAGGACAGGAAACTGAATAGAGATGAAAAATACACATTCCAATTGGCGGGTTGTGATAATTGGTGTAGTTGGGAACCGAAAGATACAAAGAAATTGTAAGACTCATAAATGGGAGGTGTCGCTATTCTCTAAGGTCCTGTGCTCTAGATTCTGATACAAAACAAATTTTAGAAACTAAAAACCCTTTGTTACCCCAGTAAACAATAGCATTTACAGACAACAGCAGTTGTTTAATGAGACTCCATGTACAAGAGCTCGTTCCTGGTTTGTCGCTTAGCTGCCAAATGAATTGTCCATACATCACCTCTGTCATGTTTCCCTGGCAGCATCTGCAATGTTTTTGTGGACAATGGCTTGATTCCCTTTCTCACCCTAGTCCCTTGACATCTCCTGTTTTCAGCAGAAAGTGTTTTCAGGTAGCATGTCAGCATTGGGTGTGATATCTATCTCTCTAAAACAGGAAGAAAGGCATTCACATCCAGAGAGCCATTGTCTGTAAAGGTTATTGGTGGTGAGCCATTATTACATGTCATGTTATATTTGTGTGCATGTATAAATTCAGTAGAAATTCTCTCTCTATTTTTAACAAGTTCAATATAACCCCTAACGATGAAGACTTTAGTCAGATTTCTTCTTCTTTAAACCTGATGTTTCCAGTTACTGCACTCAGTGTTGATCTCCACACCCTGGTCCAAACCACAAGTGGTTACATTTTACTCACCAGCCGAAGTGCAAAGCATCCCACATATGCTTCCAGCATAACAGATATAAGCAAAATATCAAAATGCCTTACAGATACAGGCCGATTAAGTGGATGGCCAAAACTGTAGCAAATCGAGTTCAAAGCAGACAAGTGTGATGTTATCAACTTTGGATCTGAATAAGATAAACAACAGCGCTTCTTAAATGAGAGAAACCAGAAATTGTGGGGAGCAAAGATATATGGGTGTTCGTGTTGGTAGTAAAAGATACTGATTGGTATAGAAAGCAATCTGAAAGATGAAAGGAATGTACGTGTTTATCTAAGAGCCTGAAATTGGTGGTAAGTCATGCTTCAGTTTCTAGTGTCTTGGTCAGACTCCTGGACTATTACTAAATTCTGGACACCAGGCCACAGTAACAATTTTGGCCACGAAGAGATTATGGAACAAAGACAGTTAAGTGAGACGGATTAACCATGGGAGAACTGAATGTAAGAACAGGTTTGAGAAGTTGAATATCCTACATCCAACATCCTACATCTTCATTAGGTTTTGACAAGAGCAACTGTGAAAACCCCTTAATGCTGAATGTCCTTTGCAACTCTTAGAAGTATTAAGGTGTTATCAAGCGTGTACAAAAAATAATTTTGTGACATTGTGAGAAATTTAATCCATCTTATAGTGTTCCTTCACTGAAAATAGTCCTGTTGAATTTTATCCTGGAACTGTCCTAATAACTGGTGCTCTGAGTCCTTGTGAAAGTTGAATACTATCAAACCCATGTTAAGATGACTGATATATTTAAAGACAGTTTTATTTTTAATTCCAAAATGTGTTTTTTATAAAAGAAAAATGAGAACTGCTACAGAAAAACACCCATGAATTTAAATTCAGTGATTATCAAAGTCCTGCGTGAAGCCCATGGAATGTCAGGAAAACTTCAAAACGATTTAACAAGAAGGGATGATGAAGAGGCTGACTATCCCCTCACAACAGAAAGCCACCTCTTGGGAGCGTGTATGTTTACCTTCCAGGAATATGCAAACTAAAGGTAAAAACTTATTGTCACCCCGGTGTGTGTGTGTGTGTGTGTGTGTGTGTGTGTGTGTGTATTATTGGCCAGATGACCTGCTCTATGGATACAGTGCTGTAAGGTCCATAGATTTGAGAACATCTCTGCACTGCAGATAAAGCAAAGGGAAAGACTGTCCACATTCTGAATGCTGAAATTCAATCACTGTCAAAACAAACAAGAACAATAGAATTTCCACCAACCTTCAAGCCAAGAAATCTCAAAATCAACTGCTCCACTGCCTGCTCCAGTGCTATAAGTGCTATCCAATAACAGCTGCAACATTGTCTTATCAATTCTTAACAAATAATTTAATAACTGATCTTCCATTTAACTTTTATCTCTTTGGATTGACCTTTTATTTCTATTCTATGCGTGTATTGCATTATAATTTCTTCTCATATTTAGTAATTCATAATTATGTGTTAATGAAAAGATTGGTTAAATTGACTCCTTTTAAAACACAAGTTCATTTGGGTCTGGGACAAAGGTATACATAAGGGAAGGGATCCTTTTTAAATTAACCTTGTAGCAACCAACATTAGGGGTTGTGGGTGAATAACAAAAGGGCGCCAGTTCTTCTCTCCTCACTCAGGAAATTGTCCAACATCCCTCACCCACATTCCTCCCTGACATGCTCAATGCTTTCTATGCTTGGTTTGAGCAGAATACCACTGGTGAGGCGATGCCTGCTCCAACAGCCACTGTCACCGCTTCAGATGCCAGATCAGTCTTCCTGGGAATCAACCCAAGGAAAGTGACAGGACCGGATGGTGTCTCTGGCCAAGCATTTATATCCTGTGCGGACCAACTGGCGGAGGTATTCACCGACATCTTCAACTTCTCCCTCCTACACGCCGAAGTCCCCACCTGCTTCAAGAAGACCACCATCAACCCCGTACCCAAGAAAATACACACAATGCACCTTAATGACTTCTGCTTAATAGCTCTGACTTCGATAATCATGAAGTGCTTTGAGAGGCTGGTCATGGCCCACACCAGCCTCCCAACCTGCCTCGATCCCCTACAATCTGCCTACCAACATAACAGGTCCACAGAGGATGTCTTATCCCAAGCCCTGCACTCATTCCTGAAACATCTGGACAACAAAGACACCTACATCAGACTCCTGCTCGTTGACTACAGCTCTGCCTTCAACACCATTATCCCCTCCAGACTGATCTCAAAACTGCATGACCTCTGTCACAGCTCCGCCCACTGCAACTGGATCCTCAGCTTTCTGACCCATAGACTACAGTGAGGGTAGGTAACTGCAACTCCGCCACAATAACACACAACACTGGAGGCCGCCAAGGATGTGCCTTCAGCCCCCTACTGTACTCCCCGTACACCCACGACTGTGTTGCCAAATTCCGAATGAATGCCATCTACAAGTTTGCTGTTGAAACCACTGTGGTGGGGCAGATATTAACAAGACGAGTCAAAATACAGAAGGGAGATAGAGGCTTGGTGACATGGTGCAATGGAAACAATCTGCCTTTCAACGTCGGTAAAACTAAAGAACTGATGACTGACTCCAGAAATACAGGAGGAGTACGCGTCCCCCATCTACATCAATGGAACTGAGGCTGCGAGAGAGAAGACCTTAAAGTTCTTAGGAGTGATGATAACCAATGACCTGTCCTGGACTTCCTGGGTAAGTGCGACAGTCAAGAAGGCATAACAAACCTCTTCTTCCTCAGGCCACTCAGGAAATTTGGCATGTCCATAAGGTCCCTTACCAACTTCTACAGAAGTACCATTGAAAGCATACTGTCCGGGTGCCTAACAGCCTGGTATGGCAACTGCTCTGCCCAGGACCATAAGAAACTGCAGAAGGTGGTGTGCATAGCCCAAACCATCACGGAAGCCAACCTTGCATCCATGGACCCTACTTACATGGCTCACTGCCGTGGTAAAGCAGTCAACATTATCAAAGACCCATTGCACCCTGGTAATGACCTCCCACAACCTTTTCCACCAGGCAGGAGATACAGAAGCCTGAATGCACACATGAGCAGGTTCAGGATCAGCCTCTTTCCGGCCCTTATCAGACTGTTGAATGGACTCTAGCCTCAAATAATGTAACCTGCAATGTAACCTGTATGCCTCTAAGTCTTTGACCTGTACATCCTTTCCTTCCTGTGATCTGCCCGTATGGCTCGTAAACAAAGCTTTTCACTGTATTTTGGTACACATGACAATAAATCAATCAATCAATCAGATTTGGGGTATCTCTTCTGGAACTAAAACAAATTAGACAACATTACCCAGGGTCTGGTTATAACATTCCCAAACTTTAACTAGAATCTACTAGTCCACTTTGTATTTCGTGTCTTGTGCACTGTACCTGCAAGATGTGAAATATATGTTTCATACCAGCTTTGATTATTTTCTTGGTTTATTAAAAGAGAAAACATTTTTAAGATTCAAACCCAAGGCTTGGTCCACTCAGAATGTGGTTTCTATACAGTTTATGTAGGCCTGTTGTATTTTGTTGTTGTACACTATGATCCTTCAAGGAAGAAAGTTTGCAATTCAGCTAGATTCCACTTACAATCAATCAACTATTTAATCTCTAAAAGTCTCCCTATCCATCAGCTAAAAGCTCGCTATTATAGTAAACATCGACACAAGGAATAAGCAGAATACACCAAACTGCTTCAATCAGCTTAAAAATACCTAATTGAGCTTTGAAAGAAAAAAATTCAATCGATGTACATATTAAAATCAAGAAATTAATTTTCCTTAAAACTGTCTATTCAACTTTTAGCATAAAATGTTTGCCTTTATGCCAATTAGGAATTTACAACAAGTGCATAAAAACAGTTTTCCAGCTGTTTGTCATCAAAATCCAGGAAGTCAGTTACAAAATAGTTGAACCTGTGCCAAACAGGGAGAAATGTTTGCAATCTATCTACCCGATACTCTGAGTGAACTTGTCGTTACTGAGTATGTGTGCAGATTGGCATTCTATGTTGGACTCTGAACCGAGGTTTGTCGGAATCAGTGGAATTCTTTCTAATTTCATTTTTTTAAAAATTGGTACCAGTGTTCTGCATGACTCCAGTCATAGTCTCAGCACAGAAGCCAGGTATGAACAGGCAGTTATGTCAAATGATTATAATTCCACAGATATTTGCCTTCTTACTAAAACAAGTCAAACAGGATGGACGAAAACTTTCAGCAGGGAAAACATGGCACTGGAAGGAAACTAAGTCAGGAGCACAATAATTAAGAAAGTATCTACAGTTTCAGCAGATGAGTTGAAATTTTACTCACTTCAAGGAAATGAAGTGGACAACTGGATGCTCTTAGAATCGCAACAATGTAAGTAGTTGTGTCAGGATCTATAGCTTCAGACACAGCTGTTCCTTCAATTCATTTTATAGAATGGATAGATCTCTTCTATTGTGTGCTTAAAAGTCTTTGAATCTGTTATAAAGAAAGGTGTTTTTCGTTCCTTTACCTAATTGTTAACAAACTTTCGTTAAACAAAGACTCAACATTGTTTATTGTGTCTCAATAAAAGATCACTTCAGTAAAAAGAAAGTAAGGGTCCCAACCCAAATGTCAACTTTCCTGTTCCTCTGAAGCTGCCTGGCTTGCTGTGTTCCTCCAGTTCCACACTAGGTTATCTCTGACTTTAGCATCTGCAGTTCTTTCTGTTGCTAAAAAAAAGATCTTTCCAGCAGTTTCCTGTTGGGAATCTGACTTGTCTATTTGATGCCAGTACAGGACATTTTTCTGCATAACTGTCAGGGCCACTAGATCAACATAATTGGGGGTCTGTCTGAGATCTTTGAATGAACAATTACGAAGTGATAATGAGACATAATTCAGTTGTGTTGCAGTTAATTGCATGAAAAATGGAGTTGCAGGTAGATAGGATAGTGAGGAAGGTGTTTGGTATGCTTGCCTTTATTGGTCAGTACATTGAGTATAGGAGTTGGGAGGTCATGTTGCAGCTGTACAGGACATTGGTTCAGCCACTTTTGGAGTACTGCATGCAATTCTGGTCTCCCTGCTATAGGAAGTATGTTGTGAAACCAAAAAGGCAGCACAGTGTCTCAGTGGTTAGCACCGCTGCCTCATAGTGCCAGGGACCTGGGTTTGATTCCACCCTCGGGCGTCTGTCTGTGTGGAGTTTGCACATTCTTCCCATGTCTGCATGGGTTTCCTCCAGGTGCTCCGGTTTCCTCCCACAGTCCAAAGATGTGCAGGCTAGGTGCATTGGCCATGCTAAGTTGCCTGTAGTGTTCAGGGTTATAGGGAGAGTGGGGCTGGGTGGGATGCTTCAAGGATTGGTGTGGCCTTGTCGGGATTCTATGGTTAAAAGATTTACAAGGAGGCTGGAGGGTTTGAGCTATAAGAAGGAGAGGCTAAATAGTCTAGGGGCTATTCCCTGTAATGTTGGAGGATGAGGGGTGACCTTATAGAGGCTTATAGAATATGAGGGGCATGGAAACGGTGAATAGTCAAAGTCTTTTCCCAGGGTGGGGGAGTCCAAAACTAGAGGGCATAGGTTTAAGGTAAGAGGGGAAAAATATAAAAGGGACATAAGGAGCAACTTTTCCATGCAGAGGGTAGTGCGTACATGGAATGAGCTGCCAGAGGAAGTAGTGGATGCTGGTACGATTGCAACATTTAAAAGGCATCTGGATGGGTATATGAATAGGAAGGGTTTAAGAGGAATATGGACCAAATGCTGGCAAATGGGGCTAGATTTATTTTGGATATGTGTTCAGCATGGACGAGTTGGGCTGAAGGGTCTGTTTCCATGTTGTATATCTCTATGACTTTATGACTCTATTTGAAGATGACTTCGAATGTTACGAAGAGTTTTATGGAAGTGGAATATATAACAGTGGATTCTTTAAAATCTTTAACTAAAGCTAAGCAAAAGAATCAAGCAGGTAAATTGAAGACAGAAGTAAAAGCAGGATCTTGTAAAGATTAAAATACTTAACAAGGTTATACAACAGAATTGGGAGAAATTTGGAATATGGATGTCATGTCTTAAATTAGCTAAAACAGTTTACAAAGGCTCTTAAAGAACTATAAATCAATTTGTGGGAATAGACAAGGAAAAACTGTTTTGACTGTTGTAGGGGTATGGTTTGCAGTCAGCTATCTTTCTGACCTTCAAGCAGTTTGAATTGCTTCCAGCCCCTGGTTCTGGACACTGGGCTTTTTAATTAGAATGTAATGAAGAGACAGTAGACAGGTGTATAGGGGCAAAAGAATCTCTGCATCTATTTATGTACAAAATAATGATTATAACAATGCAAGAAATAGGTAATTCAGTAAGTCAAGGAAATTAACACAATTAATGTGCAGGAAACAGTAGTATTTTAAATATACTATTAATTAGATTGCCACTATTACAGGTACAACTATTTAATATTAGACAGAAAAAGACACCAGTATTTAAATACACTATTAATCAGAATACTTACCAACAGAGTCCCAATGCACTGATAGCACCTGCCTCCAACTCCTACGTTGAAACCTTGGGGTCTCGGGATTTCAGAACGCAGTTTTGAAGTGTGCCTGGCTGTTCTGGATTGCCATACCTTGAGTGTGGTTGAGGACTTTGAGCTGCGCAACCCTATCAGTTTGTGTTGTGTCTACTTATGCAGTGAGGCGCATGGTGGATCTATTGGTTACGTACCTGGTTTTCTTTACTTTTTGCTGTTTTGGCGAGCCCGGTTTTCACCTCAGATTGCGTCAGAGGACTTGTGGTATCAGTCGAGTTGGTTGTTGCTTCGAGTTGTTGGTCTTTGGTTCTGATGGTCACGGTCTTGCTGTTGCTGTTCTCGGTTTAGAAAAGGACCATGTTCAGAAGCTCTTTATTCAGAAGCTGAAGCCTGGTCAGTTGTGGATCTCTTGATTACTTTCCTCATCTCGGTGTCCTTTGTTCCGACAATACTCTTGGTTCGGCCTCTCAATTCAGCTTCTCTTGGGTCTTGTTTCGGAAGCTGTTTAGGTGAGATTGGAGTTGACAGTTAGATTGACTGTGGGCCCCATTATCTCCACGGCAAAAGTTATTGTTCAGTCAATGTTCTCTCTGAGGTTAATTGGTTTTTTGATTGTTCGACAAGGTTTAAAAGTCTTTAATTGATGTTGGATGCTGAGGCTTCTCACAGTACCTCTCTAGGCTCCACACTATCTGAGCCGTGTAGCCAGAGGTATAAAAGCCTTCTCGGGTTAGATTCTGTTGGTTTCAGGTCGATTGTTCCTGAGAGGAGGTGCGAATTGGAAATACAAGTGAACAATATTCCCAGGTCTGCAGGTGACTTTGTTTATTCCTTGCAGGCTAAGCACAGTTTTGTAAAAGCTTTTTTAAAAGTCCAGGGCTCTGTTCAAAATCCAAGGTTCTGCCCCTGTGTTTTAACACTGGGGATTTTTCATGACATTCATGTAGGACTGCATTACCGAGAAACCAACAGCCTGGACAAGACTCTGGTTTAGAACGCACATCTTCAATGAGGTTTTGATTCCCAGCAGTCATGTTACTCAGTCACTTGACTACTTCCTAACTAGTACTGACTATCAGAATAGGTACAAAGCTTTCAAGTAAAATGTGATGCAGTTGAGAAATTAGGATCGCTAGAAGAATCAAACAAACAAGTTGATTTTTCTCATTCAAAATGTGAAACTTGCCATTGAGCAGGCAATGAATATGTGTAATATTACTGAGGAACTGGAAATAAAAAAGTGTGGGGCATACAAAATTTCATGAAAATATGTTGGGAGTAACAAAGGAATCTGAATTGTCTCAATATTTGTTGTTTCTTCTTTTTTTGGAGGATAAAATACCCTACCAAACAGAATAATGCTGATAAACCAAATGGGATAGAACTGAATTAGATTAAAAGTTAGTTACAGAGATGGTTAAAATGTTTTAGTTGTGGTGCGAATATTACACATTTAGAAAACAGTTCTTTACAATTGTGTATAGACATGCATAGTCAATTTGAATTTGGCCAAGTAGCTCCACCCTCCACAATGGGGCCGCACTGCTTAGGATGGGAAGAATTGGTTCAGCAAATTGGACTAGCAAATTGGTTCAATTAACAATGCTTTTCAGATTGAAGAGACAATAGTGAGGAAGAGTGAGCTGATTAGACCTGAAAGAGTAAATTGAGCAGTAAATTGGAGCACCTTATTACTGTTCTTTTGGTCTTTCTTGCCAAATTTTAATCTCCAGGTGGACAGGGGTGCGTTGTACACAACACCAAAAGATACTTGGCCATGTTTAGATTATTGAAGAGCAGAGAACGGATTATTTAGCCTTGCATTGTACAAGCATGTGATATTTCTAGAGAAAAGAGGCTGCCTAGATGTAGCACATCCCTGAGAATTTGACTTGAATTTGATTAAGAATAAGTCTGGTGAACCTTTGTTGCCTACCCTCCATGGCAATAATATCTTTCCCAAGGTAAGGAAATCAAAACTGCACACAGTACTCCAGGTGTGGTATAACCAAATTCGTATACAACTAAAGCAATACTTCATGACTCCTGTGCTTGAATCCACTTGTGATAAAGATTAACATTTCATTAGCCTTTCTAACAGCTTGCTGCACCTGCATGTTAGCCATATGCGACTTATCGATAAGGACAACCAAGTCCCTTTACACACCTACGCTTTCTCTCACCATTTAAGAAATGGCCTGTTCCTACTACCAACTTGATAATCTCACATTTTTCCACATTATACTCCATCTATGTTCTTGCCATTGCTAGTTCTATATATCTGCCAATGGAGCGTTGTAATTTTTTTTCAATATGCTTGTTCAGTGGCTGTAAATGTTTTTCTGTGACCTTTTTCATTCTCTTTTCACTCAGTTGTGTGCCCATGTGCTAGAAAAAGTTCATGGAAGGTTCATTTGCCTCATTTCTGAAACGAAGGGATTATCTTATGTAGAAAGGTTGAACAGGTTGGCCCTTTATTCAATGGAGTTCAGAAGAATGAAAGGTGATCTTACTAAAACATACCAGGCCCTGAGGGGTTTTGACAATGCTGAGAGGATGTTCTCCCTTGTGAGAGAGACTTGTGTAAAGGGACAAAATATGAGATTTTGCATTTAAAACTTGAACTAGAGAATTATTGTTCTGGAGAGTTGTTTGTGTTTCATTCTCTTCCCCAAAATGAGACTGGGTCACTGGATTTATTCAAGGCTGATTTAGTTTTTTGATAGACAATGGAGTCTAGGATTACGGGGATCTGATAGGAGAGTGGAGATGAGACCACGACAACATTAACCATGATCTTATTGAATGGCAGAGCAGCTTTGAAAAATGGTCTCCTACACCTAAGTCCTGTGTCCTATGTTCTCTCTTGTGGGTTTCTCTGTTACCTCTATTTCACTTCAACCCATTTAGCAATCTGTATAGATCAGTAGCTAATGTTAACTTACTGTTGGCTTTTAAGTTGTCTTGTAAAGCAGTTATATACAGGGACACAAATATTTTGAATATGCATATGATATTGTGGTAATTGAGGTAATCCTAGCAGTACACAAAGCCTTCATGTTCAATGTTCCTCCCATAAATGGGAAGTACAGTGGTTCAGTGGTTAGCACCACTACCTCACAGTACCAGGGACCCAGATTTGATTCTACCCTCAGGAAACTGTCTGTGTGGAGTCTGCATATTCACCCTGTGTCTGCGTAGGTTTTCACTAGGTGTTCTGGTTTCTTCCCACTGTCCAAAGATGTGCAGGTTAGGTGAATAGGCCATGTCAAATTGCACACAGTGTCCAGGAATGTCCAGACTAGGTGGATCAGCCATTGAAAATGCAGGGTTTACAGGGATAGGTTGGGGATCAGTGGGTCTGGGTGGGATGCTCTTCGGAGTTTTGGTGTGGACGTGAGAACCAAATTACCTGCTTCCACACCGGAGGGATTCGAAGTCATAGAAAAAAGAAGCAATTGAAAATCACAATTATCACATTAATATTGATTTTGTTTCATACTAACATCACTAGATTGTCCTGTAAATAAACCTTATACCCCTTACAATTTGGTCTGCATATTTCTTCCGTTTAATATCTTACATAAAAGTGAGACAGAATGAACGTAAATCATTTCTCTGTAAATCAGCTACTGGATGTATTACATGTTACCCACTTGATGTTTCTGTCATTGAAAAATTAACTGCAGATATGATTTTACCCAGTGAAGCAATGAGATATGAAGCAATAAATTACATCCCTTCATTAGATCAGGAGTATGAGTCAGGAATGTGCATTTTTCTACTTTGCACGATACGCAAACAAATAAAACCACCTGTCGCTTCCACTCCAAAGAAGAATTCACAAAAACTTTTGAGGCTTCAATTTGGCATAGATTTCCCACTGATCCAGAACAATTAGAGCTCCTCATCTGCTGGCTGTCTGTAGACTGCTTCTGAGGTAACTTACCCACAAATATCTAATCTGACATCTTCAAGGTCATTCAGAAATGAGAACAATCAGGACTCCTATCTCTGATTGTTTGAAAGAAAATGTACAGATGTGTATGAAAATTAATCTTCAACCATCCTTTGACAAAGCAAAGATCTTTGCTGCTCAACATAATTTGTGTGGTTAAATAACTTTCCACCTCCGCTATCTCGTTGTATCTGCACCCGAGACTCATCCAGTCCAGCAGCTCGACTGTCTGGGATTTTGAACTGATGCTGTTTCTGTTGAGAAATACTTTGCAAAACTTGGATGCTAATGCTTTGGCACTAATACTTTGGCATGTTGTTTCTCGCAAAGTAAAATACAATTGAAACCTGAGACAGGCAAAGATTAATTTTTGCCATTGTGATGAGCTAATGCAGTTGTTGCTTTTCATAAGCTTTCAGAGTTACAGGAAAATTGTTTCTATTTTGTAAATATTTGCTGTGAATTTGTTCAGATTATACTAAGCACAAATAGGTTGTGAATTTAAACCAGTGTCTTCTTTTCATATTGTTTAAATATCTTCATTGTTGCTGAATGGAAAGACTCAGAAAAAACTGCATTGGAATTGGCATAAATGCAAACTGAAAAAAGAAAAGAACAGAAAACAAACTTTTTTTTAAAAAGGCGTCACAAATTGCAGAACTAAACGAGAATGACGCTGGAGAAAAGATACAAAGAACTGCAGATGCTGGAAATCAGAAACAAAAATAGAAATTGTTGGAAAAACTCAACCGGTCTGGGAGCAGCTGTGAAGAGAAGGCAGAGTTTCAGGTCCAGTAAACCTTGTTCAGAACTGACTGTAACTGGGACAAGGTTCGTATATATGGTGGGAATGGAGGTGGGCAGGTGCGGAGGGAGTTAAATATTAGATGGAGATGGAGCCCAGAGAAAGAGAACAACAGTTGGGCAGACAAAGGAATGGATAAAGATCAGCATGGGAGAATCAGTAGCTGCTAATATGGACCATTAGTGGCTGACAATGGATTGTCTGTGGTAGCAGCCCCCGTGACGACAAGGCCTGGTGTATGAGGGCTAGGATAAGGACATGGGAGAAGGTGCTCAAGCTTTAAAATTAATGAACTCAACATTGAGTCCTGAGGGCTGCAGGGTTGCCAAGTGGAAATTGAGGTGCTGTTCTTCCATCTTGCGCTGAGCTTCGCTGGAGCACAGCAGCAAGTCTGAGACAGAGACGTTAGCAAGGTAACACAGTGGTGTGTTGAACTGGCAGATAACAGGAAATTCAGGTTCATTTTTGTGGACAGAACATAGGTGCCCATCCTGCATTTTGTCCCCCCAATGTAAAGGAGACCACATTGTGAACAGCAAATGCAGTAGACTAGATAGAAAGAAGTATAGGTAAATCACTGCTTCATGTGGAAGGTATGCTTGGGCCCTTGGATGGTGAGGAAGGAGAACATAAATGGGCAGGTGTTATATCTCCTGTGATTGCAGGGGAAGGTGCAGTGGGGGTTTGAGGTAGTGCTGGGAGTGGAGGAAGAGTGTATCAAGATGTCCTGGAGGGAATGGTCCCTGCAAACCGCTGACAAGAGAGGGAAGGGAAACATTAGTCTGATATTGGCATCCCACTGGAAGTGGCAGAAATGATGGCCAATGATCCTTTGGATGTGGACGCTGGTGGGAAAGTGAGGTCCAGGGAGACCCTATCGGTGTTGTGAGAGGGAAGAGAAGGGGCAAGGGCCAAAGTGTGGGAGATGGGTTCGGACCCGGTTGAGGGCCCTGTCAACCACAGTGGTGGGGAACCCTCGGTAGAGGAAGAAGGTGGACATTTTGGATGCCCTTTGTGGAACATCAGAACAGATGCGATGGAGATGGAGAAAGTGGAAGAATGGAATACAGTCTTTATGGGAAGCAAGGTGTAAGGATGACATAGGCCTGGATTTTTATAATGATAGAGACATCGCTGGCTTAGCCAAAATGGTGCCAGAGACTAAATTCTGGAATTTCTGCCCCCAAACCTGGCACCTACCACTGTTGCTAGTGGCGAGGGGTAAGGGGACAACTTGAACTTTGTATATCCATAGTTCATGGAGACAATCGCATGTATTAAAATGCAGTCAGTCAATCAGCTCTAATTTTCATTAATGGCATGTCTAAAATACCACTTGTGGGCTTTAAATCTTTCAGGAGAAGATCAAAACCTGCTGGAGTTCCTTGAAGTAGTCAGGTACATGTTGGAAAGGTAGGTTCTCTTTTGGTTAGGTGCCATATTTCCTTTGAGTGAGGCATGGGACCCTTTGAGAAAAGTCAGGTGCCTTTTCAGAGATGTTAAATGCCCTTTGGAAGAAGTCAGGAGCCCTTTAGAATTATTGTAAGTGTTCACGGAGGTGCACAAAAATAGATAAACTCATTGGAACAGTCAAACTGTTTTGAACTGTCAAGCTGACGAGGCATTTATATCTCCTGGCCTTTCTGTAAGACAAATTGGTGCTGGGTATTCATGCAGTCTGTTGACATAAGACTAGCATTATAGGATTTGCTGTACATGACTGATTTTCACACCTGTCACTATCACAGCAGGATGTTAGCCTACAGATTCACTGACAGCTCAAAATGCTTCTGAAGTCTTTGAAGTGGAACTATGAATACAAGTGTGTATTTTATAAAGGATTGAGTAGTGGCAGTAAGTTAAATACAGTGAATGAGCTTTTTTTTTAATCAATGAGAGTGTTTTTATTAAACAATTAATTTGTGATTTTATTACTAGATGTTTAGAGCTGTATCTTATTTCATCTTAGCATCGTCTCTGCAGTATGCCTGTGGTTGATATGCAGAAGGTCTGGCAGCATCTGTAGAGAGAAAGCAGAGTTAATGTCTTGGGTCCAGTGACCCTTCTTCAGAACTAGAAGTCTCTGGATCCAAAATGTTAACTCTGTTCCTGGCTCCACACTTGCTGAAAGACCTGTGGAGTTTCTCCAGCGATTTCTGTTTCTATTACCTAAACACAATTTTTGTTTTAAAATCCGATGGTTACCTATAAGTATTTTTAAACAGTTATGTGCAGCTGATAAGAATCACCCTCTTTGACTGTGCTTCATTGGGAAAATTAGTGCAGGTTATTTGGTGAACCAATGATTCTGCCTTTGGAATATGAAGCTGATTAGAATTATACAAGCGCAAAGTGTCCTCTTCCATTTCTTTTCTGTGATTCACCATACAAAAGCTAAATCCAAGCAGCTAAGTGAAGCAGCTCCCTAGTTCGAGTTGTAAAAGTCTAGGGGCAGACAGACAGAGCCTACTCTGTTGAAATAGAATGCAGAAGCCCTGAAACCAACAATGGTGTGAAAGACCCTTGAATCCCACTCTTGGAGTTAGAATTAGAGGAGTTAGAACTCCTGACGTCATCAAGGCAGCAGTGGAACTGGAGAACCCTGACTGCAGGGTGAGTGTGGGTTCAGCATGGGACACAGCATCGGAGGCAGCATTGATAAGATGGGCCCGGCAGTGAAGACATGGTGCTGAAAGAGTGGCAAATCTTCCATTGGTGGATCTAGCGCAAGAGGTGACAAGGCAGTGGAGGAGTGGTGGTGGTGCATGTGTCGTTGGTGAGCTGGCTCGGGGCTCAGGACATCTTTCAGTTATATCTTCTATCATTTTTATTCTCAAACTATTCTCTTCCAGTTACATCTTTTATCAATTTAATTCTTAAACTTTTCAAAATGGCGCTGGATTGTAGTGACTGTTGAGGTTTTTCATTGTATTTTACTGTTTTATTTACTGTAAAAATGCAAGCCACAATAAATAAATCATTCATTCGTTCAGAATGTAGAACTTGCTATGACATGAATGAGGTGAGATGAATAGCATCTATAGAGCTTTCTTGATAATAACATAGATGTGAGTCGAAAGCAACTGTCTTTGAAATCAAGGCATTTGATCAAATGTAGCAACAACAATCCTTAGCAACACCAAAGTCACTGGGAATTGGTGGAGTGGTGTGAAGGTTTTGCTGGGAGGGGGGCTCGTGGAGAGGTGGTTAGCAGAATAACTCTGAAGTGTTTGAGTCATTTCTACCACAAAGGAAATTGGTTATGGTTGCTGGGGGCCAATAATCTCAGCCCTGAGATATTGTTTCTGAAGTTCCTCAGGGTAGTATCCTAGACCGAACCAAACTCAATTGCTTCTTTTTTGGCTTTCCCTCCAAAGTAAGGGCCGGTCGAGGATTTTCACAGATGATTTTACAAAGCTCAGAAACATTTGTGACTCTTTAGATACTGAAGCAGCCCAAGTCCAAATGCAGCAAGACTTGGATGAAATTTAGTGTTGGGCTGATTCATGGCAAGTAACAAACCACATCACACAAGTGCCAGGTATTGGCCATCTCCAAAAAGAGAGATTTTAACTATTTCCCATTGACATTCATTGACATTACCATAGCTGAATTCCCCACTATAAGTCTGGAGTTACCATTAACCAGAAACTGAACTGGACCAGCCATATAAATATTGTGGTTACAAGAGCAGGTCAGGGGCTGGAAATTCTGCAGTGAATAACTCACCTCTTGACTCCTCAAAGCCTATTCACCATCTACAAGGCACATGTCAGGAGTGTGGTGGAATGATCCCCAGTTGCCTGGATGGGTACTGCATCAATAACACTCAAGAATTTCAACACCATCCAGGACAAAGCAACTGCTTGATTGGCTCACCGTCCACTATCCTAAATTTTCATTCATTTCACCACAGAGGCACAATGGCAACAGTGTATATCACATATAAGACACCCTGCACCAACAGGTGTTAGCACTGCTGCCTCACAGCACCAGGGACCCGGGTTCTATTCCAGCCTCGGACGACTGTCTGTGTGGAGTTTGCACATTCTCCCCTTGTCTATGTGGGTTTCCTCCGGGTGCTCTGGTTTCCTCCCACAATCCAAAAATGTGCAGACTACGTGGATTAGCCATGCTAAATTACCCATAGTGTTCAGGGATGAGTGGTACAGGGGGATGGGTTCTGGGTGGAATGCTCTGAGGGTCGGTGTGGACTTGTTGGGCCGAAGGGCCTGTTTCTACACTGTAGGGATTCTATGGAGGACTAACCAAATACACAGTGTCTGCTATCTAGAAGGACAAGGAAAGCAGGTAAACAGGAATACCATCGGCTACCAGTTCCAGTTCAAGCCGCACATCATGCAGACTAGGAGCAGCATTGCTGTTTCTTCACCATTGCTGGATTAAAATCCTGGAATTCCATTCCTAATGGCATCATAGGTGCACCTACACAATATAGACTGTAATAGTTTGAGAAGGCATCTCTCCACCGCCTTCTCATGGGCAATTAGGGATGGATAACAAATCAATACTGCTTAAGCCAACAATATGCACTTCCTTTAAAATAATACATTTTAATAAGATACACTTAAAAGTAATACACTGTTATTCAGTGTGGGCAATGAAGAAAGAGAGAGAGATGTTCAATATACTCCATTGTCTGTGGAGGATATGGAACACACACATGCAAGCAATTGTTTTCTCTGCGTTCCTTTCCCAGAGGCTTTGGAAATCTGTATTTGAGTGCAAAGTTCTTCATTGATTTAGTGCCCTCTGGGCACAGATTGTGCTTCTGTAATCATAACTTGGTGTGAAATCTGGCGAAGACGTGTAATAGTGAGTGAAGTGACTTTTGCTCACTTAACTATTTTCCTCCCAATCTATTGCAGTAAGGTTCAGGTCACACTATTACTTTAAAAGCTACATAACAACGTTCAGACAATTGAATGGCTCACAATGGGTTTATATCAATACATGACAGACTGTACTAATAGGTGTGTAAATAAACAGAGCCAGTTGATGCAATGATTTATTAAAGAGGTCTATGAATTTAACTCAAACTGACAAAATACTGTCTCTGTTCAACTGTATTCTGCTCCTTGGGATGATTACACTTAAAAATAGATCAAATACAAACTAAAACATTAAGGAAAGTGTAGTCAATATGCATTATTTCACATCTATTAATCAAAGTTTACCATTCCCAGAAAATCAGAGGTGACAAATAACTTAGCCAGTAAGGGAAAAGGTTTTAAGAGAATTTGCAACAATTATTTTGCACAATACATATTTAATAAAAAAACAACTTCAGAATAATTACAGTAATTGCCAATATGGGCAGAGAAGCACTGAAGATATTTCATGAGTCCTTAGATTGGAATAGATAATTGCAAGGTTAGTCTTTTCAAGGAAGAAGACCAATGCTCATTAAAATTAAGAAAACTTATGAATTCAACATGTCAAATATTGATCTTAACAAAATAACAGAATCATACACTGTGTCTCCAGACTTAAATTAGAACTTGTAACTGTCAAGTTGAAAGAAATCCAATCAGATGTATATTGACCATAATATTAATGGCTCCATTCTCATGATGGTGAGAAAGGTTTGAAGTGGGGGGATAGTTACTTAAATATTTCCTTCTTAGGCAGTCTCATGGGATCAAACAAGTTTGCTTCCACTCTGGTTCAATGGGTTCTGAAGGTTGCTGATAATTCAAATGCATAACCCACAGATTCTGTCACACATGGGGTATGGTGCTGATTGAAAGGTTGTGTAGACAAGTGGAATAGAGATTTGAAGTGCAAGCTCCAGTACCAGGACTTTGCCTCTGTGTGTTTCCAAGGAAGTCTCTCAATGTATTCTGCCAATCCAAATAAACCTTCTCCACCCCAGGGTCCCATGAGTTAGCAGGGACATTTGACGTTTTCAGGGATGCTTCGAGGACAACCCGAAACTGTTTCTGCTGCCCATCTGGGAGTTTATTGCTGTGGCTGAGTTCTGAATAGAGAAGATGCTTTAGGAACCTGCTATCAGGCTATTTAAAATGGGAAATGTCATCAAAATACTGTGCATGTGCAGGCAATAATTATTACAGTGCATGAGTTTGTTCACTTGAGCACCCACAGTGCAATTGGGAGCCTTATTTAAAAATCACTCTTGCTGTATTCTTTTCCTGACTTCTGGCCATGAAAGTAGCAGCGGGTGTTAGCTCCACATTTTTTTCTGGCACTCCTTATGAGTCAGACACAAGAAGGATGATTCCCACTAATCCTTCAAAGAAACTTGGCCCCCTCCACTCACCAGTCGATTTCACCTCTGACTGCCTCACCACTGCAATTGTCACCCTTCCAACCCAGATAATCTTGTTATATTTCATATTTTTGTGATTCCCAGCACCTCACCAAGACCAATTCCTCAACCAACTTGACCAGCTGGCAGGCAGGAAACCAAATTTTAGAAATGGTAATGAAATCCTACATTAGGATTAGTAGGGACTTCACATCTCTGGCTTTGTGGAGGTCTTCCACCATTTTTGAACTCCCCTATACTCTGTTCATAAATATTAGGCTACTGTAATTACTGGTATGCTTCATAATGGAATCAGAAAGAGACTGAGACATGACCCAAACTAACATTGGATGTTTATATTGACATAGGGAAATCTTGTTATTCACCACAGAACATTTGAAAGGAATAGGCTCTTAGGAAAGAATAGCAGTACTTAGTAAGGAACAAAGAGAACCTGACTCCAGATGTGCAGCATCTGACATAAATAGTGTAAATCATTCAGCTAAATTTTCACCACAAAGACAGGGAAGAGGAAATGGGATAGCAAGAACTGCAGATGCTGGAGTCAGAGATAACACTGTGTGGAACTGGAGGAGCACAGCAGACCAGGCAGCCTCAGAGGAGCAGGAAAGTTGACGTTTCGGGTCAGGACCTTTCTTCAGAAATGGGGAGGGGGAAGGGAGCTCAGAAATAGAGAGGGGAGGGTGGGGCTGGGGAAGGTAGGTGATATGGTGATAGGTGAGTGCAGGTAGGGAATGTTGGGGGTTTGTCAGTGGGATGGGAGGAGCGGATAGGTGGGTGAGAAGATGGACAGGTTGTGTCAGAGGAAATGAGGTTTCTTTTTGGATCGAAAACCTCCTCTGGTGAGAAACTGATTAAAGCTCCTGTGGAGATGGGTATCCTTTGCTTTGAGCCAGTTGGGTGGGGTGGGCAAACTGAAAATGGTCAGATTTAACATGTGACTCATCTCTGAGGCTGTTGGTTATCCTAAAGGGGAGATCTGCAGCTTGCTACAAAGCTTGTCACTGGGTGAGTGTAAAGTGACATAGTCATAGGCGAAGCAAAAGCCTGAACACTCCTCACTTCATTGATGCAGACCTATGTCTAATGCTGGTGACCATGAAGGATGGGGAGGGAGTCCTCTTCCCAGAGGATGGCAGGAGACTGCCTTGCTATGGAGTAGGGCCTCCTCCCAGTTCAGTGTCAGCTGCCCCTTATCTCCTGATAAGCTAACTTCATTCAGTCCCTCATCATCCCCCAGGTCCACAGTAGGATGACCAGCTCCAGCAAAGAGTTGATTTTGGCACAGGAAGAGTACCTGTAAGAATAGGGGGTGGTAAGGTGCTGCCTAGATCCTGTGAATGGTCAATGGGGTACCAAGTACTGCCTGAAGGGTCAGAGTATGGGGAAGGGGGCAGGCCCACAGCTCACACAGTTTCCAAAGCTCCCACCTGATGGCCCAGATCCTGCCCAACCCCAGTCACCCCCAGGACAGTCATGAGAATAAATGGGCCCTATTCATGCACAGAAGAGACAAATGATGACATGGATATCTGGGTAAAACACATCCCAGGAAGGCTTGACCCAGGATATGGTACAAAGGGTCAAATTACAGGATAGTCCCAGAAACTCTGGACAGTTTGGCACCCAGGTCCTCGGAGGGTTATATCATAGAGAGTGCTGAAGATCACTGCAAATGAACAAGACCCTTTCAGGAAGATAAACATGAACCACATGATGGGTCCATGCCTGGGAATCATATCTTCAGAAGTCCTATGTTGTTGTCCTACTGACTACATTGTACACAGTAGGTCAATAGACATCTCTTCAAGGGAATTCTCTTGTCCCCTAGGATCCACCAACATACAAGTTAAAGATCTGAAGCTGCTTGGATTGAAAGAAGATGAAAGAGTCATGGCGGCTACAAGGAAAGTTAGCACACACCTGGAAGAAACTTTTGGTCACAGGTCAGTTGAACATTAGGGAAGTGGAAGCCTTTCGTATTGATGCCATCCACTTATCAGTTATTAGGTGCTTTGGCAGCCATATAGATTTGATCGATGATACCCTGCGCCAAGGAAAATCCGGCGATGCACCTATAACCCAATGTCCTTTTCACTGCAAGGCCAAGTACTGCCTGAAGTGTCAGACTGTCATTAACTGAATGTACTGTCTAGCTCTGGCTAAGAGGGCATCAGTGACCAGCAAGAGGTTGTGGTGTGCATCTATTTTTGAGATGCTACTAAGGTCAGCAGCTAAACTTTGGCAGGAGCCATAAGTAAGGAAATTCAAAGCCACAGTAACTTTGACAGCCTAGCCTGGCATTGTACTTAGTATTCTAAGGTGCATCTATCTGCCTGCAATGTTGCAGTCTCCTGCAACACTGGTTCTCAGGCATCTCAGGAAAGCTCCATCTTTGGTGGTGGATTCTCTGTTGAGAGCTTGATCTCAGTTGCTTTCCTGTCCTTCCTTCCTTCTCCTATGGACTTCTGATGTCCAGCATCCTGCCTTTCCTGTGGAGGACGCTGCCCCTCATCACTACTGTGCCCAAAATCTGACATCTGTGTCCCTTTTGCCAGCTGGAACCCTTCTTTTGGGCAAGTGGCTACTTTATTATCCTTGGTAGCCTTTCCAATTGCACTCCAGTCACCATTCAAATCCCAGGTGCTGAGAATCCACTGTCCCTGCCACACGGACAGCTCCAAGGGCACCACCTTACCAAATGCTGTGACCCTCGTTTCCCTGCACAATCTCTTCTTAGGCTAGGCTGATACTCTGGAACAGTCCTCACTGGCTCCTGAAACTGTACCCACGTCTCTCTCTCTCTCTGTTTCCAGATGTTCTCTTTCTGAGGGTGTGGGCATGCTGTTTGGCCCTTGAAAAAAATTCACATCTCAAATCTTGACAAGCTCTTAACAAGCTTTTAAGTTGCTTCCATTAAGAGAATGGGATTCTTGTCACACCCTCTCTCTACCTTGATGATTTCTGTTGACACCTAGATCAGTGTCTGGAATTTGGCATAGTGCCCAACACTGATATTTTCGGGGCCCTCCCGGCTCTGTTCTTGACATTGAGTGGGTCCAATAATTCAGCCTATTGTGTCAGATTGAAAGGAACTGACTGTCTGGAGTGTGCCCAGCCCTCAACATGTATTACATTTCAATGTTTCAGAGAACGTCCATACACAACAGACCTGCCCAACAAACCCTGCATTGGATTCTCTGGATCCAACAAAGGCAAACTGATACTACAGCTGCAAATGAAGCTCACTGTGACTCAGTTGAAAGTTATATTCTCTTAATTGATGCTTTTGGTACTTTGGGGAAAAAGAGCTTTCAGGGGTATTTTGCCTGTGGACAAATGAATTCCTCTGCTGTCAGACTCAAATGGGGTCTGAGGTATACACTGTATGGAGAACAGGCATTCCCTGTGATTTTCCCTGAATGGCTGGAGAGAGGTGATAATGACAGGAGGACTGCTGAATCTGGAGAGCCATTAGGAGGCCCTCCTGCTTGAAAGCTGCAGCAGGATAGGTGAGGCCAGGAAAGGTGCATCCAAAAGTAAAAATGGCCTTTGGAACAGGTCATCATTATGGTCAGGGTCTTGGGGGGGGGGGGGGGGTGGTGGGGAGAGGAGAAGCTCTTACAAAACAGAACAAAAACAGAAGTTACTGGAAAAGCTCACCAAGTCTGGCAGCATCTGTGAAGAAAAAGTCAGAGTTAATGTTTCAGGTCCGGTGACCCTTCCTCAGAACTGGAGGTGGACTTAAGGTGGACTTGGGCAGCAGTGCATCCCAGGCAGACATTGATAGCCCCCAAGTCTACTTTGGAAAGCTAGCCCTCTGGGTCTGCTATCAGTTGGCTACCTGCACCACCACCTGTAGAGACTTAATTAGAACTTAGAGGATTTTCTGAGACCAATCTCTCTTACTGAGCCGTTCATAGTGTCAATAGCCTGCTGCTTGCAGGTCAATTGCCCTACCATTCCAGTCCACCCCCCACCCACCTTCCAGAAAATAGGCCAGGGCTGGATAGAACCAGGACATCTGCACACCAGCTGGGGTGCAAAATTCCACATGTGGACACTGCTCTGCCTGCTCCTGTTAGTGGTTAAAAACTCCGTTCACTGTCTTTGGTCCCTGCCATCATTTTTTCATCACCATCAACTCCATCTCTGTCTCAGGTAATTACTTGAGACTGACTCAACCTTACCTCGCAACCACACAACCTTAGTGTCATATCCGACTCAAAAGTTAACTTTAAACCTCACATCTCTGTCGTCACCTGAAACATCTGCATCTGAAATCCTCATCCATGTCTTTGTTACTGCTAGACTTGATAATTCTGACTCACTCTGGAAGGCATTCATCCCTCATAAATTTGAAACAAAAACAGAAACTGCTTGAAAACCTCAGCAAGTTTGGCAGCATCTGTGGAGAGAAATCAGAGTTAATATTTCAGGTTGAGTGACCCTTCCTCAGAATCCACAAGCCCCAGTCATCTATTACAACGTTGCTTTCTGACCTTGACCAGCTCTCAATTTGACAACATCTTCATTTAAAAGTTTTTACCCTGATTTTCAAATCCCCATGGCCTCGCTCTTCACTATTGTCCAGCCCCACAATTCTGCATTCCTACGGCTTTGGTATCTTTTGTGCACCACCTATTTCCATCACCATTGGTGGCCAGGCTTTCAGCTGCCTAGACTTTAAAATCTGGAATTCCCTCCCTACAGTTTTGTAGCTCTGTCCCTTCTTCTTACTAAAGACATTGTTACTAAATTACCTCAACAACAACTTAGAATTATATAGCACCTTTAATAATATAATCTCCCATCATGCTTTGCCTAAGCATTACAAAACAAAATATGTCACTAAGCCACACAAGAGATATTAGGTCAGATGACCTAAAGCTTGGTCAACATGGTACATATTAAAGAATGTCTTAAAGGACAAAAGTATGGTAGAGTGGCAGAGAGTTGCATGCTGCATATTAAAGACATTGGATTCAAACAAATTAAATGAAATTGGGGATGGAGAGGAGACCAAAATTAGAGAACAGATATCTGAGAGTTTGTGGGCTGGAGGAGATTACAGAGAAATGTAACAGTGAGGCCATGGAGGAATCATGTGTCAAGAATGCAACATCATTCAATCAGGAACCAATGGTCAAGCACAGGGGTGATAGGAGAATGAGTCTTGATACAAAAACTAGAAACAGGCAGTCTTAGTGATGAACTGATTACAAGATTTGAAGCTCATCTTGAAATTGCATGTGACACTAAAGATGTGAACAGACTGGCATAATCTCATACTGTTTCCAGCAGGAGGTATGGAGTTGGTTGCTAGGGAACAGAGTTTAGTATTCAGAGTTCTAATTCTGAGGAAGGGTCACCGGACCTGAAACATTACCTCTGACTTTTTCTTCACAGATGCTGCCAGACCTGCTGAGTTTTTCCAGCAACTTCTGTTTTTTTTCCCCAGAGTTTATTATTTACTGCTTTTGGTAATCTGTCTTAACACGTGGCTTGGTGTCAAATTTTATTTTGATGATGTTGTATATGTGTCTGAAAGGGTAACTACATTATTGAGCACATTAAGCACCACCCTCTGTGATGATGTTGTGGGGATTTCCTCAGCTAAAGCGAAGAGCTTCCAGGAGACAGACCTGGGGCTAGTGTGCTCCAAAGTCTTTGTCGTAATGAAGGTCTTAATCATGTAATCTGTAAATATTTGCAGTAATGCAATAAATTTCATACAGTTTACTCAAAAAGACTCTTCTGGTTAGACCAGAAGGTTGGATGTCCTAATGTATATTTGACTACTTCAAGTTTGAAGGCACCTACACATAACAGATAAAACTTCTTTGAAATGCTTAAATACGTTTTATTATATGTTAAAGGCACTATCTCAATGCAAGTTGCTTTTTATTGGAAGGCCAATATTTCAACACAAAGCCAAGACCTTATAACATGCTTATTAATACGCAAATCAAATTTCAGCTACACCATAATATTAATGTCAATGTTCCAACCGAAAATGAAACTTTATATAACTAATGTTCAAGATCGATGATTGTTGATGACATGTTCATACTTAAGGTTAATTCAACGTTGAAGAGTGAGATGTGTCAATACTGATTTGTCTTTATATGCATACAGAAAGTCTCCTTCCTGTACCTCCAATCTGGATATATTTCTGTGATTGACAGCCATTTGCAACTTAGTTAAATGATAAACAGTACAGATTTTGAAGCTCTGACGCTTTTATAGTTTGTTACCAACTGAATTTAATGACAAATGCTGGAAAAATGGAATGGACAAAGATAATTAAATTCATCTATATATTTTAATCATGCTTTTTGGGAAAATGTTTAATTTCATGATTCATATGTAGCAGGAATATAACTTCAGCTTAAGGGAAACTAAATTCATAAGGTAATTGGAACTCTGGAATTCTGAAGTTGCCAAATTGCCCAAAGTATTTATGCATTAAAGAGGCTGTCCACGTGTAGCTACAAGGTCAGAGTTAGAAGGATGATAGCTATAAAATGCCAAGTAAGTACATTTAGCCGGAGAAGTGAAAACAGTACATTTGAGCAACGTCTTTGTTCGAAATTTGAACGATTCTTGCATTTCTCTAGATCAGTCACCTGAGAATTGTCAACCGTGGGGGATTATGGAGTGCCTTCTTCTGTTCAGCTGCACCAAAAGTTGTCTCCATCCTGTGCCTGTTCCATGATGGCATGTAAGCAGTGTTCCTGAGTAACAGATCCAATTCAAGTTTGGACCAGAGTCAAGCAAGGTTATGTCACTGCTATAATACTCTTCCCAATCTTTGTTGACCTGGAGTGGAGTGAATCAATAGAAGGAATGGGAACTTGTTCAACATCCGCCACTTGCAGGCCAGTTTCAACATCATCTCGTCCTGTGTCATTGAACTACAGTATGCATACACTGATTACGTCTGCGTGTGCCGAGCTCCAAGCCCTTGTCAACATCTTCACCGAGGTTTACAAAAGCATGGGCCTTAAACTGAACGTTCATGAGACAAAGACCCTGTAAAAACTTGCTGTTACCACACTGCACTGCCCAACAGTTATCACCAACAATGACAAGGCCTTAGACATCTTGGACCACTTTCCACAACAAGGTCCAACACTGCCTTCAGGGTACAAGTACAGCCTTCAGTCACCTGAGAACGTGCATCTCACATGTGGTCTAAGCTGATGATTTATAGAGCAATATTGATAACTTGCCCTGCTATATGACTTAGAGATATGGACTTTTACAGCAGGTACCTCAAAACCCAGGAGAAGTACCAACAGTGTTATCTCTGTAAGATGCTGCAAATTCATTGCCAGGATAGGTGCACCAATGTAAGCGTTTTCAGTTTGGCCAACAGTGAAGCATTGGCCATTATCAATCAGCAACTCTGGGCAGGCCACATTGTTCATATGCATGACCTGACACTCCTGAAACGTGCTCTACTTGGAGCTTCAGTACAGCAAGTAAGCCCCAAGAGGGTAGAGGAAATGCTTCAAGGACACTCACAAAGCCCCCAGGAAAAGAAAGCACAGGATTCCCATCAACACCTGGGAAACCTTGTTCCAAGATTGCCCAAAGCTGAAGAAAAGCATCTGTGACTGATCTGCACACCTCAAGACTCATTGCTGATAGCAAGCTGAAGTGAAGCATCAATAAAGAAAGGAATGCACAGCAATCCAGGCATCCCATCCTCACAACCACCACCTGTAACCTGAGACTGCTGGTTGTGCATGGACTCTTAAGTCAACCGAGAACTAATTTCTGGTGTGGAAGCAAATTGTCCTTGCCAACATGGGACGCCTAAGAGAAGAGCAAGTTGAAAACTTTGCCAGTTCCTTCTCCTATTTTGTTACATCATGAATTGCCTCTACATCCTGCTTCATGTTTATTGTGAAGTTGCATGACATGTCACTGCCAAGTAAACATTCTGAGCACCTTTGCTGGGCTATGGTGAAGTATTGAGCAATGTACACGATGAAATCATTGCTTTGGCTTCCCGGTACTGTAATCCACAATTCTGTAATTCTACCTGATGTGCTGCTGTGGTATCAGGGTTTCTCTTTGGAGTCACCCACTATGACTGCAAAATAACAGCCCCAGTCCTCCAGCAGCCACCTGTTTCAATTTACATGGATGCATTTACATAGCACTTACTATGCTAATATATATATAGTCTAATATGCATTGACTCTGCAGTAATGAGATTGATTCTTACCTTTACTCTGAAATGAACTGCCAAGCCTTCCTTTGATGGTGAGTTGCTGATCTTGCAAATATGGTAGTCACTCGGCTTTGCCAACCAACTTGATGCAAAGCAGTGATATCACATCAACAGTCTGTTTAAGCACTGTTAATAAAATTGGGTAGTGCACAAAACAAGCTGCTGATGCACTACCACTCATTTTAGATTGGCCCTCCCATCCCAATCCCCCCAAAAGCAATTTCAACTGCTAGATATCAAGGAAGATCATTTGTTCTTAGAAGGACCATTGAATAGCAGGGCATTATATAACAATGGGCTGAGCAATTAGTGGAACCTAACACTGTTCTCAATATAGGTGGCAATGCATGGGCACAGTGTTGATTGATGGATTATGTTTACCATTTCATACCACTAAATAAGGCTGATCCCACAAGGTGGGTTGAAAGGTCTCCTTTCTGCTTTAAAATATCCATGAACAATATTCTTCTCCTCTCAGGATTATTATGTTGTTTATTGAGCACTAGAATATGATTACAGTGCGAAATCATAGCATTGTCAGTGGCTAGATAGAGTTCCTGAAGTCTACCTTCAAGTTGGTGGACAATGCTTGATAACATGCCATTGCTGGACTGACCAAAGCTGCAGCCTGGATGGTCTTGGCAGCCCCACTGATGTTGTAGCCATACAGAGGCCTTAGCCAATTCAGAACGAATTCAAAGGGGTTGTTGACACTTTGGGAGATCAAAGCTACATGGATGAGCAAAGGAGTTTAGAATGAGAGAACGATGTCCATGGATGCTTTCATTCATCATAGGTCCTCAGCGGTTACTCCTCTGTGTGGTGGGTTTATTCATATGTGATAACATATTATATAAGTCATATGATACAACATAATTTGACCCCAAGCCATCTATGACCATATGAATGGTGAATGGCCAAAAACTGGGTGAGGGTTTTGATTTTAAAAAGCAGGAGATAGGAAAGGAAAGATTTAGGGAGGAGATTCTACAGCTTGAAGAACAGATCGCATCCAGTGGAGGAGTGATCGATATTTATTTTCTATCACAGAGGCCTATGAAAGCTCCCTCTTTGAGTATGTTTATTGCAGAGATTAATAGATTTCTTATTACCAGTGGTGTACAGGATGGTGGGGATAGGTGAATGACAGGCATTGAATATATCAGCCCATAATTGTACTAAATAGCAGGGCAGGTCTATTCATGTTCTGAAAAATAGAGAATGAGCAAAGGACCATAATTGGAGGAGAACATACATCTTGGAAGGTTGTAGAGGTGGAGGAATCTACAGAAGTGGGGATGAGCAAAGCAATAGAAGAATCTGAAAACTAGGATGAGAAATTTTAAATAGAAGCGTAGTTTAATTGGAAGAACGTATTTCCAGGAGTTCAGAGGTGTGATGGGTGACAGGAAATTGGGCATGCAAGATATTGGCAACAAGCTAAGGTTTATGAAAGATGGAAAATACTAAGTATACCAAGTCAGCATTAAAATGCATGAGTCAAGTCAAGAAGTAACAAGAACATAGATGAGCTGAGGCAGGGTTGGAGACGCCAAAGTTAGGGATGAAGTAAACTGCTTTGTAATGTGAAAGTGATGTGTTTGGAGACTTATTTCGGAGTTGACTAGATACTGACTTGAGAATCTTGTTCAGTCTCAGATAGTTGCCAGAGTCAACGACTTGAATCCAAATCTCCTGGCTCAGAGGTAGGGGCAATTCCACTGCAGAGCTCTATGTCATCCATATTGTATCATATGATTATGTAACTTCCGGTCATTTCACTGGGAATATTGTTGAAAAACAGCATATTTTGTCTAAGCTTTTCATCTTGCACTTATGAGGACAATTCTTAAGTATCAAATGTCCTGTCGAATGCAAGGTGCAAAACTTTGACAAATTGTTGAATTTTTTAAAAAAAAACATTACTTAAGTTTTGTGCTGCAACCAAACATTTCACAAGGTGAAAATCACGATTTATGTGCCAACTGCTATTTCAAAGTATAGTGCAGAAGTAGTAACTTTGTTGTTTTTGTTTGTCCATGAAGAAATACATTCATGTCAGTTTATACCCGAGACACAATTTAATAGTAACGTTCATCCTTCTGTTTATAGAAGTTGACATTGCAATGCGGAGGCTAAAGGTTATTCAAAACACATTATCAAGGGCTGTCTAATCAACACTGGGGGTGGTTACATCTGTACAGCTACAGAGCACGTCAAGACACACTTACTTACACAAATCCATACTCAACCTAAAAATACAGCAGTGGCAAATGTGGCTTTTGCCTTGCCTGTTTTACTACTGTTCGACTCCAGCTTTGCCCATTGCCCCTTGGTCACCAAACCATAACCAAGTCCGATAAGAAATCAATGGTCCAGCATCCTTGATCTCGGACAAGTATTGTAATAACGTTTGCATTTAGGTAGCACTTCTTGAAATGAAAGGTTCACATACACTGGCTTCACATCAAAAATCAAATTCAATGTCAAATTTTGAGAAGTTTAGAATTGAATACCCTACTCCCAACAGCAGGTGGTGCTGTGGACCTGGAGCCCAAGGATCACCAAGCTATGTACTGGTGCCTCAAAGGAACATTTATAGGCAAATCTTTTAAGAAATATATCTGCACCATCTGCTGGCATTTTAAATTAAAACAACAGGGAAACTTGAAGATTATGAAGTGTGATTGTGTTGCTGTTGTTGCATTTTTTGTGAACATTTTAGATTAAATAACTGTATCCTTGCCCCACCTTCCTACTTCCCATCCACCAACTGTCCTTTACTTTTATTATGGCTCCGGATGATGTTGCCAAAGTACATCAGATGCTGGAAATCCAAAATAAAAACAAGGCATGGGGAAAGTCAACAGTTCTTGCAACATCTGTTGAGTGAAACAAAGTTAAAGCTTTGAGCTCAATTGGCAACATCATCCAGACCATGAGTTTTCAAATCCATAGTGTCCTACCTTGCCAGCTCTCAACTCCTCCCTGTTGCTAAATGATCAGACCTCACCTAACACTCAAGACTGCACGAGCCAAAATTTCATCCAATTAAACAATGGGAAAACCGGCTTTGGTTCCTGTCATTTCTAGCTACCGCATCTATCCCTCTCACGAATAAGTCACAGATAAAGCTAGTCTGTTCACATTTAATCAGAGGTGAGCATTTGAATTCTCATTTGGACTATCGTTAAGACTGCCTATTTCCATCTCTGAAATATCACCAGTCATAGCTAATGTTGTTGAAAAACACATTTTTGCTTTTGCTACCTCCAGACCCAATTATTCCAATGCACTCCTGGCTGGTATCCCATATTTTACCCTTTGCACACTGGAGATCATCCAAAATTCTGCCTCATCTCTCAGCATGTCCTGTTACCTAGTGCAGCTGTACTCATTGATCTCAACTGGGTCCTGATTAAATGAAATCTTCAACCCTTACATTTTCATCCAAATTTGTAAAGCCTCCCATTGATATGCCTGTCCCTCTGTAATCTCATGCACCAAAACCCTCTCAGTTATCTGCATTAATTTTCTAGATCTGGTTGGTTATACCTAGGCCCTAAAGTTCCAAACTACTATTCTTATACTCTCTGCCTCACTTCCCTCTTTTAAGACATTTATTAAAACCTTGCTCTTTGACCAAGTTTTTGGCCATCTGACCTTACATTAGCAAGGATCACAAATTGCAAATCTGAAGTAAAACTAAAATTTATAGCAATAAATTTTATTACAAGTTTCAATTTGAAATGTCTGCATATTTCAAGCATTTTTTTGTAAAGCATTTGGCCATGTTTATTAATAGGGAGAAGTAATTATTGACACCCACATTTGCTGCAACTTTTAAAAAATCCTGGAAAGTGACATTATTTGGAGCATAGGACCATCTCCAGATAAGTGCAACACAACGTTTTAAATTTCTTCCAAAGTGCTGGAGAAGCTCAACAGATCCAGCATCTGCAGATAAACTCTGTTCACAAATGCAGCCAGACATGCTGAGTTTCTCCATCTCTATTTATATTTCAGTTCTCTAGCATCCACTGCACTTAAAGAAACTAGATTGCCTCCAGAAGCTGGCAAGGTAGGAGTGGCTTACATTTTCCACTTTGAGGAAGAACATTGTAACTCATACCATTTTAGATCATTTCTACAGAGAGCTTTTATATAGGAAATAATTTAATTCACCATTGCTATTTACAAGGAACAATTTAGTGAGCAAAAGACTAATTAGTACTCTTGCACATGTTGACACAGGCAGGAAAAAAAACCTTCACATTATACTATCGTGCTTCAAGAAATTGATCCTAGACCATTTTGTGAACCACATGAATGTTGTGACCACCAAAATTTACATCCATTTTTTAAAGAAACCCCATATTACAATCTAACTTTTTGTTACAGCACCAAAATAGCTTTAATCAGCTACAAACATTCTTTCTGACCATGCTGAATTTTTCCTCAACTTCTTTCCAGCCTTCAACTTGACTAATCACAGATCAACAGGACTACTTTGTCTTCCCTAAACAATTAGTAACAGCATCTCTCCAAACATTAATTCTTGATCCCTTCCCCATTTGTGATCCCAGGGTGAAATCAACAAAAAAAAGACATTGAGCCAGGCACATGTACAACCAGTTTACCCCTCTACTATCTCCACATACATGTGATTGCTTGTCCACCAACTTACTTAGATAAGACACAATTGTTTCCGGTTAAACATAATGGAAACCAAAGCCATTGTCTTCAATCGTTCATCCCAAACCTTCTATCCTTTCCATTAAGTCTAACCTTATCTCAGGCTAGATTTCTGTTCAACATCTTAGCATGCTATTCAATTCCATATTGAGGAGCCAACTCCATATGCAGTCCAAAACAAAGAACACGGAATCTGAACTTCATTATATTGCCCATTTCTGCTTTTACCTCAGCTTCATCTATAATGTTTTCTTCTCCAGGCTCTGCTCTCCTAGCTGGCCTCTTTTTCTCTTCCAGATAAAGATCAACTCACTTAAGACTCTTTTCTGACCCTGCAGTGAATCCTGTTCTTTTATCACTTTTGTGCTTTCTGTCAGACATTGCCAGTTAGTATCCAAAAGCCCACCAAACCTAAAAGAATCCTCCCCTCCCCCCACAACCTTTTCCTGACACTGGTCTTTTGTAGATCTTTAATTACTACCATATGCCATATCATTAAGTTCTTCAGATTCACTGCTTTACGATGACTGAAAGGCCAAGTTTTATTGTTATTAACTCATTTTTAGAATGTTAGCAAGACTTGACATTGAACAGTGACTGTTGACTCTTCTGTGAAAATCATGATTATTCAGTATTTAGTTTTTGAAATTTCTTAGAACACCTTGTAAACAAGGCCAAGGAACACAACAGAATAGACATTGTACAGTGTATGTGTGTTTGTAATAAAATCAAACACAATGTGTTTCAGGATTTTATTTTCAGAATATTTTACCAAGTCAATGAACTACTGTAGATACAAAACTGACTCCTTGTATGAAAATACAAGAAAGTCAATTTCTGAAAAAAACTGCTGTCCTGTGCATGAATCCATTTCTCTTCTGTAAAATATTTAAAGATCTATTTCACACGATCACGTTCACTTTAACTGGAGTAAAATAACAAGTGGCACATTTTATAGGGCTTTTCCAACTGATGCAATGTGATCAGACTGCCATTGCTCAGAATCTAGCCTATTCACATCCTAGGGAAAAATTTGGAGCACTAGCAGCAGTGGGAATGACTGTGTAAACTCCACAAGTAGTATGGACAATCCCTCACTCCAAATATTGGCAACTTAGCAGCATTTACCATTATCTGTGACAGACTGTGCGTATTACTGGAAATATTTCCCCTCCGGTGGCATCTTGAAAAACACATCCTAAATTGGGTTGCTTAGCTGCCTTGCTCTTATTGCAGAAAGACTTGCATTTATATACTGGATTTTTCAAACTTGTGATGTATGAAAACCTTTTCCAGATGTGATTTTTTTTTTTTAAAGTTACAGTTATAATGCAAATAAAGTGGTAGTCAGTTAGGTAGTCGGTTAGGGCACAACAAGATTCCAAAAACAGCAATGACAATGATTGGGTAATTGCATTTAGATGATATTGATTGAGGAAGTAATATTGGTCACAACACCGGGCTGCATGTCCTCAAAATAGTACTGTACAGTGTTTTATATTGACCCAAGAAAGTAGACAAATCTTGGTTTAATGTTCCACCTAAAAATGCTTATCCAGGTTATGTGTTCAAGTACGGAAGTTAATGGGTGCCAGAGTTTCCTGTGCCTTCACCCAAAGAGTTAGCAGTGACTCATCCCCACAGAGGATGGTTGCCCCTCAATACCCTTAATTTGGGTAGATTGGCCAGCAGCTATGTAGTGGCAGCAAAGCCACCTGGAGTAGTCCTGGGGTCCCGCACCAGGTAAGTCAAGGGGTCTCTCAGTGGGGAGGGAATGTGGGGCTCAACAGGGGTAACTTGAGGGGAGGCTGTTGAACAGATTTACCTGCTCCCCCAACCAGTTTCCCCCTTTCACAAGGCTGTGTTCAAAACAGTAACATTCAAGTCTTCAGTCAATTCAGTCATTAAAATACATTGTAAAAGATTTCATATTAATAACTGCTATTACACATCTCCAGCATATTTTCTACCAGTGGCAGATATGTGGCACCTTGCGATCTACACCAACTTTATATTTTTATCCTGGCTAAAATAAAAAAAATTCATTATGGTTAAATATTCCTAGTTAAATTGAAACTAGTTTAAATATCTTCATGGATTTCCTCACCACTGTATGGCCCTTTGAACAGAACAACATTCTGATTTCAATAAAATACTTTGATCAGTCTCTGGGGTCAATATTTGCAAGTTGTCCTTTACAGGAGACATTGGGTGAGATTTTTGACTCGATTGAAGCTTCCTGGACTCCCTATGAAGAACAAAAATCTTTTGTTAGAAACTGAAATAGAGAAATAAATGCGTACATATAACTTTGTCTATATAATTTATCATGGCCCGAATTTGAAAATTTCTTAGTATTTGCTGAAAAACTGCACTATTTCCAATGGAAAGGATATATTTAGTTTCAATTTTCTGAAAGCTGAGATAGAGTCAGAGTCATACAGCACATAAACAGACCTTTCAGTCCAACTCATCCATGCTGACCAGACAACCTAAATAAATTTAGTTCCATTTGCCACCTTTTGGCTCACATTCCTCTAAGCCCTTCCTAGTCATATACCCAGCCATAATTGTTGTAATTGTACCCACCTCCACCACTTCCTCTGGAAGCTCATTCCATGCACCACCCTCTGCATGAAAAAAGTTGCCCCTTAGGTTGCTTTTAAATCTATCCCCCCCCTCACCTTAAACCTACGCCCTCTGGTTTTGGACTCTCCCACCACGGGAAAAAGACCTGGTCTATTAATCCTATCCATGCCCCTCATGATTTTATAAACTTCTGCAAGGTGACTCCTCACCCTCCAAAGTTCCAGAGAAAATACCACCACCCTATTCAGCCTCTCGCTATAGCTCAAACCGTCCAACCCTGGCAACATCCTTGTAAATCTTTTCTGAACCCTTCCAAGTTTCACAATTTCCATTCTATAGCAGGGAGACCTGAATTGCATGCAATATTCCAGAAGAGGCCTAACCAATGTTGCAGCTGTACAGGACATGACCTCCCAGCTCTTATACTCAATGCACAGACCAATAAAAGCAAGCATACCAAACGCCTTCTTCACTATCCTATCTAACTGCAACTCCACTTTCAAGGAACTATGAACCTCCTTTCCAAGGTCTCTTTGTTCTGCAACACTCCCCAAGACCTTACCATCAAGTGTATAAGTCCTGCACTGATTTGCCTTTCCAAAATACAACACCTCACATTAATCTAAATTAAACTCTATCTGCCACTTCACACTCCTCTCCCTAGTTACCCTTTTGTCCTTCATGTATTTGTGGAATCCTTTTGGATTTTACTTAACCCTATCTCATGTCCCCTTTGCCCTTCTGATTTCCCTCTTAAATATATTCCTACTGCCTTTATACTCTTCTAGGGATTCACGTGATCCCTGCTGTCTATACCTGACATATAGTTCTTTCTTTTTCCTGACCAAAACCTCAACATCTCTAGTCATCCAGTATTCCTTACATCCACCAGCCTCGCCGTTCACCCCAACAGGAACATACTATCTCTGGACTTTCATTACCTCATTTTGGAAGCCTTTCCATTTTCTAGATGTCTCTTTACCTGCAAACATTTGCTCCCAATCAACTTTTGAAAGTTCTTACCTAATATCATCAAAATTGATCTTCCTCCAATTTAGAACTTTAACTTTTAGATCTGATCTATCCTTTTCCATCACTATTTTAAAACTACTAGAATTGTGGTCACTGGCAGCGAAGTGCTCCCACACTGACACCTCAGTCATCTGCCCTGCCTGATTTTCCATGTTGAAATTTAACAGAAAATGAAGGGGAAACAGTGAAAAAGTACAGAGGCTTCACAAAATTACTGAGCGACTGTAGTTTACAAGCAAGTAGGAGCAGCTGAAATACGTGTACACTTTTGATGTACACACATTTGCAGTAGGTGTTGTAGGGTAGAAACAATGATACAGTAGAACAGTTTCATCTTCCAGTTGTATAAAGCTTCTTGCATATTCTAAAACTAGTGTAGTCCAAGAAACCAAGTGAAGAAAACTTTGACATCACAAAAATCATGAAAGCCCTATCAACCAGCAGTCGTACAGACTCTTGCAGCAAACAAACAAAGTTCATCAGCAGGATTGAAATATGGGGCCGAACCAGTTAACTACAAAGTTCAACTCAAATCAGGCAGGATGAGAACACAAAAATGTGTAATTTGCAACATTAGATCATCCAAAACTCCAGGTCGAGTACATTAATTTATTGTAATTTTAGGACAAAGAAGCCAGGTGCATATTAGATACATTTCACCTAGCTGGACCGGAGAGCTCACATTGCTAGAGAGTGGAGAAATTGGTGGCATGACGAAAGTGAGGATTACTTACTGCTAACCATGCTGATAGCCAACACATTTACTACATGTCAATTGTACACAAGATTTAGATCATGTAGTTATCAAAGCACCTCATCCACAGAATGGACCAGAAGAGGCTACACCCCAGATTCAGATTCATAGTTTTCTTCTTAATGATTGGAGCCAAATGAATAAAAACAGAAGTAAGCAGTCACCAACGTCAGTCGCAAACCACCATTACACGGGAAGCTCTCAATAAAAGCAAGTTTTGCCATTAGAAAGCAAGTCTCTCCTTCAATTATTCATTCTTCTTTTTTATTCCTCCTCTGAAAAGTGCCCCATTAATTTATTCATTTCATCAAGGTTTTATAGGATGCACACAGCTCTTGGCTGTCATGCCAGTCTATAAGATCAAATCATGTATCATGGCTCAGTCTTAACAGACAGGAAATGCAAGCATGAAAGAGGCAATGTCCTAAAACAAGCAGCATTTCAGCTAGCAGTACTTACCCCTTAAATCCAAATTTCTGCCATAAATCGCGGATGGTTGCTTGCAGTTCAGGTGTGTTCTCATTATTTGAGGTAAATGTCCTTTTCTGTAGTGACAGTGACCTTTTGTTTAAACCACTGGCTTTGGCTGGTCCTGGAAGCTTCAGTTTAGTGGACATTCTTAAAGATCCAGGGCTCAGCTTTTGCAACCCAGGAACCTAAACAAAACGTGCATTTGGTAAATCTACAGTTATAGTTAAATCCACCTCTGGTCACAGATTTGCATTAAAAGAAATGCTACAACCAAGAATTAAGGGCAAAATATATCTGTTTAAGCATCGGCTACCAAATAAGTAAACTTCTCCCCGGGAGAATTACAATTTACCTCTTCTTAAAAAGAATAGAAAGAAACATACATTTTCAGCCCAAATTTCTCCATCACCATCTCTAACGAGTAAAAAGATGTCCTTCAGATCACAGTATCAAACAGAGTAATCTGTTCAATGTACACGACACTGGAATAATCAGCTAAAAAGTGACTGAAGAATTCAAGAGAGAATGTCTTCAGGGGATTGGACTTTGGAGTGGATTTTGGCATCCCTTCCCACCAGTGAGAACATATGCAAGCTAGACTACTTTTCAAGAGCTTTCAAATTCTATCATTTAAAATTTTTATAAAATTGGAAATAAACCTGTTCGCCAAAGAATGATTATATGGGTCTGGAAAGTAAGAAAGAAACAGTACATTTACCCTGTGCTTTACAGTTACAATCACTTTTTCAGGTAATTCTGGCAGAGTGACAGGACTGCAAACCTGATCACATGATGTTGCTTTGTTACTGGTTTCCTTTCATAAAAGAGGAACAATGATAAGTGCATTATTAGACAAACTGATGTAATTTCTCATTTCAATTAAATTCTTAATCTAATGTAAGCACAAAGCATCTTACATCCAAGTCAGAATTCCGCGACATTTGAGAAGAGCCCAAGGAATCAAAACCACTGTATGAACTGTCCAGAGAAGAACTAACACCAAGAGGAGATTGTGGGCAGGCCATCATTTCAGAGTCATCATCTATGGATTCCTCACATAGTTCTAGAAGGCTTGGCTTGTTCTCGATTGCACTCTGATTGCTTTGTACTTTTCTGTCAATATCTCCACTTACAGGTGAAGATTCCACCTTTCTGCAGAATTGCTGCAATACAGATAAACCAGCAGCAGGATTGGGCTTTCTTGATTTTTCTCCCAGATCTCCAGACCAACTGAAAGCACTTATATTTTTTCTGGCCACTAAATTCAAATCTGAGCGAGCCGTATTGGCTTTAGGACTGGTGTTCAAAAGTTCACATCCATTTTTCTTTATATTTGTAAAGATGTCATTTTCCTCGCTATTAAAACAACTAATTGAGTTCAAATCCTTGCATCTTTCTGTTGCATCAGATAATGCTTTGGTTCCAGTGTTTTGATCAGATGAAACACAAGTTTCTTTGGGACTACAGAAGAACCTACAAAAGAAATATGGGAGAAAAATCAAATGCAAAGTGAAGTGATGTCCAAAGATAACATTTCACAAAGAGGAAAATATGGATCTAAGATATAAATCTAAATACATTTGATAAAAGCTATATGAACAATACAGTAACAAGCTTCTGTTTTTTTTAAAAACAGCTGTCTTTAAGTTAATTGCGTATCTGAAAATTAAAGGCCGAATCATTTAGTTTACTGACTGCATAACAAAATCACAAAATTAGCAAACTGAATTACAACAGGAATACATTGAAAATATTCAAAATGGAAACATTCATTTCATTTCTTAGGGAGGTAAAAAGAGAAAGATTAACTGTTTGGATTATTAACAAGAGATCAATCTAAGCTTTGGAAAATATTTTCTCAGCTTTTTTTTTACCCAATATCAAGTATATTACAGATTATTCACAGTCCACCTAATTCTAACTAATGTTGCATAATAGGGTTAATATCTGTGAGAAATAATGAGCAGAATTTTAGTACTTGCCAAAACAGTGGGACCATTTCCAAATTTGGACTTTGTCTCTCTGAACAGTGCACTCAATGGCTGCTCTTGATCAGAGCAAACCTGGCTTCTCTGAACAGTTATGTGGGAATGGTGGGATTGTGTGCCCATTTAGTCTAACCTAAAAGTTCTAATTAAAGGGACTTTAGCATAAGTCAAGAGAATTTAGTCAGGCTGGCACAACTACACAAATGAAGAAACTTAGGAAGGGAGTTTCAAGCAACTACTGGCTTTTATTCCCCTGGGCCTATATGTCTCAGAGTGACCAGTAGTAACCAGAGGTTGCACTCAAGAAAATAACCTTAATTTATGGAAAATTACGGATGTTTTTACAGAAAACAAAAAGACTGGTATCCTTCCTTGTCCTAAAGTACACTTCTGAATTATGTACCTGCAAACTATCTTGTTACAGAACTGCCCTCAGAACAATGCATTGATTACATAAAGATCAGCCACAGGGTCTGGATTAATGACACGAAAACAGCTTTCAACGAAAACAAAAACTAATCACTTTACCGGCTTCTGGTTCCAGGAACAACAATGGCACCTGAATCTTGATTTCTCTTTTGCAAAATGGTAGCAAACCGATTCCGCATCTTATGATGAGACCTTGGATTTTCATCCTTGACCGAGTGGCTCACTAATGAGTGTTGTTCCTCTTCTGAAGGAGATTGTGGTGATAGGCACTTTTCAACAACTTGTTTTTTGCTACTTGGAAAGGAGTACTGACTTAGCAAGTCTCCATCCGAAAGACCTTCATCTGGTAACCAAAAACAAAAACTACCTTTAAGACAATGCTAATGTATATAGTTAGAAATCAAAAACATACCTAGATTATGGATTTAAATTAAATAAACAGTAACTCAGAATCACACTGTTAAACAAGTATGTGACTGATATCTTCATTTACTATCATTGGAATATTACCACTACTGTAACCATGTCAACACAACAGTGCTTCATCTTAGAAATCTTCTTGATCACAGAACAGTAGTTTGTAGAAAAATCCATTTCAATGCATTACCACATAAGAAATTAAATCTTGAGGTTAGAAATTTCAATTTCAGAGGAAAAGACCCCCCACCCAACCAAGAGTATTCTTTGCTTTCCAAGATTGATCCTGTACTGGCTTTTTGCAAACAACAGCAAGGCTCAAATGGTGCCTGATATGGTCTGGTGGTCAGTGATGATGGTTACATCAGACATGCACTAGCATGTACCTTGAGACTGCAAAAATTTAGGCTGTTTCCTTGGAACAAGCAGGGTGCTTTTCTGGAGGCTAGGGCAAGGGATAGTTAAAAATCATCAGCTGCAGAAGCATTGAGGTGAATAGAAGGTTAAAAAGGTTAGATACTTGCGTATTGGAACCACAGCTGAAAACAACTCTGTGGAAAATGACTCTGCTAAGTCAAACAGAAAATAGGAAGATTGATGATCAAGGATCTAGGGACATGTGCTAAGATGGCTCTGTAATCAGGACAGTAGTTTTAGAGAGACCAGAGGAAATAGCAAACCAAGTCACATATGAAATTGATATTAAGGATGGAGTGTCATTCAGAGCATAGGCTGCTGGAAGATAGCATTTCTCACAGGTACAGGAGTAGACTATTCAGCCCCTTGAGCCTGTTCCACCATTCAATGAGATCATGGCTGACCTGTGGTCTGTCTACATATGCCTGCCTTTGGCCCATATCCCTTGATATCTTTGCTTAACAAAAATGTATCTATCTCAGATTTAAAATTAACAACTGATTTTGCATCCATTTCCATTTGTGGAAGAGAGCTCCAAATCCCTACCAACCTTTGTGTGTAGAAATGCTTCCTGACATCTCTCCTTCATGGTCTGGCCCTAACTCTCAGACTATGCCCCCCAGTTCTAGAATCCCCAGCCAGTGAAAATAGTGTATCTTTATCTAGTCTGTCTTTTTCTGAATGCGGAGCTCAACGTGGAGACATAATTTTAAAGTTGAGTGAGGTGGAATAACCTGAGGTGCTCAAAAGATGAGAACGTGGCAGAGGAGTGGCTGGAGGCACCCAGTGTGATCTAGTTACTTCAGTGATTTGGCCAAGAGTAGTTTCAGTCAGGGGCTAGCTATTACCAGCGGAAAGTTAGGTTTTCAACATCAATGAAATCTTCAGAAGGATGAGGGACAATGCGGGCTTTGGTCACAAGTAAACATTTATTTAGGGGAAGATGTAGAGCTGGCCAGTTATTATTGATCCATTGAAAGTGAAAAAGCAACTACTAGAGTTGAAGTCTAAAAGCTGCATATGATCATACAAGTCGGTTAGAACTAGGTTGGTTCAGAAAACAGGTTCAAGAAATTGAAAAAAAGACTCCAGAGTTCTCAGGATCCTCGGGAAAAGACAGTCCTGACAAATATACAACTTGTATATTGAGCCATATGATTAATGGAAAGCACCAATCTTTATTATCCAATAAACATTACTAGTTTACACTCTACTGATTGTCCTTTTCCCAATTTGTTTATTCCTTGACAAGACTTTTCCTGCTGAGCTTCATTATAGAATACAAATTCTTACATACTACTACAAAATAGAAAAGGAACAAGTCAAATCTTTGTTACCTTCTCTTGGTCTTTTAGCCATCATCTCTCTATTGGGAAGTTTTAATCTTTTAATGTTGATAACTTTCTCTTTACCCCTTGTGCAGGGTTTTTCTGGTGATATTTGTGCCTTTGGGACCAAAAGTTGATTTTCAGAAGGCCTGTACTCTTTACTCCAAATACTAAGCATGTGTGGCAGTTTCTGCTTCGTCACTTCTTTGTCATTCTGTCCAAGAGTAATTTTTGCTGGAGTCTTGGAACAAAAAGTGATATATAATTTTTTATTTAGTCTGAAATTACACTGTACTTTTCATGACCATTGGGCACCCTACAAGTGTTCCACCACCAACCTCAAACTTCTTGAAGTGTAACTACCGCTGTCATAACTCCTTAATAAATTTATCAAAATCCCATAAACAGCAATGAAACAACCTGTTTTTTCTGGGGTGCTTGAGGGCAAAATAGCAAACATAGATCCATCTATTTCAAGTTAAAACATCAGATATGTAATCTTTTACAGCATAAACTAAAACGATTGAAACCCAGATCTTAAAACAAAATGGTGTTTGATTAAAGTGACAGAATTTCATCATTCATTTTAAATATATTCCTGAACAAAAACAAAATTAATTTAGAACCTGATTTTAAATGCACCTGAGCTGAGAATATCAACACTGGCTAGTCACTGCATGTACTTGGCAATCCTTTTCTTGGCATGGGCATGTACGGATTAGCATCTGTATTAGTTTCGACATCTGGATTACCTACTCCTATCCCAAAGCAGAGACACAGGAACTAATTAAAATGGGCATTTTGTCTTAGTAACTTCTCACAATGTTTCCCCTTTTATTCACAAGAGAATTGTAAAGGATATCATATATAATAATTAAACTGTAAACAGCATATTAAGAGATAACAAGATGTAGAGCTGGATGAACACAGCAGGCCAAGCAGCATCAGAGGAGCAGGAAGGCTGACGTTTCGGGACCAGACCCTTATCTCAGATTGTCCAGCATCTGCAGTTCCTACTATCTCTGAAACAGCATATTAAGTTGACTTTATAGAAATTGTTAAAATTGACACATGCAACTTGAAATCATTATGTCAGTTGCACATTACCTGGAAACTACATGGGTTGTAATCATCTCTGGTTTCCAAAGTACTGACATCTATATTTCCGAGAGCTATATGAAGAGCCTTCTCATCACCAAAATGTCTACAAGTAGCTGGGTTAAGGTGCAAAATATAAACGACAAACCATCAATGGGGAAAAGAACTATTCTAAGCTATAATACAATATTGTTTATCCAACAATGCCTAATATGTAAACCTACTTTAGCTCCCAAATAAAAGGATGGCACAAATAAAATGCACAATGAATGGTCCAAAGAAAAATAGTTTTTATTAAGTCAACAGATGATATAGTAAAGCATACCATCGATGCATATTTGATATGCTATTTCCATAGGATGTAGAAGTAGCCATTCAACCCAACGAATCAGCTCAGCCATGATCTCATTGAGCAGTGGAGTTGACAACGCTTGACTCCATTTTCCTGTCTTTTCCCCATACTAATTAAAGATGTCTATCTCAGCCTTCAATGTACTTCATGAGCCCCAACACAAAGGATTGCAGGGACACCTAACAGTGGTAGTGGCAGGCTCAGGACACTATGCAAGTTTCATTCGTCTCCACCGATCATTTTCGTAAATTTTAACCAGTTTGAGTCAAGGTTTGCAGTGAAAGTGAAGGTAGTTTTTCAGCAGAAATGATTAATCTGTCTTAATTTGCTGCTGACAAACTACTGACTGCAATGGATACAATGCAATCCCACCACCAAATTTCTGGGAGCTCAAGGGTAAGTGGAACCCTGATACCAGGTGTAAGTAAGTGAGCAACACCAAATGTCCTTAGTAAAGATACGATACTCTTAGAGGGAGAGAACGCAGGTTTACAAGAATGGACCTGGACGTCAGGGGTTATGTAATGATGAGAGATTATACAATTAGGCCTGTCTTCTCCAGAATTTAGAATATTAGGGGATGATCTGATCAACATCTTCAAGATAATAACAGGAAAAGACAGGGTAGATAAACAATTTTCACTGGTTGGAGATTCCAGAACTAGGCATGGTCTAAATATTAGGGCCAGATCATTCAGGAGAAATGTTAGGAAGCATCCCTACATACAAAGGATGGTAGACTTTTGGAATTCTCCTCCACAAATGGCAATGGATGCAGGACCACTTGTTAATTTTAAATCTGAGTTAAGCAAATTTTTATTAAGCAAATGTTCCAATATTCCACCCCTGACTGAATTAGGGACAATTTTCCCAATAACAGAAATTAGATGCATGTATTCCTTCTCTATTCTCCCACCCCATCAAAAGTGCCATTCTAACAGATTTGAATAAATTCATTTTGACAGGTGGGATTGCATTGTATTCATTGCAGTCAGTAGTTTGTCAGCAGCAAATTAAGACAGATTAATCATTTCTGCTGAAAAACTATCTTCACTTTCACTGCAAACCTTGACTCAAACTGGTTAAAATTTACAAAAATGATCAGTGGAGACGAATTAAACCCTGCTGTTTTTTTCTAAGAGATTTTTGTGCAATAGGATTCGCTTATGTCTTTAACTGGAACACAACTTGCGTGACATTATATGCAACGCTACAAATTGTTTTACTACACCCACAAGCAGCTGCAGCACTCTGCAAAAATTAGTCATTATACAAGTTACTTCAGAATAAGTCAAAGCCAACAGCAGCAAATTATGTTCCATGCAAACATTTGTAAATAAATTTCCACTACTACACGTCAACTTTAAATTCAATTTTTTAAAAAACCATTTTGTCAAATTTTAAATTGGATTATTTGATGCTGTGAGGAAGTTCTGCACTTTGGGCAAAAATTCCTGGTTGTACTGTGTAATCCATCAAATGACCCAGACATAGTGCAGCCCATTGCCCAAAAGATGCAGACAAAGCCACATTCCATCATCTACAGAAAGACTTAATAAACCCACTAATTTTTGTTATGCTCTTGAGCAATCCCTGTTTTCCTTTGTCTTTTTCACACCACTTCCCTCTGTCCCCCTTTAAAATCATACAAATAAACAAATTGTTTAAAAAAAAAACTGGTTAAGCTAATTGACAAGCTTTGCGAATTAGAACAAATTCCGAACTATGTAAAGGATACCGCCCAGCATAGTCAAGTGTTTCTGGATCAACATTGTCTGAGTAAGCGTTTAAAGGAACAAGTTTCCGTTTCAATGGATCAAAGACCAATTGATATAGAAATGTGTTATTTGCCCGAATGAATCCATCTATATATTCTTCTGTAACAGTTAAAGTTGTCTTCAGATATTGCCCCATTTTCTTAATAACCTGTGATGAAAAGAAAGCATGGCAGAAACAGGCATTATTTTTTAAGAGTCAAAATTGTCCAAAATAACTTCCAGTAAAATGTACTCTTAAATAAAACTATAATTCAATTCTAACAATAGAAATGAAGATTTATTTCATTAGGAATTCTGCTGCGAGTTACTCATCTCCTGTCTCCCAATGCTGGTTTATCAACTTCAAGGCCCAAGTCAGGAGTGTGATGGAATACTCTCCACTTGCTTGTACAGGTGCACCTCTAGCAACTCAATGTTTTTCACCATCTGGGAAAAAGCAGCCCACTTGTTTGGCAGCCCATCCACTACCTTCAACGTTCACTCTCTTCACCACTGATGAACAGTGGCATCTACAAGATGTACAACTGTAATTTGGGAACCTTCTCTTCAGACAGCACTTTCCGAACCAAATCCTACTACCAGTTAGAAGGACAAGGGGAGCAGATGCATTGGAGCACCACCAATTGCAATACTCCCACCAGGCCACACATCATCTGGACTTGGAGACATGAAGCAGGTCCTTCACTATCATTATGAAGATCAATGTGACTTTGGAGGAGAAATTTTTCTTAAAAACAAAATGCAGTTCATGCAGATTCTCTAGGGCTTTTGCTGAAGTTACAGCAGGAAGTCATAGAACTTCTTCTCAATTCTCCCTGATGGACACATTTGTACAGTGTTAATTGTTTTTATTGATACATGGAGTTTAGTTTCTTATTCTTACTTTGCTATTTTCAAAATACAAAATGGTGTGACTCTCCAAAGATTCAGTGAAAGCAATGATAGAACTTGGAGACTCACACCATTTTGTATTTTGAAAATAGCAAAGTAAGAATAAGAAATCAAACTCCATGCATCAACAAAAACAATTAACACTGTGCAAATTTGTCCATCTGGGAGAATGGGGAAGAAGTTCTAGGACTTCCTGCTGTAACTTCAGCAAAAGCCGTAGAGAATCTGCATGAACTGCATTTTGTTATTTTTAAGAAAAATTTCTCCTCCAAAGTCACAGTGATCTTCATGATGATTATTGACACATCTGTTGCAGTCAGTGGCCTAGACAAGTTCCAATATTTCCTTTATACAGGGCAGGTTTTCCAATAAATATTCTGCATTAATAAACCTTAAAGGCAACTTCAGAATTATTGCCTTATTTTCCTGAATTAACTCATGCTTGCTCATTCTTCTGTAGGTTATTTTGTTACTTAAGTGTATAATAAGCATAAGCTCATAGACCCACCGTAATGATATCTGGATTGTTTGCAATCCGAAGAAGCTTGCATGCTTTAGCTAAGCCAATTCCATGAATGGATGCCAAATAATCGCACCCTGACAAAATACACATATATCTGAACTTCTCTTCAGTGAAAACATTGCCGAGCTGTTTACATCTGCCAAACTGAGCTCTGTCAATTTCTATGCCATTCCCATTCTTGTCCACTTTCAGTACAACCTAAAGGTGCAACGAAAACATGACAAGTTATCTTCTATTCATTTCAACTCCAGTATTTAAATTGCAATACCAATTTGCAGAAAGTTGTCTTCCACTGCTTGTGGTATGGGTGTTTGCAAAATGAATTCAAGCAACCATAACTTAGGTTGTAATAGGGTGACTCCTACAGTCAAGTTCAAAGAACTTTTACAATCTCACTCGAACGTCAAGTTAAAATGGGTCATCTCAATTATTTGTCAGGTGGGGGACTAAGCTATCGCCAACCAGGAGATGTAATGTCTGATCCGATATCTGTATTAAAATAGCCAATTTCAGCTGAAGATGAGGAAATAGCTGCATAAAAACAAGAAATATACTCTTAACAAAATGGTAAGAGGGCAGGGATTTAAAAAAAAAGATTAATAATTCTGTCTGAAAAATACCAATCCAACTTATGTTCTGCTTAAAATAACAATTTTACTGATGTCAAACTATTCAAACCTTATTTTAAAAAATTATAGTAATAAAAGCATTCATTTGAAAGAACAAAAAAACGCTTATAACACTATTTACCTTTTTACATCCAAATGCCAAGAGATCTGAATCTTCCGTTATAACTGCTTGTGCAATGCCAATCTTGTTTAAGTAAGCCAATTGAGCATCTGCCTCATATGGTGCTACAATACAATCCATTCCCCGCATTCTTGCTGCCTGTGTTAGTACAAAAAATGAAAGAAACTGTTCTTTCCTTTGAAGCAAATTGCCTTATTTATTTCCCTTTGCACAGCAATCCTTAATGGAAGACAATATAAAATGCTATTGCAAAACCAAAAGACAATGGCTGAAATGGAAACCTAGGATGATTTCCTTCCCATTACCAAATCTTAGATCAATTGTCTTCCTGAACAGATCAGATTCAGGAATGAAATGGATCTCCTAAAAAAAAATTCTTGTTTTAATAAATTTTAATAAAGAAATCAGAAATGTCTTGATCCAGAGAGCAGGGAAAGGTGTACTGTTCTACCAGAGGGAGCACGTATGCTATTGTAGTGAAGAACACGGATGCCTTCAATACAAAGCTAGATATGCCCATGAGGGAGAAAAGAATAGAGGAATAAGCCATCAGAATTAGATTGGAGAGGCAAGAGGCTTGGATGATGCACAAATACTGACATGGACCATTGGGCTAAGGAGCCCATTTCTATGATGTACATTCTTTGTGATGTAGAGCTGGGAATTTGCGCAGTATTTTAGAAAGATCCAAACAATGGCCTGAAAATCACTAGGATAGAAACAAAATTCTGAACTTACAAATTGAGTTCTATGTAGAAGTTACAGAAGCAGAAAGGAAACATGTAATCACTTGCTTTTATGACTTCATGAGCCATGGCAGATGTTATGTTGACAGAACGAGCAAAACACTCTCTAGCTTCTTTTGTCTTTCCTTCGCGAAGGTACTGCTTTCCTTTCTGCAAGTTTGCTTGCCTACGTCTGTAAGGCAGAAAACCACCGAAGCATAAATGTGTCTTAACCACACGCATGAACAGCTGCACAGACAAGTCACACAAATTAGAACAGCAGTACATAACAGCAGATTATTGCTGAGAGTAAGAAACTGACATTATATTGCATAGCTAGCGCAAAAGAACTTTACCTCAATTTAATGCTCAATAATCCAGCCCTCAGGAATATTGAGTAATTTCTACAGCACATCAATTGAAAACAATAATAACATTTTAATACAGAGTTTTGTTATTTTTAAGAAATGTAGCCAGTTATACTTATTTTTTAAATGCAGCCTGTTAAATAAAACAATAAAGTGAAACTCCTGGACTCTACTTTCTCCAAGTTATCATTACTAAACATAAGAAGAAAGTCTCTGAAACCACAAAAACCCTAATCTCACTGTAGACATTTACTACTTACAATCTTCGAGCTTTTTCAACTGCTTTTTTAGAAGGTAAAGTGCATCCATCAAAAACCAAGACTGGCTTGACTCCAAATGAGTCCAACATTTCAACAAATTTCATACAATAATTAACATATCTGAAACAAAACACAAATTTAGAAGTATTAGAGAAAAAAAAATCACAAATAAAAAATACCCAAGCTGTTTAAATGAAATACAAATCTTAAAACTTATATTTGCAAGCAACTTAAAGCACATCATTTTGATCAAAGATCATTGACGTGAAATGTTAACTGTTTATCTCCATATGAATGCTGTCCAGCCTGTCAGTTAATAAAAACAGACAATGTTACAAGTTATGTTATTGGAGGGAATACTGAGAGACACGATTTCTATGTATTTGGAAAGGAATGGGGTGATTAGGGATAGTCAACATGGCTTTGTGCATGGGAAATTGTGTCTCACTAATTCAACTGATTTTTTTGAAGAAGTAACGAAGAGGATTGAGGGTAGAGCGGTGGACGTAATCTATGTGGACTTCAGTAAGGCGTTAGACAAAGTTCCTCATGGTAGACTGGTTAACAAGGTTAGATCACATGGAATACAGGGAGAACTAGCCATTTGGATACAGAACTGGCTCGAAGGTAGAAGACAGAGGGCGGCGATAGAGAGTTGCTTTTCGGACAGGAGGCCTGTGACCAGTATTGTGCCACAAGGTTCTGTGCTGGGTCCACTGCATTTTGTCACTTACATAAATGATTTGGATGTGAACACAGGAGGTATGGTTAGCAAGGGTTTGCAGGTGACACCAAAATTGGAGGTGCAGTGGACAGTGAAGAAGGCTACCTCAGAGTATAACAAGACCTTGATCAGATGGGCCAATGGGCCGAGGAGTAGCAGATGGAGTTTAATTTAGATAAATGTGAAGCGCTCCATTTTGGAAAGGCAAATCAGAGGAGGACTTATACACTTAATGTGAAGGTCCTGGGGAGTGGTTTATGAACAAAGGCCTTGGAGTGCAGGTTCATAGTTCCTTGAAAGTGGAGTCACAGGTAGATTGGATAGTGAAGAAGGCATTTGGTATGCTTGCCTTTATTGGTCAGTGCATCGAGTATAGGAGTTGGAAGGTCAAGCTGCGGCTGTACATGACATTGGTTAGGCCACTTTTGGAATACTGCATGCTGTTCTGGTCTCCCTGCTATGGGAAGGATGTTGTGAAACTTGAAAGGGTTAAGAAAAGATTTACATCAACCTTGCCAGGGTTAGAGGATTTGAGCTATAGGGAGAGGTTGAATAGACTGGGGCTATTTTCCCTGGAGTGTCAGAGGCTGAGGGGTGACATTAGAGAGATTTATAAAATGATGAGTGGCATGGATAGGGTAAATAGGCAAGGTCTTTTCCCCCAGGGTGCGGGAGTCCAAAACTAGAGGGCATAAGTTTAAGGTGAGAGGGGAAAGATTTTAAAGGGACGTAAGAGGCATCTTTTTCATGCAGAGGATGGTGCATGTATGGAATGAGCTGCCAGACGAAGTGGTGGAGGCGGGTACAATTACTACATTTAAAAGACAAGTGGTTGGGTATATGAATAGGAAGGATTTAGAGGGACATGGACCAAATGCTGGCAAATAGGACTAGATTTATTTTGGGGTATCTGGTCGGCATGGACGGGTTGGACCAAAGGGTCTATTTCCATGCTGTACATCTCTACAATTTTAAAGCATACCACTGTCATGTATAGCACAGAAGAATGCACAATACTTTTATTTTTATTGCTTCTCTGGGTAATAGTCAATTTTATGATGACATATAAGCATTTGTGTGCTACAGACTTACTAGGAACTAGAATAAGACTACTTAAGCATATTGCACTCAGGAGTCTCATACCTTTCAACTACATTTATTAAAATAAGAATAATGTGGCATTTTGTTAAACTGATAGTTTATAAATTCTACATCTCCCCTTACCATTAATATTGAAATGAGTTTTGTTTCCTCGCAGCTGTGAGTGGCTAGCATTTCAAGGGGAAATAACTTATAAAATGGTTTCTCTAATTAGAAATCTTATATATTTGCATGTGGGCAAAAGTTCATTTTTTAGTCATTTGCATCACATGGCATTGGGTGCTTTATTTAACCAATAATATTTATCAAACAAACTAAAAAAAAAAATGCAAAAAAATTCAGCTGTAAATATTTCATGGTGAAGTAAACAAAATGACTCGAGTTAAAAGAAGGTAAAAGGAACTTACTGATCAGTCTGCTCTCCTTGTGCTAATTTATCAGCACATGCAAAAGCCCCTTTGTGCAGCCAGCAGTACATATCCAATGCAACAGTCTGTCCTTTGTACTTCTTGATATGAATTGGCTCTGAGGCTTCCTTAACAAACTGCAGCAACCCTTGAATCCCCATGGTCTGCTTTTATTCCTGTCTAAGGATTAAAGTTTTCATTAGTACTTGTAGGCTAAAATGCATGGACTATAATGTGAATACCAGTAAAAGTTAAAATGACTATGACTAAGTCCAATCTAGTCATTATAAATATTTGATCATTCTTTTGAACTGAGTGCAGGTTATTGAGGTTTTTACAATACTAAAAGTGGCTGCAGTATAAACAGTTGTCTTTAGTGGTAAAGTACTGAGACTCCAAAACATAGTTGCAAAATAGACACAGTCTGAATTAACAGTCAAGTAAACCCACAATCTGTGCTACTTACCAATTTTCAAATGTGCTTTCAGTATGTTAAAAAGGAGGAGCAGGCTTGGTTCAGTTAATCAAACCCTTGACTCTGAGTCGGAAGGTTGCAGTTTTCAAGCCCCACTGTGGGCCTTGCACATATTCCAGTATTGACATTTAAACCAATGTTGATGAATCTTTTAAATACAAGTTAAAACAACACTGCCTAACAAGCACATGTTGAATATTCCTTGGTCTCATTCTATTTGGATCTTTAGTGCGATTTCTTTTCCTATTATGTTAACAACTATGATGGTATTACTTCCTGCTTATGCTCAAGTTAAGAGAATTTTATTATAATAAATGCAAAAGCAGGTGCTGGAAATCTGAAATAAACAGAAAATGCTGCAGCAACACAGGAGGTCTGGCATCAGCTGTGAAAGCAACACTTCGAGTCTAGTCTCATTCTTGTTTAGAGAGAATTTTATTAATTTAGTTTCAAACTTCCATTCCTTTTCATTTTTGTGCAGTTCAAAGAGTCTTCCTTGCCCTTCGCTTTTTCTTTGTTTCTTCTGCTACTGTCATTTATTACATGCCAATCAGTTCCTGCAGTTGTATTTATTACCAAACAGCTACTTCTGAAGACTCTAGTTCCATCTTCCAGACTTCCATCTGTACTGCACCTAATCTCAGGGTATTACTTTTCAAAGCTTCCAAAATATCCTTTATTGCCTCACCCACAGTAGACAGGTCAGTTGGTCATTTCCCATATTATTGCTTCATCCCTTTCTAGGACCACCTTGATCCCAGTGCATGAAGTTGCCTGCATCTTTATCTTCATTCAAGAATTTATCTTCATTTATGTCCTCCACTTGCGCAATAACTTTCCCTGACCTCCAGCTTTCTAAAGGGATCGAAAACCCAGATTCAATCATCACTTCCTGTAATATTGCCTGGGAACTCACAGCTGATGCAAAACATAATGATTCATCTAAAATGAAGAATATGAAAAGTCATTTGGTGATCACATTGCAGACAATCAAACTGTGGAAAGAAATATATCAGCAAATAGGTGAGGAAAAGGCAATTATATTCATGGGGATTTCAATTATCCTCAAATAAACTGACAGGGAGGGAGCCAACCGGGTTGAAATATTTACTGCATATAAACGACTCCTTGCTAACACAGTTTGCAAGGTGCTCAACAAGGACGTACTGCTAGACTTCAAAATGGAAAATAAATCAGAGCAGATAAGAAAAGCAAGCATTAAAGAACAGTTGAGTAGTAGTGATCAAAGTACAGTTTTAAAAATAAGAGTTTGAAAGTAATTCTTATCTTTAAAGAGACACACCTAATCTAGTTTGATGCATGACAGTGGCAAGACATATACATGAGGAAAATCTTGGTAAAACAACAAGACAAAAAATACTTATATGAAGTGAATACAATAAAATGTCGACAAATATTTCCGAAAGGAAACTTTTACTAAGCATATTAGTTGTTGAAGCAACACAAAAAGAAGACAAGGACAATGAAATAATGTGGTATACACAAACTTTCATAAGGTCACAAAAGCTGATAAACGACAGTTTCAACAATGGTAAAATGAGGAAAGATTTGGACCAGGCAGCAGAATGAATTGAAAGCTGCTACAAAACAGAGAAAGAATGGGAATTAAGATTCTCAGATTGACAGAAAATTGGATGCTGTCTGTACCGGAATCATTGTTGGCTGCCATGTACATAAATGATTTGAATATAAATATTAGAATCATAATCTCAAATGTTGTATGTGATATCAAATTTGCAGTTTATTTAGACTGGAGCAAAGTACAAGCCTCATGGCTTCGGAAAACCTTCTGCTAATTACCATGTACAGTCTTCCCTCAGCTGATAAATCAGTACTGCTCCGTGAGAACAATACTTGGAGGAAACACTGAATGTGGCAGGGGCACTAAATGTACTCTGCATGAGGGATTTCAATGTTGGCCACTAAGAAAGGCTCTTGGTTTAGCTGGTCAGGTCCTAAAAGACATAGCTGCTAAACTGGGTGTGCAGCAGGTGGTGAAGAAACCAACAAGAGGGGTAAAGATACTTGACCTCATCCTTACCATTCTGCCGGCTGCAAATGCATTTGTCCATGACAGTATTGGTAAGAGTGACTACCGCACAGCCCTTATGGAGACTAAGTCCGGCCTTCACGTCAAGAATATTCTCCATTGTGTTGTGTGGCACTACCACCTTGGCTAAATAGTACAGACATCAAACAGACCTAGAAACTCAAGGCTAGGCATCCATGACACACTGTGGGCCATCAACAGCAGCAGAACTCTACTCCAGCACAAGCTGTAATCTCATAGCCTGCCATACCCCACACTCAACCACTATCATCAAGGCAGGGGATCAACCTTGGTTGAATGAAGATTGCAGGAGAGATGTTAGGTGCAGATTCAGGCATATGGAAAAATGAAGTGTCAACCTGGTTAAGTTACCAGAAGCAGTGAGTGGTCAAGCTAAGGTATGCCACAACCAACAGATCAGATATAAGCTCTGGAAGCCCATAACATTCCATTGTGAATGGTTATGGATAATTGAACAACTCACTGGAGGAGGATGATCCACAATATCCCCTTCCAAGTTGGAAGAGTCCAGCACATCAGTGCAAAACACAAGGCTGAAGCATTTGCATCAATCTTCAGTCAGAAGTGCTGAGTGGATGATCCATTGTAGCCTCCTCCAGTGGTCCCTAGCTTCACGGATACCAATCCTCAGCCAATTCGCTTCACTCCACGTGATGTCAAGAAGTGTTTGGAGGCACTGGATACTGCAAAGTCCTCAGTCAATTTAAGGGAGACCATCAGCCATCAGGGAGTCCCATCGGTCGATCAAGGCCAGTGTCCAATCATAGTCCAGGGGCTTGGACACGATCAGCTACTTGGAGTATAGGCCATATCATTACAATCTGGAGAGTGGGTCACAGTCAGTCTGGCAGGTCCAGTGCAACCACTCTGGTGTTAGCAGTCTGGCAGTCGGGAAGCTCCATGGTGATCATTCAGAAATCTGGTCACTCATTAGTTGGAGCTATTCTTCCAATCTGGTCACAGGGGTGAACCACAGTAAGCCCTGGAAATCTGTTCACTGATGCAGATCTCATGCCAACAGTTGGAATGCCTAAATTGTATGCCTGGGGTTCAGGAACTAATGTTCAAAGACGGGAGACTTAAAATGAAAGAGTTCGGCAGAAATGTGTGAAAACTCAGAAATGGTGGGATCGACATGGAGTGCAAGGAAGAAAGTCAACATGAACATTTGGTGGGGGGTGGGTGAGGGGCCTTATTTCTTGGTTACCTACATTAAAAGGCTGAGCCAGATTTACTCTGTAAAGTTGACCAATGTTGCCTTTCATCCTCATCTAAATGGCAAATGTGCATTGGAAATGCTAAAAAAAAACCTGTCACTTTGGCTGGTTTCCTGTCAGACAAGTTTTCTAGTCTGAGAACATGGATTCTACTTCTGAGCAATGCAAAGCTCTTCTGGGGCAATTACATAAATCATATATTTACATAGCACAGGTTAGCGATGTCTGTAATCATAAAATTCTGCACGTCAAATCCATGTGGTGACCAACAATGTGGGACATAAATCATGATCAAAAGCAATCTCGACTGTCATTAAAAATTGATCATAGACATCTCTGTGAAACTAAAGTAATCACAGGCAGCGTGAAGTGTCACCTGCATGCCACAATTCATAAAGACAATCAAAAGTCTCATAAGCTGCACAAGGCTACATTGCTGATTTTCTCTCACCCTGAACTGTATGCATTTGCCAATAAGCTCTTACATGCAAAGTTGCCTTTCTCAGGTGATTGGGAGGGGTTCGTGAATCCTACTGCACTTAAAATCTCCTGTACTTGTGTGACATGGCTTGTGCTACATGTGTCTGAATATGGTCTACTAGATTTATCAGGTGCCACACAACCTTTTTATGAATTTTCTGAAGAAGGGTCCAGACTCGAAACGTCAGCTCTCCTGCTCCTCTGATGCTGCCTGGCCTGCTGTGTTCATCCAGCTCTACACCTTGTTACCTCTTATGAATGCAATGTTTTGAAAAATAAGGTTTGGTTCTTTGGAGGAATGAAAACTAACATTTTGACAAGATGACTAGCTGTCCCATGGCCATTGGCTAAAAGGATTCTGAAAATTGAGTGACATAGTGTAAGCTACCTTCCTCTAGAAATAGGCAGGTCAGCAAGTGAACAGGCTAAACAATATTCCTCATCAGAGGGTCCTCAGTTGTTTAATCCAGAAGGAAGGTGGACTGGAAGAGGAGAATGACCCAGAGAAGAGTTCCCTAACATCTCAGTTAGAGAGCAGGATGCAATTTTCATAATTTTCATTTACCATTCCATGCCAACAGCCTGTTTTGTCTTCTGTTATCAGTGAACCATTCCCAAATGTCATGGTTACATACTTTTCTTTGTCTAATTAGTTTATCATATCTAAATTGTTGTTTCTTAAAAACTGATAAACCATTAAAAAATTGGTTACAAATTGTTGACTGCCCGTATTAGGTAACTGTGATCATGACTTCCCCCACCCCATGTACACAATAAAAAAAAAAAATCAACCGTGTAAGTGCTATTCATGGCTGGCAATGATTGAGCAGGTGCACAGCTGGGCTTGAAATAAGGTGCAGATGGGAGTGGGAAGTAGTTCCATGCTGATTGAATGCATCAAAATGTGACCACAGCACCAGAAAGGTGCAGTACATGAAACCCAGAATTAAACTCCCTGAAATTGACATAACTTATTTTTGGTCTAATTCAGCTTCATGACGTTCTGAACTGAACACTTAAGATCACAGGGACTGTCACAGCTCATTGCTGTCTCACTAAATTTCATGCCTGTTGAGGTAAACATAACCTGCACATCTATTCTTAAACACCTGGACTTTAGAAGGATCATTATAAAAAAAGTTAACAATCTGATTCAATACAGATATTGCCTGCCCTACTGTATATTTCCAGCATTTAATGTTTCTATTTACAATTCTCCTTTCGTATGTACCTATCATAATTACTCGTTTTCCACTTAAGTGCCAAATCAAATTTGACATGCTTCTCCAAAGGTTTTACACTAAACTTTATATTGTGGCTCCCACAACCGCTTTTTCCAAGTGCATTGATAAATACTGCCATATTGCTTAAACTAATTCAGTCATCCGAGCCACCGTTTAACACATTATTGTACCGTTTTATATCCACTGGCATTAGCAACAATACACCAATTGTCCTACGTTAAATTATTGCACTATCTTGATATGATAATGCGCAAAGTAAAATACAAGTGGGCTTGTAAAGAGTCTTTAAATGGGCCATGACAATAATTGGAATGAGGCAAAACTCCACCAGTAAAAGGTACAAGGTCAGCTTGGCAATAAAAAAGGCAATCTACAACCAGAAACATTTACACTCAACCAACTCAAGCTACCTTGAGCATCCCAGGTTTTAATCGTGCCATCATAGAAGGCCATACCTTCATCCCTAACCTCTAGAATTCCCTTTCTGAACCTCTCAGCTTATGTTCTCTTTATAACATTCTTTAAAATTCACTTCTTCTATCTAGCTCTTGGTAAACTGACTGAATATTTCATTCTGCGTCCGATTTTACTTCATAACGACCTGGTAAGCGCTTGTTTTTTGTGGCGATTTATGTAAACGCAAGATGCAGTTGGAAATGGAGATAGTAGGAACTGCAGATGCTGGAGAATCCGAGACAACAAGGTGCAGGGCTGGATGAACACAGCAGGCCAAGCAGCATCATAGGAGCAGAGAGGCTGACGTTTCGGGCCTAGACCCTTCATCAGAAAAGGGGGAGGGGAAGGGGGTTTTGAAATAAATAGGGAGAGAGTGGGAGGCGGATAGGTGAGAACCCTGCAGCCGAATGGTATCAATGTGGATTTCACAAGTTTCAAAATCTCCCCTTCCCCCACCGCATCCCAAAACCAGTCCAGCTCGTCCCTGCCTCCCTAACCTGTTCTTCCTCCCACCTATCCCCTCCTCCCACCTCAAGCCGCACCTCCATCTCCTACCGACCAACCTCATCCCGCCCCCTTGACCTGTCCGTCCTCCCTGGACTGACCTATCCCCTTCCTAACTCCCTACCTACACTCACCTTTCCTGGCTCCATCCCCGCCTCTTCGACCTGTTTGTTTCCTCTCCACCTATCCTCTCCTCTATCCCTCTTCTATCCGCCTCCCACTCTCTCCCTATTTATTTCAAAACCCCCTTCCCCTCCCCCTTTTCTGATGAAGGGTCTAGGCCCGAAACGTCAGCCTCTTTGCTCCTATGATGCTGCTTGGCCTGCTGTGTTCATCCAGCCCTGCACCATGCAGTTGGAAATGATCGGAGCAGAAACCATAGGCCATATTGCAGAAGCCAGTGGCTCCTCTGGGTGGATCAAACGATAAATGAATGATCGGGGTGGGAGGAGGGCCGGATCGATTTCCCATTAAACTCAGCCCCGTGAAGAACATTAGTTTGAAATATCTAGCAATACAAAAGAAGACATTCGCAGCCGTGACCCCGGCCGGCACCGACTCACATCCACAGGCGCTGACATCGCCGAGCGTACAGGGATCATTTAAATTGATTAAACGACCAGTAGTTTGTTTGGTACATTTTTGCGATACCTACTTCATCAATACAGACCACAACTTCGTTAACATTCCTGGCACCATCTGTTATTCGATATTAGAAACGATTCATACAAAAGCACCATCATGTCACTGTTAGTACACATTTAAAGACGCTCTGGTGTTTACCCGCCAAAAATTCGGGTGAGCATAGCACATTCCGGTTGGTTTTTGGCGTGATCCAATGGGAGAGGGTTTTGTTGGAATGTCGTTGGCAGTCTGGCGGCTGTGGTTTTGGAGAGGGCGGGGTGAATATCATGTGATGTTACACGGGCCGCGCCCCGTGGAAGATGGTTGTGCGCAGGCGCGTCGTGTTCTCGTCCGTGGTGCCCGTGTCCCTGTGACGTATTCGGGGCGGTCGTGGTGTTGCGTGAGAGTGGCGAACGGTTAACGGTAGAAGCTCGCGCGGGCTCGACCCCCGGCCCGGTTACAACCCCCACCCGCTTCAGCGGCACCGGCGGCATGAACCCGCACGGAGGCGATTTGCCGCGGCAGCATTTCAGTCCCAACAATGGGGACTTCACCTTCGTCTCTTCGCCTGACAGTGAAGGTAGGCCCAACCTTACAGACTGTTGCTGTTTAGGTGGCGACAAATGAGAATCCGGGTGGGTGGAGTCCGAGGCTTTTATTTAATAGGAAAAAAATGGTTCTTTAACAATTTGGGGAAAGTTGTCTCCCTCTCACCTTCATTCCTGATAATGCAAAGGGCTTTTGCATTCTGAGTTACCTGAATTCTGATTAATTTAGTTTTACGCTGTAGGCCCATCCTCAATCATTTGAAGTATGCTGAGAATCCGCTTTCGGGGCTGTTTAAAACCTCCTGAGCTGCTAAACTGGCCACAGTTTCTTGTCAGTCCAGTCAGGATTTGAACCCAGGTCCCAAATGGTTACTCGCTACTTCATCTAGTTGCCGTCTTTATGTTTTAATGCTACTCAGTTGATTTTCACTTCTGATGACATTCTGGACTTGTTGTCTGGACTAGTGATTTTCGCAGCACCTTTTAATGTCGATGACCACTGACTGGTGCTTCATGTGGGGTATACCGAAAATTGATAGGCCAAAAGAGGATCCTGTTAGGCTGTGTTTTAGTAGTTTGATCTTTGAGTGGGATTTATGGAGAGCCTTTAAAAGAGTGTAGTGACATTTAGAGTTTGTGGAGAGGCTGATACCTTTGGTGTGTCTGTATTTTGGCTGAAGTAGCTTATTCATGATTAGGTGTCAAATGAGTAGATTGACATAACTCGAAGGTGTGTGAGAAATGGAGGTAGCTGGGTGTTATTAGCGTTCAAAGTAATCATTTGATTGTGGGTAAGGAGTGATGGTGGTATTGTCTAGACATCCAAAAGTAACATGGTAAAGATGGTGTTGGAGGAGGATGACCTCTTCCTGTACATGTTCCTCCAAAAGCTGCAGAGAGATCGAAACAAATGTGCTATGGAGAGCACCATTGTCAAAATCACATAATGCTATTTATGACTAATTGAATCATCAGTGTTGCAGAAGCTTAAAATTCTCTATTGACAAAAGTTTTTGGATAAAATTGAGTTGTGTAAGTGTCTTGGTTTCAGAGGAACAACTAAAAAGCCTTGCATACACACCGAAGTAAACTTTACTGATATTCTGGTTTCTTGGGTAAGAAAAGACAACAGGAAAGCTGCTGCCTAAATTTCTAGTGCTGTTTTACTGAAGTTTTGCTATGCATTACAGACCACTGAGTTAAATGTTCACCAGAGTGACGCATTGTAGGTTTGTGCTGCATTGTACATTGTATCTGATATGGCACAAACATTATATTTTTATGACATTATGATTGTATGGCCTTATAAAGATGCTTAAGACATAGGCACAGAATTAGGCCATTCAGCCCATCAGGTGTGCTTTGCCATTCAATCATGGCTGTCAACCGTGTTGCCCTGTCTTTTCTCCTTGTAATTCTTGATCCCCTTTATCAATCAAGAACCTATGCGTCTTAAATACATTCAATGACTCATTGCCACAGAATGCTGCGGAAGCTGAGTTCCACAGATAACTACCTCTGGCTGACAGAAATCCTCCTCGTCTCCATTCTAGAGTCATCCCTTCACTCTGAGGCTGTGCCCTCAGGTCCTAGTCTCTCCGACTTATGGAAACATCTTCTCCAAGTACTCTCTATCGAGCCCTCTCTGAATCTGACAAGATACTATGAGATTCTCCCCCCGCCATCAATCCATCTAAACTCCAAGTATAGACCCAAAGTCTTCAACTGTTTCTCATTTGACGAACCCTTCATCCCTGCAGTTATTCTTTTGAATCTCCTCTGGACCACCTTCAATGCCAGCACATTCTTTAAATACGGGCTCAAGACTGCTCACAATATTCCGAATGCAGTCTAACCAGAGCCTCTTAGAGCTTCAACAGTGTATCTCTGCTCTTGAATTCTAGCTGTCTTGAAATGAATGCCAACCTTGCATTTGCTTTCCTACCTAGTGACATTACATGTGAACATTAAGTGAATTCAGAACAAAGATTCCTAAGCCTTTTATTTAATATTTCCCAAACCTTTCCCCATTTTAGAAGATAGTCAATGCCTTTATTTGTCTTACCAAAGTGCATAACATCACACTTTCCAATATTGGATTCCATCTGCAGCTTCTTTGCCCACTCTTCTAGCCTGTCTAAGTCCTTCTGCAGCCTCTTTGCTTCCACTACACTACCTGTCCTTCCACTGTCTTTTGTATCATTGCAAACTGGGCAATAATGTCCTCAGTTCCTTCATCCACATTGTTAATATATAACATGAATAATTGTGGTCCCAACACTGACCCCTGTGAAACTCCACTGGTCACCGTGGGCTCTTGTCTTATTTAGCAGCCTCCTGTGCGGCACCTTGTCAAAGGTCTTTTGGAAATCCAAATAGATCATGTCCGCTGGCTCTCCTTTGTCTAACTTGCTCGTTACCACCTCAGCAAATGCTAACAGATTTGTCAGACGTGATCTCCCCTTGATGAAGCCCCATTTTACCATGCACATCCATGCAATATCTAGCTAGTTTAGCCTCATTTCATCTACTTCCACCTTTGTTAGTTATCCTCTGGTTTTTAAAAGGCTACATAAACCTCTGGCTTCTCACTAGTCTTCACCATACTGTATGCATTTTCTTTTGCTTTTATGTTGTCCCTGAGTTCATTTGTCAGCCTTAGTATGTTTCTTCTTCCTTGGGATGCATTTCTGCTATGCCTCTCGAATTACTTCCTGAAACTCCTGCCATTGCTGCTCCACTATCTTCCCTGCTAGGCTTCCCTTCCAAAAAATTCTGGCCAACTTCTCCCTCATGCCTTTGTAGTTAGCTTAATCAATTGTAATACTGTTACATTTCATTCGTGGTTCTCCCCTTCGAACTGCAGGGTGAATTCTATCATATTACGGTCACTTCACACTAGTGGTTCTTTTACCTTAAGCACTCTAATCAAGTTTGCCTCATCACACATCACCAAATCCAGAGTTGTCTGTTTTCTTGTGGGCTGTATCACGTGCTGCTCTAAAAAACCCTCTTGTAGATATTCACAAATTCCTTTCCTTGAGATCTGTGGAGGTTTATAAAATCATGACAGGCATAGGTAAGGTGAATAGTCAAGTCTTTCCCCTAGAGTTGGGGCATTTAAAACTAGAGGGCATAATTTTAAGGTGAGAGGAGATAGATTTGAGAGACCAGAGGGGCAACGTTTTTGAATAAGGTGGTTCGTGTGTGGAATGTACTGCCAGAGAAAGTGGTAGATGTAGGTATAGTTACAACATTTAAAAGACATTTGACAGGTACATGAAAAGGAATGGTTTAGAGGGATATGGGTTAAATGCAGCCAAATGGGACTAGTTTAGTTTGTGAGACTTTGTAGTCATGGACAAGTTGGACCTAAGGGTCTGCTGCCTTGCTGTACAGCTCTACCTGCTACCAATATGATTTTCCCAGTCAACCTGCATATTGACCTCCCTCATGATTATTGAAATGATGTCATTTCTATCTTCTGAATTGTTTTCTGCTCCACATCCTGACTACTATTAGGAGGCCTGTACATAACCCATCAGGATCTTTCTTCCATTGTGGTTCTTCAGTTTTACACTCTCAGATTCTACACCTTTTGACTCTCTTTTTGCTATCAATTTAATATCATTTCTTACTAACAAGACAACCCTGCCCTCTGTCCATCTGCCTGTCCTTTGGATAGAATGTGTATGCTTGGATGTTTAGTTCCCAGCTTTGATCTCCTTGCAGCCATGACTCTGCAGTACCCACAATATCTCACCTAATTTCAATCTGCGCTGCAAGCTCACTTACCTTATTTTGTATTATGCACTCGTTTAAGTACAAAACCCTCAGTCCTGCATTTACTATCCCTCCCCCTTTCTCACAGTTGTCCCCTTGTCTGCTGTAACGGAGTTAGATTCCTGCCCCTTTCCATACTCTGTCATATTAGTTATTTGGGAAACATTAATAACTTCTGAGCCCCACCTCCTTAACCTTTTCCATAATTTTTCATGCAACTGAACCCACCCCTCCCCTCTATGTAGTGTAAAGCCATATCTGCAATCCTCGTTATGCAATTCACCTGGACTTTGGTCCCAGCATGATTCAGGTGGAGTCCATCGCATCAGAACAGCTCCCTCCTTCCCCAGTACTGATGCCAATGTCCCATTAATTCAAACCCATTTTTCCTACATCAGTCTTTGAGCCACGTGTTTACCTCTTCAATCTTGTTGACCCTTGGCCAGTTTGCTAGTACCTCGGGTAGTAGCTCTACTTGTTTCAGATTCTACTAAATGTAAACATTGAGTGTCTGCAACTAACTTAATACTTGACAATGTGATAGTTTGTACATTTGTAATAAAAGGAGGAAATCAATTTGAGTATTGTGAAACCAAAAGGAAGGTGAAGTTAAGCAGCAGTGTTCTATTTCTCATTAAGACTTCAAGAAAACATAATTTGCTCGAAGTTGCAAAAGTGGCTTTATCGGTAGGTAGACAATTACACTTTTTTTGAATCAAATTTTGAATTAAAACAAACCTGATCTGGAAAATCCAATCTCCCGCAGTAAAGAAATGTTGATAACTTGTTCCAACCAGTGCCTGCTGAATACCTCAGACTAAACACCACAGAATAGTGTTATTTAAAGTACAGTAATGAACAAAAAAGAGCCGGTGAAAATAATATTTATCTCAGTACAATACCTTAAGCATTTAATCATACCTATATAACAGTTCTTGAAACTCTGGAGTGCAAATTGTTCTCTTTTGCCACAAAAATGTGAACATCTGGTACAATCCCAGAACTTAAAGCAGAGTTAAATCTCATCATGTTTCTTTCCAGCCAGCTGCTGACACTCAGATTTTCCTTAAATTCACTCTTATTGGTAAAAGTAAACCTTGTCCATACCTGATCAAATATTCAGGCCTGTTTCCTTACACATTCCATACACTGTTTGGACATGTCATTAAAATAATTTTGTTCTGATTGTCATTATTAGTGATCGATATCTGAGGTAATTTGTCATCTTAAAATTCAGTCCATTCCAGGCAACAAGGAAACATTAGTTCAAAAATCATATTAGGTTTAAAGCTTTAAAATAAATAATTAACATTTCTGTAAAAGCTGAAAGAACTGCGGATGCTGTAAATCAAGAGCAAAAACAAAGTTGCTGGAAAAACTCTGGCAGCATCTGTGAAGGAAACGACAAAGTTAACGTTCCGGGTTCTGAGGAAGGGTCACCGGACCCAAAACGTTAGCTGTTTTTTTCATTAATGTTTCTGTATTGTATTAATTGCTTATGCTGTGTACTCGAGCCTGTTCTGGACCTATCACAGTATGCTCAGCTTTTGAGACCATTCTAAAAATCTGGAATGCAAATAGAGTTGGGAGTTGTTCATTGTTTGTATTTTACTGTGAGTGCAATTTAATACTTTCATAGGAAGGACAAAGTTTGTATAATGCTAACTAATGCATTTTGTTGCTTTAGCTTTGACATTTCCAATTAATCTAACCCAGTGTTGTCCACTACATTAGCCACTGGCAATCTGTTGCTCGCTGGGAATAAGATGCAGCCACTTGCATTTGGTCAATTAAAAAAAGTAATTAGCATAGTCATTGGGAATATGATTGCATTATTTAGTTACATTGTGTATTCATGTGCATTTTATTCTTTTTTTATGCATTTAGTAAAGCGATAAGACAAGTAAATGTACCATATTTCCTAGTCAGAGTGTTTTACATCTTTGGTAAAAATGGGGATAGGTGTTTCGGTAAATGTAGACAGAAGTACATCGACCACTACAGTGTGAATGAATTAAAGCATTTTCTCTCAGAATTTGTGCACCTGGTGCCAGTGTAGCCACATTCTTGGAGCTAATCAAGAATTTGAATTGGACAGTGCTGAACCACCATCACAATAGATCTTCAGGTAAATGATAAATTATTGGCAAGGTATAATAGCACAGAAGATGGGAATGCATAACCATCCAAAGTTGTCAAAAGTAGAAATGGAGGATGACATATCCAAGTTGTGTTGCTTGGTGGGCAGCATGTAGATTAGAATAAGGAGGGGACCAAGCGTGGGTGTTTTAGAAACTTCACTGTTAATTGTGGGAGGGGTGGGGGGGGAGCAGGAAGAAAAGCCATTTCTGCATCTTCCCTGGTTATGATTGAAATAAAGGCTAACATTCCATTTGCCTTACCTGTTCCTGAATTTGAATGCTTTTGTTTTTGATTTATGCGAAGGATCCCTGAATCCCTCTGTGCTGCTGCTTTCTGCAGTCTTTCTCCATTTAAATGATTTTCAGCATCTGTATTCTTAATGGCAAAGTGCATAAATTCACATTTTTCCACATATATTCCATCTGCCAATTTTTTTCTCCATCACTTAGTCTGCAGAAAATACAGAGCCTTTCTCGCCATTTGCCTTCCCACCTGTTTAGTGTCATCTGCAAACTTGGCGATATACTTCACAATGTTGGGGGGGGGGGGGGGGGGGGGGGGGTGGGTGGTGTGTGTGTGTGTGTGTGTGTGTGTGTGTGTGCGCGCGCACGCCCTCCCTCCTTGTTTCTTCTCCGCCCCCCCCGCCACCGTGGCTCTAGCACTGCTCGTGGCACTCCACTAATTACAGGTCCTGATAATGCCCTCTTTATCCCAACCATGTCTTCTACTTTTTAGCCAATTCTCTATCCATACTACAATATTGCTCCCATCACCGTGGGCTCTTAAGTAGTCTTGTGTGCAGTACTGAATCACATGCCTTGTGAAAATCCAAATATGATATCTTCTGTTTCCCATTTATCTATGCTGCTTGTTACCATCTCAAAGAATTCCAATAAATTTGTCTGATATGATTTCATCTTCATGAGGCCCAGTTGACGCTGCTGGATTATACAATGTAATTCTAAATAGAAGTGATAGAATTCTCTAATTGTTTCCCTGAAGAATATGGAATAGGAATAACTCCTATTCAGGGGGAAAAAAAAGCAGAGAAGTAAATTTAACGTCTGGAGTGAATGAATTTGTAGAATTATGAAATTGGCATCCCATTAAAAGTGTATGAGTAAAATCTAGGACAGCAGAATAAATTCTGGAAATTGGCTGAATAATATAATGGCAAAGATCACCAGGTGAAGAATTGTGAAACTTTCATGAGTGCTCCTCACTTTGGTTTTAAAGACTGGTTTGACTAAACAAAGTGGAGAACAGAATGTTTGAAGGAATTGGGTGTAGTTTTATTAGACAGAAGATCATTATCTTCCAGCTAATATATAGGTGTGCAGCCTGTATTTCATGTATTACAAGTGTGTTAGCTGATAGTTTCTTTTTGTGGGGATAATCTCTGTCAAGTGTTAGAAATATTGCTCTGTAATGTTTTGATTTGAATCAATGCAGTCTGTTTGGTTAGGACAAAATGAGGGAGTGCGGCATCTATTTCAAAAGATAGCAGTTAATATGAAACTAAACATTACATTCCCATGAGTTTCTTCATGAATTCTATTTGATTACATCTGATGTTTAATCTTTCTGTAGACCTCAGTGGTTCGATGGCTGCTCCAGAGGTTAAACTTAATATGGATACTGAATCTACAAAAGATGCCTCTGCAACTGCATTCCTCAGGAGAAGGGGATATGGATGGCTTCTGGAAGTTGAGGAAGATGATTCTGAAGAGACCAAACCACTCCTGTATGTCTGTCTCGCAATTAGAGTTCCTTGGGAGGTGTATGATTAACATGATGAGTGTGTGATTTGAGATTGCCTGGATATTGACAAAACCTGTATTGTAGAAATCTTCTCCACAAACACCAAAGGGCTTTAGGCCCATTGCCACCTACTCAATGGCAGCTCTAGACGAATAATAAAATGTACATAACCCAACATGTAAAAAAGTATTTTGAAATATTAGATCACTTGTAACTGAGCATCAATTTGGAATGATAAAGTGAGTGTGCTAACCCAGTGTACAACCAGTTTCAGTCTATTTTAGCATTATTTATCTGAGTTGCTCCATTTGTGTGCATGTCTGGCTGAATGCGCAATACTGCATTGAAATAAACCTCTGAAAGCTGTACGCAGAATCAAAGTAATAATTAGGCACACAATGTAGACCAGTCACAAGCCATGAATAGTGGAAAATGTCTTGTATTTAATGGAATGAATTTAGATTGTCAAAAAGACAATCCCTTATCCAGACTTTCCCTTATCTGAGTAATCATGTCATTCTTGATTTTGTTGAGAAGGTGGCTGGAAGAGAGGAGGAGCATTGTCCAACCAGACTAGTTTTGTTTGGGCTTCCATTTGAGATGTTGTGAAATTCTGGCATACTTCAGTTGAGTCACTTGCCTAATGATGGGTGTCCTGGTCATGTGTATCATAGATTGCCAAAATTGTTACTTCAGTGTGAGGGCACTCGTGTATGATCCTACATTGAAAGTCTCAATCCATTTTAAAGAACTTGGGAATGTTTCTGTAAATCATGTGACAACTAAAGAGCGCAAATATAGTATCATAAGATCCAGTTTTTAAATATACTTTTCAATCTAAAGTTATTTAACACTGTTTAATTGGTGAAAATTCTAAAGCAGTGTTAATGTCAACTCAGTATATTTTTTCCTTCAGTTCTGAGAATAGAGGCAGAGCAAAAGATTGTGGCTTATAAACTTAAATATCCAAATCTGCTGCAGTACTGAATATTATTTTCATTTAAAATGGAGCTAGTATTTGATCTGAAATTCATTTTTTGTTGATAGCTATAGATGTAATTTTTAAAACAAACAGAAAAGCTCAACAAATCTGGCAGCATCTGTGAGAAGAAATCAGTTAATATTTCGGGTCCAGTGACCCTTCCTCAGAAGAGGATGTACACCCTGTTTTCTGCACATAGACCAACATTTTCCTAGCTACCATCAGTTCTGAGGAAGAGTCACTGGATCCAAAACGTTAACTCTGATTTCTTTTCAGAGATGATGCCAGACCTGCTGAGTTTTTCCAGCAACTTGTTTTTATTTCTGACTTGTAGCATCTGCAGTTCTTTTGATTTTTATTATGTATTTTTTAAAAGTGGGTTTTCTATGATAAACAATGATCTTATCCATTTGGAGATAAACCTCTATATGCTTGCTGCTAAATTGGATGATATGCATAAGAGTATGTGTTTAATGGCAAAGCTCCCTTCATTATGGTGTTTCCAGTTTCTCCCTTTCTCAAGGCACAGATTCTGGTGAATGATTTAAATAGTTATACTTTGGTAGTTTGTCTAACAGTCTGTTGTTTCCAGTTATTAGCCTGGAATATAAATAGCAACAAGCCATGAGAACTTAAGGTAAGGAAAGATAGACATTGCAGCAGAGTCTTTTCTTGTAGCAGCATCTGACTTCTCATTTAATTTTTAGCTATGCACTGACGTTGTTGCTGCCCTATTGAGAACAATATGTACTAGACATTGAACCTCAGACTCTTATGAGTGTGTTTCACTTCACTGCAGCTTAACATTTGAATTGTTAGGAAAGCCCTAGGGATTCCCTTGTAGTCTGATGCTCAGCTTTTGAATCAGTGTTCATGGTCCCCTCAGATCAATCTTGGGCTGTATTTTGATTTTAAGATATGTTTAGCATAATATTTCCCAACTGTTATTTCTATTATTAAATCTTAAACCTTCTTTTAATGCTGCAGAGAGGAATTAGACATTGATTTAAAGGATATTTACTACAAAATCCGATGTGTGTTAATGCCAATGCCATCGCTGGGATTCAATAGGCAAGTCGTGAGGGATAATCCTGACTTCTGGGGGCCTCTGGCTGTGGTTCTTTTGTTTTCAATGATCTCGCTATATGGACAATTCAGAGTAAGTATGTTGAAGGTAAAGCAACAGATAAGCCTAACGTTAACTGTATTTTTCCTGCCATTGATGGAGAGCTTGGCCTATGATTTCAGTAATTAAGAGGATGCATGAGCAAAATAATGAATTTGGTAACTTCTCTACCTGTTGGTCATTTGATTCCCTCCGGTGAGGGAATCCAAAACAAGGAGAGCAGTATCTTTAAAATTAGAACAAAATCATTTAGGGGTGAAATCAGAAAGCAGTTTTACACACACAGTGGGGTTTAAATTAGGAATTTTCACTCCTGAAAAAACTGGATTAAGTTAATCCTTCAATACTGAGGAGTTTTTTTAAAGTTAGTGCCCCGAGGGATATGGAGCAAAAGCAGGTAAATTACCCTTGATTCCATTAATTGGAAAATTGCAAGTGAAACACCTTTATTCAGAAAGGAAGGGAGACAGAAATGGGAAACCATGGGCCATTTAGCTTAACATATGTCATAGATAAAATGTTAGAAGCTACTATTATGTAATAGGGCACTTAGAAGTTCAAGGTACTTTGGCAGAGTCAGGATGGTTTTGTGAAAGGTCAGTCGTGCTTGGTCAATCTATTGGAGTTCTTTTGAAGAGGTCACACGAAAAGGTAGCTCATGAACGGACTCTTCGTATGTTTCTAGAAGGTATTTGATAAGTGTCACTTCAAAGATTACTGTGGAAAATAAGAGGTAACAGTATTGGAGTTGGCATGCGTAGATGATTGTCCGGCTAACAGGAAGAAAACAGTTTTAGAGTTATACAGCACGGAAACAAACCCCTCTGTCTGCCTAGTCCATGCCGACTATAATCCCAAACTAAAACTAATTCCACCTGCCTGTGCTTGGCCCATATCTCTCCAAACATTTCTTTTTCATGTACTTGTCTAAATGCCTTTCAAATATCATAACTGTACCCGCATCCCCCACTTCCTTTGGAAGTTCACTCCACACACGAGCTGTTCTGGAATTTAAAAAAAAAACAAAAAAAAATTGCCTCATGTCTTTTCTACAAAATTTTCTCCCCTCACCTTAAAAATATGCCCCCTAGTCTTGGAATCCCTCACCATAGGGAAAAGACTCCTGTTCACCTTATCTATATGCCTCACTATTTTGAGCCTTTTTAAAGTCACCTCTCAACCTCCTATGCTCCAGTGACGAAAAGGTCCCAGCCTATCCAGCCCCTCCTCATAACTTAAACCCTCCAATACTGGCAACATCCTGGTATATCTCTTCTGAACCCTCTCCAACTTAATAACATTCTTCCTATAACAGGGTGACCAGAACTGGACACTACTCCCAGAAGAGGCCTCACCAATGTCCTGTACATTCTCAACATAACATCCTAATTTCTACCTTCAAATGTCTGAGCAATGTAGTTGGCATACATGGGTCATCCTCAGGTTAGCAAGAAGTAAATAGTGGCATGCTGCAGGGATTGCTGCTGGGTCCTCATTGTTTACAATTCATAAATTATTTGGATGAAGAGATGGAAGTTACAAGTGCCAAATTTGCTGATGTACTGAACACCCTGTTTAAGAAGGGATGTAAAGGCATTGGAAGCAATTTAGTGAAGTTCGCCAGACTAACACTTGGCAAATTTCCTTATGAGGAAAGATTGGACAGGATAGGCTTGTATATGCTGGAGTTAAAGATCCTGATAGACCTTGGTGGAATTCCTTTTGTGGGAAAATCTAGAACCGGGGGTCACCCATTTAAAACAAATGAGGTGAAATTTTGAGGGTCATGAGTCTTTGAACTCTCCATGTAAAGGTTTTGGAAGCAGAGACATTGAATATTTTTAGCTGTAGGTAGGTTCTCGTTAAGGGAATGAAAACTTCTTGATAACAGACAAGAGAACCCCGAAACGTCAGCCTTTCTGCTCCTGCTTGGCCTGCTGTGTTCATCCAGCTCTGCACCTTGTTATCTCAGATTCTCCAGCATCTGCAGTTCCTACTATTTCAGAATGCAGATTTGATGTTCAAGCATATCAGCATTGATTGATTGTATTGAATGGTGGAACAGTCTTGCTGCTGAATAGCCTACTGCTTCTTGCTTGTGCACTTAGATCATCCATGGCCTAATTTTTTTTAACCCTTTCATGTGATGAGGGCATTGATGCTAGGCCAGCATTTATTGGCCATCCCTAATTGCCCAGAAGGCAATCAAGAGTCAACCACGTTGCAGTCACATGCGGTCACATGTAGGCCAGACCAGTTAAGGATGGCAGTTTCCTTCCCCAAAGGACATTAGTGAACCAGATGGGTTTTTCGAACAATCAGCAGTGGATTCATGGTCATCATTAGAGTTTTAATTCCATATTTTTATTGAATTCAAATTCAACATCTGCCGCAGCAGGATTTGAACTTGTTTCGCTGGGTTAACAGACCAGCAATAATACCACCAGGCTACTGTCTCCCTATGGGAGCTGACTATCCTCCCCCATCATGTACTAATTTGACATGCAGTCGAAGTTCCTGAGTTAACTTTAATCAGTCCTGATGTGTTGTATAAAATATGTTGTGCCAATGAATTATTAATCCATTTCTGACTCCATTCGGTTTGTGGCCCTTGAAGATGAAAAGCTGAATTGGCATGTGTACTGAGTGTCTCATTTGAATTTCAATACTCTCATCACCTACAAGGCCATGTCAGGGGTGTGGTTGAATATCTCCACTGGCCAGAATAAGTGCAACTGCAACAAGAGCTTGAGTAGTGCGTTTTCTCCAAAAATACTTCACTAATATTTCAGATTTCTAGTATCTGTAGTGTTTTACTTTAAAACTATTATATCTTAATTTGTAACTAATTGTTTAGGTAGTTTCATGGATTATCACAATCTGGATATTTGGATCATTAACCATCTTCTTATTGGCTCGGGTTCTTGGTGGTGAGGTAAGTACTGCTTAATATGTGCTGCTTTCTTAAATCTAGAGATCAGTTATATCGATCTGTATCATTACAAATGTAAATCTTATAACTTGGCTATTCTAATTTACAGGTTGCATATGGTCAGGTTCTTGGAGTGATTGGGTATTCTCTACTCCCTTTGATTGTAATTGTACCAGTGCTTTTGGTGGTTCGATCCTTTGAACTTTTATCTACGACGATAAAGGTAAGCATCCCTGGCTGAAAATATTAGCCTTTTCTGCAAGAGGTGGTTACCATGATTGTATTAAATCTTGCTTTTATCTGTAATACATCAAATTATGACCGTGCTGGATTTCACTTTCTACATTTCTTATGCCTTAATGTCTTGGAAGCTTGAATTCATTTATCCTTTGTCCAGCTTCTTTCTGGGATCATTCCAGTCTGTATTTACAAAATATAGCTAAAGTACTGATTTCAAATAACAACTTGTCTTGTTTCTTCACAGCTAATTTTTTAATGGTTTGATTTCTTCCTCAACAACAATACTCCAGTTCAATCCCTCCAATTCATTGGGAATATACTGCCTGCTAACCATAGAATCCCCACAGTGTGGAAGCAGGCCATTCAGCCCATCAATCCCACACCCCTACCCTATCCCTGCCTTTTTCAATGGCCAGTGCACCCAGCCTGCACATCTTTGGACTATGGGAGGAAACTGGAGCACCTGTAGGAAACCCAGGCAGACATAAGGAGAATGTTGAAACTCCACACAGACAGTTGCTTGAGGTTGGAATCAAACGTGGGTCCCTGGTGCTGTGAGACTGCAGTGCTAACCACTGAGCCGCCCAAGCATAGAATGAGCTGCTTAAGCATTTGGTAGATGGGTAACCATTTTAAAACCAGTTAGAACATTTTTATCAAAATAATTAAGTACCTGGATTCAATTAGTCGGTCTCTCACCCTTTAAAGTCAACACAATGGCCAAAATTTTCCACTGGCCAGACAGTTGTCATTTTAGTGTAAATGGTAGCTACACCTGAGGACCCAGTGGAATCCCTGTTGCAGCAGACACCCAAGGAATTGCCTGGAAAATTGAAAATTCCACTGGGCAGTTCCTCTACACTAAAAGTCTTTTAAAGGCTTCATTTAAATTGGAGAATATGTAGGGTTCTGATGCAATTAAGTAAGACAGGTACTCAGGAAAATTTAGACTTCTAAATACATAGTCAAAATCCTGAGTAACTATTCAATAGCCCTTGTACTTATACCCGTCAGACCCTTTGGGTGAAAAAGTTGTCTTGGGTCCTCTTTTATATCTTGCCCCTCTTCCCTTAAACCTACGCTCCCCCGCCGCACACGCACACAAAACCCTGGGGAAAAGACCTTCCCTATTTACCCTATCCTTGCACCTCATCATTTTATAAACCTCTTAGAAGGTCACCTCTCAGCCTCCCAACATTCCAGGGAAAGTAGCCCCAGCCCGTTCAGCCTCTCCTGATAACTCAAGCCATCCAACCCTGGCAATAACCTTGTAAATCTTTTCTGAACCCTTTCGAGCTTAACAACATCTTTCTGAAAGCGAAGAAGCCAGAGTTGAATGCAGTATTCTAAAAGTGGCCTAGCCAATGTCCTGTACAGCCGCAAAATAACCTTCCAACTTGTCGTCTCAATCCACTGACCAATAAAGGCAAGTGTACAAAATGCTGTGTTCACTACCCTGTCTAAATGTAACTCCACTCTCTAGGAACTATTAACCTGCACTCCAAGGTGTTTTGTACACCTTGAGTGCTGATATACCCGCTATCACTTGTGGAGTAGAATTTTGAAGTGGTTTTCCCTTTGGTACCTTTTCTCACTTTGGAATTTACTATGTGTAACAGAGAATGCAAACCCATTCATTCTGTGTAATGAACTGAAGATATTCAAACATGTTAAATCTTTGTTTTTTTTTCCAGCTCTTTGGGGTATTCTGGGCTGCTTATAGTGCTGCTTCCTTACTGGTTGGAGAAGAATTCAAAACAAAGAAGCCTCTTCTGATATATCCAATATTTCTTCTGTATATTTACTTTTTATCCTTGTACACCGGTGTCTGAGATTCAAGGGAACTAATAATTCATGTACTTTTAGAACTCAGTTTGGCAAGGTCTCATGAAAGCAAATTGTTGAAGGAAAGTGCTGTTGACTCCAGATGCTGAAGAAATTGGGTTTCTTCCCTGCCCTCCAGACTTCAAGTGGTTATTGTTGGGTCTAAAGCATAAATCTATAAAATTTTAAACACTAGAAAGAAGCTGTATACATTTGTATTTTATTTTTTTTTTAAATCGTTTTAGTTTTTGTGGAAAAATAAATCAGGGCAGAAGGCTGTGACCAGTTTGACTGGAAATGAATGATGGGACAGTGCTAAGTGCCCTGTGCCAAAACATCAAGAATGACATAGCCAAGATGTACATTTATGTCAAATGCATTTTGGATTTTCAAACAACTTGAAGGAAAAAACTGTATTGTGTTTTGAGATCATTGTACCTTTTTAAAATGTGCAGTTTTCTGCAATTAATAAGTGACATTTATTTTGTAGATAACTTTATTTAAGGCAATGCAATCCTGCAAACAGCTGTATTCCAAGCATCTTAAAATTTCAATTTGTGTAGACGATTTCAAATTTCATTTAAGTTGGGTGCCTTTGGCTTGGATTTTTTTAGCTGCTCTCTGGTGTACAGAAGTTAGTAACATAAGCATTTGTAAAATAAACTGCAAACAAATTGTCTGTGTTGGCTTTTTTAAAGTTATCCTTGGGCAAATAATAAGTAAATCCATTTTATTCCAATTCAAAGGCACTATTTGATATTTTTCTCTATTGCATAGTATGATTTCATTATTATTTTCAGAAAAGGTTTGACTTGGGTGATGGAGCAGAAGTGCAAAATCCATAAGAATGGAAATAGGTAAATTGATGCTGAACTGATTTGTCGAACACCATAGAATGACTGACTTTTGAATGTTTAATTTGCAATGCTGTATCTGAGCCAACTGGCTTAGTTGCAGAAAACTGCCTTCTTTTTAGAACAGTTTAACAGTTACCGGACTGTTAGATTCTTATTTCGTACGACTTGTTTTGAAGGATTGTGGAAACATTGATTTATTTCAAGTGTTGTGGCAATACCTGGAGTGGTTTACTGGAGGTTGTTGAAAGATCACCATGGCTGTGGGAGATTTTTTTAAACCAGACTTCCTAGAAATTGCACGTCTGGGGATAACTGCTTTGCCTAGCTGGTGCTGTTTCAGCAATGACTAGGTGAAAAGTGCTTTGGTATCTGGTCTTCGGTGGGGGCGGGGAGGAAAGGAGGTGGTGGACAAGAAGCCTGCAAGGAAGGGCTGACGAGCTGATTTTTTTTTCCCCATTTCTGCTGAGTTCAGGGTGAAACCTCGTTCTTTCAAAAGAATAATTGGAAGAACTTCTCAATGTTGGTTTTCCTGAGGAAGCTGTATCTGATAGACTCGTGGTGGCATAAACACAGAATATCGGTGAGACAGACTTTGGAACTTTTTTTATGCTTTTGCATTCAAGAATAGCCCATTGGCCAAAGTTTTTATTTCACAAAGCAATTTCCTGGAATGTATGTTTGAAATAGTGAGCATTTACCTCTCTCATTGGCCGAATGTCAACCAGCTAACACAGCTGCTTTGAATAAATTATGGTGTAGAGTTGGATGAACAGAGCAGGCCAAGCGGCATCAGAGGAGCAGGAAGGCTGACATTTCGGGCCTAGACCCTTCTCTGAAGAAGGGTCTAGGCCCAAAACGTCAGCCTTCCTGCTCCTCTGCTGCTTGGCCTGCTGTGTTCATCCAGCTGTACACCTTGTTATCTCAGATTCTCCAGCATCTGCAGTTCCTACTGTCTCTTGAATAAATTACGTTTTGTTAAACCAAAAAAATTATAAAACCTGGCCATTTAAGCTGTATTACAGAGACTGTACTTGACTGGCCATTTTGGTAACTGGGAAAGTTTTTTGTTTTGTTGTGATTTGTGGAGTAGCGGAGCTCGAGCAACAATGCACTTCTCTTGCCTCTGGCTGTTTTGTTAACTAAGAGACCAGAATAATAAAAGAAAGCATAGTTAGATTATATGGCACAAAGTACTTTTCCAGAGGTGGTTGAACTTTTGAAGAGACTTCCAGTATTTGTGAAGCTGGTGAAAATAAATAGGAAAAAGTGCTAGAAAGGCTGGTTATGGTTAGTCAGTAAGTCACTTGGTCCAGATGGCTTTCATGTAACATAATGGAAATGGGAGTGGTAATTGCAAAGGCAGTGTTTGGTGATACCACAATGTTGGGGTAACTATACCTACGCACTCAAAAGGCAATACGCATGGGTTGAAGAGATTGGTGTGGGGGATGATTGGGCCCATGAAGGGTAGAATAGAAGCTGCCTGTTCTTTTCTAGTGCTTTTGTTCTAGTCAATTACCAATGCTGCCCCTGCTCCTATCTGTTGCTGAAAATAGCTACCCAGTTTCTTAAAGTAAAACCTGTACATCTCTCTCTCATTTCTGTAAGTGACCAATCAACTAATCTAATCAACTCCTTGTTCTTGTCTCCTATATTCACCATTTCTTCCAACTGAATTCTCTTTCAATATATCTACTCCGGGCCATTTTGCGAAGAATCTGCTACCTCCAGATTAAGTTCTAATCATCCACTACCTATTTCTAGATAAGTTAATCAACATATTTGGCTTCACCAAAACAAAACATACATGATTGCATAGTATTTTTCCATAATGAAGTATATGAGCTGCCCAGTTTGTGATGTGAAGAAGCCATTTAAGGAAACCTGCAGCTACAAGCTCAAATCTTGTTCTTGACAGTGACTGAGAACTAGCTTTAACTTCCTCATAGTTAGGTAATGAGGGGAGGAAATAAAGGCCTGAAGGCATGAGGGTCTGGGCATGGTATGGTTTGAGAACATTGATTTGACAGAAAACTACATTGAAAATAATTATTTCTTGCAAAATTATTGCTAAACACAATTTGCATTTGTGTAATGTTCTGTAGAAACAGAAAAATGCATCACAGAAGAGTCCTACTCCTTTGAAGAGCAATCCATATAGTTGTACTCAGTAATAAGACAAAGGGAACTGAGGACATGACTATGTATCATTTAGCCCGTCAAGCTTGCCCCACCATTCAACAAAATCCAGGTTGACTTGCCCTAGGCCTCCACTCCTTTTCCATGCCAACTCATCATAGCCATCAGCTCGCAGATTTTTGAAAAATATATCTGCAAAAGTGTTGGCTTTTTACCATTGGGTAATATGTGAGAAATGACTGCTCCCACTGTATTTGGTGATGCATGGCATACTAGTTACAAAGGTAACTTTGGATCAAGATGGGTCAGGACTTTAAAGCCTCTTTGGCTTGTGTGAAGGCTCTTTTCACATTGATCTTCTCATTTCCAATGTTTCATCATTAATTAGTGACATTTTGTGAATGGTTGCAAGATTTGAGACAAACCTGCCATAGTAATTTGGCAAGCACAAACATAATTGGTTATAGAGATAACAAGGTGTAGAGCTGGATGAACACAGCAGGCCAAGCAGCATCAGAGGAGCAGGAAGGCTGACGTTTTGCACCCTTCCCTTTAACAATAGGCTTCAAATGCTTTGGAGATGCTTTCCTGGTGCCAGGATTAAGGACAACATTCCATCCTAGATTGATACTCATCCACCACAAAATCTCCTGTCTGTGCCCTTGATGGGAGAGTCTCCTATAACAATTATCCTTTTAAATTGTTAAACCCCATCTAACACAAGACTCATTCTTACTGCTCAAGAGCTAACTGCTTCTATTTTCCTCAGAGACTATCCTTTTCAACAGCACCCAAAATGGAATCTGTTTGAGACAGCAATAGCCTGAGGAGACTTCTGAACTACCTTCTTACTTTTCCTGAGTCATCCATTTATCTGACTGATCCTACTGTGTAGTCACTTCTTCAGATCTACTAGCTATCTATAGTTTGTGTCCTCAATGATATAAAGCCTAAAAAGATTACAAGAGCACCTTTATATATAAACTACCTTTCCTAAGGAACTAATAACTAAGCTTGCAATATCAAACAAATATTAAATAAAAAATCAACCACTTAGCTGAGCAATCGAATTTTTTTTTTAAAAAATGACTCGATCATTGCAGACAGCTTTCAATCTTCTGATATTAAAAAAGGACTGTCTCCAGAGCTGCCCATGAGTAGGCCTCTCAGAGCTCCATAAACAACTTTTTTAAAAAAAACTCCTCTCCATAGTTTAAAGAGAAAATCTCTTTACCAATGTCTGAAAAATAATCTCTTCTAAGTATATAATTTTTGAAAACAAAACTTCATGATTTCAAGAAATCTCTGATGTTTAAAAAAACTCCCTTTGGTGATTTTTTTTAAAAAAAAAATCTATTTAGTGATGCTAGAAAAGTCTTAGTATATAGTTTTACAGAATAAGAAAACTGAGCTGTCCGTATGTAGGCCTCTCCAAAACTTCTATTAAAAGAACTCTTGGGGGGAATAAAAACATGCTTATGCTACTGAAATGTAATAACTAAGAAATCTAGATGTGTAGGCCTTTCCAAAAATTTCCGTAATAATTGGTTGACAGTTTTAGGTACCAGTGCCTTAGTTATGTCTTTTACTTTTGAAGGTGACTTGTGTAGTTCCTTAACCTCAATGACGTGGCCTAAATATTCAATGGTAGCTTTTTCAAATTCAAATTGTGCCTTCAGGGTGAGAAAAGACAAACTAGGTTGTAAAACTGCTGTTTGTTTCTCCCTGTGACTAATGTCGAGGTAACACTGCACTTGTCCTAATTCATTTAAAATCATTCATTTGAAATCTGATCTATGGCACTTCGGAATAATGCAAGTGCAGATGTGATTCCAAAGGAAGTCCCTTGTATTTGAATAGTTCTTTGTGTTACATTCAAGTATTTCTGTGACCAAGGATCTACATTCATCTGGAGATAGGCTTGATAAAATGGATTCTAAAATGGTGGACTGAGAATAGCATAGATCTTGTAGCTGCTCCTAAAATTGCAGGCTTATTTCTAGGTTTACTTCTAGAACTATTACTTTTTAGCAGTATAAATTTTATTATTGATTTTTTTTATAGTCAAGTGATATTTTTCAAACTGAATTGTTAACGGAATTTTTGGAAAGGCCTACACATCATCTAGATTTCTTAGTTATTACATTTCAGTAGCATAAGAAGCATGTTTTTTTTCCCTAAGAGTTCTATTAATAGAAGTTTTGGAGAGGCCTACATACGGACAGCTCAGTTTTCTTATTCTGTAAAACTGTACACTAAGACTTTTCTAGCATCACTAAATAGATTTTTTTAAAAAATCACCAAAGGGAGTTTTTTAAACATCACCAGAGATTTCTTGAAATCATGAAGTTTTGTTTTCAAAAATTATATGCGTAGAAGAGATTTTTTTTTCAAACATTGGTAAAGAGATTTTCTCTTTAAACTATGGAGAGGAGTTTTTTAAAAACAGTTGTTTATGGAGCTCTTGGAGAGGCCTACTCATGGGCAGCTCTGGAGCCAGTCCTTTTTTAATATCAGAAGATTGAAAGCTGTCTGCAATGATTGAGTCATTTTTTTAAAAAAAATTTGATTGTTCAGCTAAGTGGTTGATTTTTATTTAATATTTGTTTGATATTGCAAGCTTAGTTATTAGTTCTTTAGGAAAGGTAGTTTATATATAAGGTGCTCTTGTAATCTTTTTAGGCTTTATATCATTGAGGACACAAACTATAGATAGCTAGTAGATCTGAAGAAGTGACTACGCAGTAGGATCAGTCAGATAAATGGATGACTCAGGAAAGGTAAGAAGGTAGTTCAGAAGTCTCCTCAGGCTATTGCTGTCTCAAACAGATTCCATTTTGGGTGCTGTTGAAAAGGATAGTCTCTGAGGAAAATAGAAGCAGTGAGCTCTTGAGCAGTAAGAATGAGTCTTGTGTTAGATGGGGTTTAACAATTTAAAAGGATAATTGTTATAGGAGACTCTCCCATCAAGGGCACAGACAGGAGATTCTGTGGTGGGTGAGTATCAATCTAGGATGGAATGTTGCTTTCCTGGTGCCAGGATTAAGGACATCTCCAAAGCATTTGAAGCCTATTGTTAAAGGGAAGGGTGCAAAACCGGAAATTGTATTCATTGGTTGGAATGACGTAGTTAAGAGAAAGATTAAAGCTTTACAGAGTGAATATTGAGATTAGGTAAAAAGCAGAACCTGAAAAGTGTGAATTTCTGGCTTACTCCTGGTGCCAAGCTTGAATAAGGGAAAGAATAAAAGGACAAAGGAGATAAATCAATGGCTGAAGAAGTGTAATATTCGGGGATTCAGGTTCTTGGATCATTAGAATCTCTTCTGGGGCAAAAAAGATCTATCCAAAATGAATGGGTTTCATCTGTACTGGAAAGGGACAAATGTCCTAATGTGAAGATTTGCTAATTCTGACTAAACTATTGGAGAGGGGAATGGAGGGATCCTAAATAGTAGTGTAAATAGAACGATCAATGAGGATAGTTTTGAATCTGAAAAGTTAAATAAAAAAGACAGGTAAGAGCAAGTCTAAGAATGAAATAACTCTGGAGAATTGAATTGCATTTCTTTCAATGCAGAGGGTCTTGGGTAAGTCTGAACTCAGCACGTTTGGGCACATGGGATTGGGACGTGATAGCTATTACGTAAACCTGGCTGAGATGAGGACATAACTGGCAGCTTGATGTTTCGGCTTTTAGATGCTAGAGAAAGAGGAGGGGAAGTGGCGTTTTTGATTAAGGATAGCATTACTGCTGTAACTAGAGAATATATTTCTGAAAAATCATCGAGTGAAAATTGTTGAAATTAGAAATAAAAAGGAATGATCACCTTGATGGGATTGTACTTTAGAGCCCCAATAGTCAGGGAAATTGAGGAACAAATGTGGAGAGATTTGAGTTTATGAATAATGTTGTAATAGGTGATTTTAATTTTTCCAAACATTGACTGGAACTACCATAGTGTTAAAGGTTTAGATGGTGAAGAATTTAAATGTGTTCAAGAAAGTTTTCTTTATCAAACTGTAAATGTTCTTACTGGAGGAGCAAAACTTGACCTCGGCAAGTGAAGTGATAGAGGAACACTTTAGGTCTAGTGATCATAATTCTATTTGTTTTGATATAGTTACAGAAAAAGATAAGCCTTCCATTAAAATTCAAGTTTTTAATTGGAGTAAGGAAAAATCTAATGGGATGAGACAAGAACTTTCCAAAAATTGATTGGAGTAGACTATTCACATGTAAGGGGATGTCTGGTAAGTGGGACACCTTCAAAAATGAGAGTTCAGAATCATTATGTTCCTGTTAGAGTGAAAGGTAAGGCTAGTGGGATTAGAGAATAATGGATGAATAAAGAAATTGAGGTTATAATCAAGAATAAAAAAAATCATATTAGGTATAGACAACTGGGTTCAAATGAATCTCTTGAATAGTATACAGGATGTGGGTTCATTCTTAAGAGGGAGATCAGGAAGGCAAGGAGGATATGAGAGAGATACTAAATGAATACTTTGCATCACTTTTTACTATGGAGAAAGAATTAGAGGCTCGAGAACTTGGGAATAAATGTTGATGTTTTGGAAACAGTATACATAGCCAGGGGATTTACTGGGAATCTTGGAAAATATAAAGGTGGATAAATCTCCAGGACCTAATGTAGTGTATCCCAGGACATTGTGGGAAGTTAGGAAATTGCAGAGCCTCCTGCAGAAATATTTCTATCATCTATAATTATGGGTGAGGTGTTGGATGACTGGAGAGTCGCTAAATTGTGCCTTCAAGAAGGGATGTAAGGAGAAGCCTGGGAATGATAGACTGGAGTCTGACTTCGGTGGTGCGTAAATTGAAGGATTCTGAAAGATAGGATTTATATGCATTTGGAGAGGTAAGGAATGATTAGGAATAGTCAGCATAGCTTTGTGCAACAGAAATCATGTTTCACATACTTGATTGAGTTTGTTGAGGAAGTAACCAAGAAGATTGAGGGCAAAGCAGTAGATGTTGTTTACTTGAATTTTAGTAAAGCCTTTGACAAGGTTCTGCATGGTTGACTAATTAGTAAAGTTAAATCACATGAGATTCAGAGTGAGCTTGCCAATTGGATACAAAATTGGCTTAACAGCAGGAGACAGTGAGGGAAGGTTGTTTTTCAGATTGGAGGCCTGTGACCAGTGGTGTTCTGCAGGGATCCCTGTTGGGTCCACTTTTTTGTTTATCATTATATAAGTGATTTAGATGATAATATAAAAGGCATGGTTGGTAAGCTGGTGGAAAAATGGACAGTGAAGAAGGTTATCTAAGATTACAAAAAAATCTTGATCAATTGGGTGAATGGGCAGAAGGGGCCAGATGGAGTTTAACTTGGATAAGTGTGAGGTATTGCATTTTTGTAAAAAAAAAAGGGCAGGGCTTATATAATTAATGGTAGTGCCCTAGGTCGTATTGTGGAGCTAAGAGATGTGGGATCAGGCACATTATTTGTGATTTGTGTCACACATAGGGTGGTTAAGCACACTTGCCTTCATTGCTCTGACTTTTTGATTATAAGAGTTGGAACATTGTTGAGATTGTACAAGACATTAGTAAAGCCTGTTCTGAGGTGTATCCTGGTCACCCTGTTATAGGAAGGATATCATTAAGCTGGAGAAGGTTTAGAACAGATTTATGAGAATGTTGTGGGAAATGGAGGATTTGAGTTATAAGGAGAGACTGGATAAACTGGGACATTTCCCACTGGAGCACAGGAGGTTGAGGGCTGACCTCAAAGGTTTATAAAAATCATGAAGGGTACAGATAAGGTGAATGGCAGTGTCTTTTCCCTAGGTTGGAGAATTTCACGACCAAGTGGCGCATTTTTACAGTGAGAGGAAAGATTTTAAAAAAGACGAGCAATTTTTTTTAACACAGTGGTTCGTGTGTGGAATGATCTTCCAGAGGAAGTGGTGAATGTGGGTACGGGTACAATGTTTAAAAGACGTTTAGATAAGTACATGAATAAGAAATGTTTGGAGGGATATGGGCCAAGTGCAGGCAGGTGCGACTAGTTGTTATGGACTGTTTGGACCAAAGGATCTGTTCTGAGGAAGGGTCACTGGACACGAAACAGTGATTTTTCTTCATAGATGGTGCCAAACCTACTGAGCTTTTCCAGAAATGTCTGTTTTTGTTCCCGATTTTACAACATCCGCAGTTCTTTTGGTTTTTGTTTCGTCTGTTTGTGTTGTATGACTCTTTTTACTGAAAAGGGTGGTCCAATGAATACATTATCGGTTTAAAGGTAAATGATTCTGTTCAGCACAACGCTGGATAAATAGTGACCTTAAAATCATTGCAGATGTGTACCAATTCATCTGTCTTCATCTCTGGTATGTTAGATGTGGTTCTATCATTCTTGTATCGTTTCAAGGACTTCTGTCTTGACCAGTTAATTCAGCCCTGACCTTAATCCAATTGCATTAAGCACTGATCTCACCTTGATTCTCACCATAGATTTTCAATTTCACAGATCTTTTCCATGCTCCCCCGGTCCCTGTTGTGATTCTGTAAACTTCAAAATTTAACCATTGAAAGAATTAGTAATAATTTTCTGGAATAAATAGTTTCCTGAGATGAAAGGTACAAGCAGAAATTATTATAAAGGAATTAAAAGTAAATGAAAAGCTAATAAACCATTGCTGGGAAGAAGGAGTCAAAGCAACACAAAGCTGTTCTCTGGGTGAGAGGAGGTAACGATTGCTTGATAACTTGCTGTCTTCTGACAAATGGGCAGTTAAGCTTGCCTGAATAAGAATATCCTGAGGTGAAGGGGTTAATGACAGGACAAGCTGTTCCAAGCAGTCAGTTTGATACTGTGTGACAAGGAGCAGAAGAGTTACTCCTGATAAGGCAAGTTACAGACTTGATGACTCCAGAAGTGTAATCAATGTTGTGGATGAATAAATTGAAACGGTCATCATTAATGTCACATCAGAAACTTCACAAGCTGGAAAAATCCTATCAGAATGCAACTTCAGGATTCTTCAGCAGAACTCTAGAGAACCACACAGCACAAGGATTGAACCCTAGATGTCCACAGACCAACAATGTTAGTTGGAATCGTAGCTAAATTCCATAATTAATCAGGTAATAGTTGAGTTGTGAGGCTTAGCTTGCTTATTTGAGGGGGTGTTATTTTGGTTGCTATATGCAATGAAGTTTGTCATTGTTCCAGTATTTGATAGTGAGATTTCTTAAGTAGCGGACTTTTAGCCTAGTTAAGTTTGATTTTTCTCCAGTGTTCTTCCCGATAAAGCTGGAAACTTCCTTCGACAACGTGTAAGGACAGATCCTCAGACGTACTGTGTAAGTGAACATTCACACTGATACAACTCTTTAAAGGCACTACTTCGCCTGTATCTGTTCTTAGTACAGTTTTTTGAAGGTTGCAGGGCCATGAGCTGCTTCTGATGTACAGTTTGAGGTGTCAAACAGATCAATCAAGAATCCGCCTCCAATTTTACTGGTTTGCCATTCAATAAGAGAGTGACACTATTGGTTGGTGTTGCCAGCAATGGCTAGGATGTTTAATAACAGCTCCACTTTGGGCTGAGTCTGGACTTTTCTCATCCCCTTTTTTGTACCATTTGAAATTTCTTCCCATTCTTCAGTTTCTGTACTTCTGTATATTGTTAAAATTTCTTCCCCAAACATGCCTGTCCAATGTGCCTTTTTATTACTGCAGTTTCTGTAGAAAGTATTTTTGTATTAAAAACGTGCTACTATGTGACCTGTTTTCCCACTGTTTGCAGTTTTACTCTTCATTGGTGCTCATCTCGCAGCTGCCATTTTGTGAACTCGTGCTTGAGATTAGTTGTTGAGCTTCCTTGGTTGCTAGTTCCATTGAAATTGGTATTTCCAGTACTTTGTTTAAATATAGGTTTCCTTCCATTAGTAATCTCTTCTGGATTCCTTCAGATCTTAAACCACATGAGTCTGACTCTGATAGCGAGTTGTCTCTGAATTGGCAGAATTGCTACAAACTGGGAGGTAATTTCCCCATCATTTCCTCGAAGACTCCCTTATTGCTCAGGATATTATAAATGATAGAGATGAGAATGTGGGGAGGGGTGGGGGCTTGGAGGATGATAAGTATGTTTGCTGATAACTAAGTTTAGCAAGATGTTAATAGTGAAGAAGGTGGTTTTGGGTTACAGGAAGATATAGATGGGTGGTCAGATAAGTGACAGATGGAATTTAATCCTGAAAAGTGAGGTAATGGAAGAAGTAACAAGATAAGTGAGTACTCAATGAAAGGAACACCCTAGGAACAGAGACATGTTGATGCTTATCCACAGATCCTTGAAGATAGCAGAACCAGGTTAATAGGGACACTTGCTTTTCTCAGTCATGGGCGGCACGGTGGCTCAGTGGTTAGCACCGCTGCCTCACAGTGCCAGGGACCCGGATTCGATTCCACCCTCAGGCGACTCTGTGGAGTTTGCACGTTCTCCCCGTGTCTGCGTTGGTTTCCTCCCACAGTCCAAAGATGTACAGGGTAGGTGGATTGGCTATGCTAAATTGCCTGTAGTGTCCAGGGATGTTTAGGTTAGGTGGGTTAGACATGGGAAATACAGGAATAGGGGAAGGGGCCTGGGTGGGATGCTCTTCGGAGGGGTGGTATGAACTTGTTGGGCTGAATGGCCTGTTTCCACACTGTAGGGACTGTATGACTTTAAGATTGTAAGAGCAAGAAGGTTATGTTGGAGCTGTACAAAACTTTGACTAGGCCACAGGTAGAAAACTGTGCGGTTCAGGTCGGCTTACTTTTGGAAGGATGTGATTACACTGGAGTTTACAAGATGAGATTCACCAGTATGTTGCCTGGGATTGAGCAATTTAGCTGTGAAGAATGGCTGGAAAGTTTTGCGTTGATTTCTTTGAAGCAGAGAAAGCTGAGGAAGCATGTGATTGCAGTGTATAAAGTAATGAGGACATGGGCCTATGCAAGTTGTTAGACTAAAGGAGAATCAAGGACAAGAACAAAAGATAAAGGGGAATAAGAAAAGTGATAGGCAAAGAAGTCAAGGACCAGGATCAAACAAGGACACAGTGAAAAATAATGGGAACGGGACAAGTAACATTAAAAAGACAAACCTTAATGATTTGTGTGTTTAATGTGCAGAACATTTGCAATAAAGTGGATGAATTAATCGCACAAATTGATGAAAACAGGTATGATATGGTTGGAATTTTGGAGACATGCCGCAGGGTGACCATAAATGGGAACTTAATATCAAGGGGTATTCAGTACTTAGGAAGGTCACCCAAAAAGAAGGTGGTGGAATTGCATTTGATGGTTAAAGAGAAAATTAACGCAACAGTGAGGAAGGATGATTTGGAATCTGAATGGGTAGAGCTGAGAAATACCATGGGGCAAAGAACAATCATGGGTTTGTATAAGGACCCCCCCCCCAACTGTTGGGGTGATAGACAATGGCATTAAATAGAAAATTAAAGACACATGGAGTAAAGGAACATGTAATTATGGGTGACTTTAATCTGCAGATAGATTGGGCAAATCAAATTCATAACAATACTGTAGAGGGGGAATTCCTGGAGTATGTAAGGATGGTTTTTTGGACCAGTACGTTCAGGAACAAATGAGAGAACAGGTCGCTCTAGAATGATATGGAGATGCTGGGGTCGGACAAAGTCAGAAGTCACATGACACCAGGTTATATTCTAACAGGTTTATTTGAAATCAGGATTTCGAATGAACCTGTTGGGCTATAACCTGGTGTCATTGACTTCTGACTTCATCCTAGAGTGAGTATTGTGCAGTGAGAGAGGAATAATTGGCAATCTAGTTGTGTGAAGCCCCTCAGGGATGAGTGACCATGGTATGATAGAAATCCTCATCAAGACTGACAGTGATGTTGATTTTGAAACTAAGGTCCTGAATCTAAATAGCGGACGTTATGATGGTATGAGGAATAAGTTGGCTACGATAGATTGGGGAACATAAAGGGATGACAGTGGAAAGGCAATAGCAAATGTTCAAAAAGCACGTGGATGAACTGCAAGAATTGTTAATTCCTGTCTGGCATGAAAGTAAAACAGGAAAGGTGGCTAAACTATGGTTTACAAGAGAAATTAGAGATAGCATTAGATCCAAGGAAGAAGCATACAAGTTGACCAGAAAAAAAAACCACTGCCCTGAGGAGTGGGAGTAATTTACAATTCAGTAAAGGAGGACAAAGGATTGATTAAGAAAGGGAAAAATAAAGTACGAGAGTAAGCTTTCAGGGAACGTAACTGACTGCAAAATTTTCTACAGGTATGTGATGAGAAAAAGATTGGTGAAAACAAACATAGGTCCCTTACAGTCAGAAACTGGGGAATTTGAAATACATATATTTGTTCTGTGTTCTCAAAGGAGAATGCAAATAACACCAGAAATGTTGAGTAACACAGGGTTTAGTCAGAGTGTGGAAGTAAAGAAAATCAATATTGGTGAGGAAATGGCCTGGGCGAAATTGATGGAATTAAAGGCTGGTAAATTCCCAGGCCCAATTGTCTACATCCAAGTGTACATAAGAAAGTAGCCCTCAGAATAATGAATGCATTGGTGATCATGTTCCAAGATTCAATAGACTGGAACAGTTCCTACAGATTGGAGAGTAGCTAACATAACCCCTCTATATAAGATGCGAGACTGAGAGAAAACCAAGAGTTATAGTCCAAGCAGACTGATGTCGGTAGTGGGAAAATGCCAGAACACATTTGTAGTTGAGTATTTGGAAATCAGTGGCAGGATCAGACAGAACAATCATGGATTTATGAATGCAAATCGTGCTTGAAAAATCTAATGAAATTCTTTGAGGATGTAACGAGTAGAGTTGATGGCTTGGGAAGGTCATTGGATGTGGTTTATTTTGACTTTCAGAGGCTTTTTAGAAGCTTACGCTCGTACTCTAGTTTCCCTTTCTTACTCAATCTTTTTGTCCTCCTTTGAGTTCTAAACAACTCCCAATCCTCAGGTCAGTTGTTTCAGAGGCTTCTGACAAATTTCACATACGAGATTACTTTGTAAAATCAAGGCACAGGATTGAAGATAACATTTTGAGATGGAGAGAAAACTGGCTGAGAGGAAACAGAATCGGAATAAATGTGTCTTTTGCTGAATGGCAAGGTAGTGAGTAGTGGGGTATCACAGATTAATGCTAGGACTCAACTATTCACAATTTTTATTAATGATTTGGATGAGGGAACTAAATGTAACATCTTCAAACTTGCAGATGACATAAATATTGGTGGGAGGGTGAGCTGTGGGGAGGATGTAGAGATGCTTTAGTGTGATTTGGACATGTTGAGTGAATGGGCAAATGTATGGCAGATGTAGCATAATGGCAGATAGCAAAAATTGGCAGGCAGATTATTATCTGAATGACTATAAATTGAGAGACGGAAATGTGCAAAGGGACCCGGGTGTCCTTGTACACCAGTCGCTGAAGGTAAACGTGCAGGCGGTGAAGAAGGCAAAAGGTAAGTTGATCTTCACAGCGAGAGGATTCCAGTACAGGAGCACAGATGTCTTATACAGGGTCTTGGTGAAACCTCACCTGGAATATTGTGTGCAGTTTTGGTCTCATTGTCTAACGAAGGGTGCTCTTGCTATTAGAGGGAGTGCAGCAAATGCTTACCACGTTGATTCCGAGAATGGCAAGAATAACGTATGAGGAGAGGTTGAATTGGTTAGGGTGATATTTGCTGGAGTTCAGAGAATGAGGGGGATCTCGTAGAAACGATAAAATTCGAACAGCACTAGACTGTGTAGGTGCAGGAAGGATGTTTCCGATCGCAGGGGAGTCCAGAACCAGGGGTCACAGTTAAGGTTTCTGGGATCAACCATTTTTTAGAACTGAGACGAGAAATTTCTTCACCCAGAGGTGGTCAGCCTGTGGTACTCACTGACACAGAAAGCAGTTAAGGTCAAAACATCATACAATTTCAAGAGGGAGTTGGACATAGAAATGTGGGCTAAAGGGATCAAAGGATAACGGGGAAAAACAAGGTTAGGCTTTTGAGTTGGATAGTGGAGCAGGCTTGAAGGGCCAAATGGCCTATTCCTGCTCCTATTTTCTATGTTTCTAGCTGCTCCTGTTCGTTTAAGGGTCAATCATAAGGGAGCATAATTTTTAGATGAAGGGCAGGAGGTTTAGAGGGTGTTTGAGGAAAAATTGTTTCCTCTCCAAAGGTGGTGAAAATCTGGAATGCACTGCGTGGGAGGGTAGTGAAGGTGGAAAACCTCAATCTTTAAAAGGTAGTGGATGAGTACTTGAAACATTCAAGGTTATTGGCCAAGTGCTGGAATTTGGGATTAGTGTGGATTGGTTGGTGCAGACTACTTTTTTTTAAATATAGAATCTCCACAACATGGGAACAGACCATTTGGCCCAACAAGTCCACACCAACCCACTGAAGAGATTGGGGGATGCCCCAATCCCCTTACCCTATTCTTGTAACCCTGCATTTCCCATGGTTAACATACCTGATCTACACATCCCTGAACACTGAGTAATTTAGCACATCTTTGGACTGTGGGAGGAAACTGGAGCACCTGGCGGAAACCCATGCAGACATGGGGAGAATGTGCATACTTCTCACAGGCAGTCATCTGAGGTTGGAATCAAACCTGGGTCCCTGTGCCATCATGCTGCCCCAAACTTGATGGAACAAAAGGCCTCTTCTGCGATATATGACTCTATAAACCTTCACCGTTGAAGGCTTTTGTGAGGTTGCAAAAGGTCATGATCACCGGTTGGTGCTATTCCTTGTGTTTTTCGTAGATTTGTCACACAGTGGCAATCAAACCTGCAGTTCCTCTTGCTGGATGAAAACCACATTACAACTCTGGAAGGAATTCTTCAGCTACTGGCAGAAAGCAATTGAGGAAGGTCCTTACACTGGTCTGCACTGTGGCAGACAGCAGGGACGCTCCATGGAGATTACTGCAATCAGACTTGTCTCTTTTCTCAATATAGTCATGATCTCCACAGAAAACTGAAGTCCCCTTGCAACCAGCTCTCACAGCACAACCTTCCAATCCACTTCGATTCAAATCAACTTGAGATTCTGGCAAACATGGACTATTTTTCATATGTTAAAAGTCTCTCATCGAAAACATATTGACAGTTATGTGGCAGTTAAACATTTGGCTGACTGAGGGAAAGAGAATTTGAGGACCGAGATCTCATATCTGAGCTGTTTACCAGGCGCAATAATCCCTGTGCTCCTTTATTCTTCTACAGCTTGGACAACCTTCAAAAGGTACCTCAAAGCAGGCTGCCTCTCCAAGATCTTCCAAAAGAAGTCCAACAGAATTATACGACTAATCACTCTCAACCAGCTCCAGGGTGGCACAAATGCCACTTGTATATGTGACACCACAGCCGCAGCAACTGCTCTATTTAGAACCTTTTTTTTCCAAATAATTCCAAAAAGAAACGTAAATAATTTAGGGATGCTTTGAGGACAAAAGTAGTCAAACATCTCTGTCAACTCATGAGAATTCCTGGCTCGTGACCAAACTAAATGGACAAGGTTAATGGAGACAATTCTTTGGGAGCATCCAGAAGTGAAGGCAATATATTGGAGGGAGTGCACATGTCCCTTAACAACTTCACCCAACCTTCAAGGACTGACTGCCCTGTATGAGGCAGGATGCAAATCACACGTTGAGATTATTGCCATCTTAGAACTAATCGAATGTAGTGGAAGCAAATCATCCTCAATACCAAAGGACTGCCAAAGAAATACAAGTCCTAGCAGGTCAGAGGTTGGGAAAGTAACTCATATCCTGAGTCTCCGAACCTGTCCATTGTCTACAGGCACAAATCAGTAGTGTGATGGAATACTTGCCACTTGTCTGAGTGAGTGCACCTCCAACAACACTGAAAAAGCTCAACGTCATCTAGAACAATTCAGCCCACTTGATTGGCACTGCATCCACTCCTTCCACCACTGACACTCAGTAGCAGCAGTGTGTACATTCTATGAAATGCACTGCATAAATTCATCAAGACTTTTTAGATAGCTTCTTCCAAATCCCCAACCTCCACCATCTTAAAGGACAAGGGCAGCAGATTATGGGAAAACCATCACTGGCAAATTCCCCTCCAAGCCACTCACCAACCTGGCTTGGAAATATATCAATGTTCCTTCAGTGTCACTGGGTCAAAATCCTGAAAATCCTCCCCTAACAGGGATTCCTACAGTAAATGGATTGTAGTTGTGCAAGAAGGCAGCTCTTCACCATCCAAAAGGGCAACAAAGGATGGGCAATAAATGCTGGCTGAGTCAATGATACCCATATCCCGTTAACGAATATAAAAAAACTCCTGGAGTGGGACTTGAACCTGGAACCTTATGACGCAGTGGCATAAATCACCCCACCCAGAGTGAGCTATGCAATCTCCGGGAGAATGGAAATAAACAGATATAAACAAGGGCAAGAAACACTGCAAATTTCTTCGCAAACCACCTTAAGAAAATGAAACTGGTCCAAATATTTTTTTCTGGCTTGCACAACAGGATACCTAACTGTGCAAGGTGATTGCTACCTTAGCCTGTGACAAGGCAAGTCCACTAGAAGGAAATGTACTTCTGTAAGCATTTCTTGCAAGATTGGGGTATTTTCCCTAATGTGTTCTTCTGTATTTGGGAGTTAAAACAAAATAAGACGAGATCCATGACATGTCCAATCAAGTACGTGAATTTATCAATTTCCACATGATTTGACCCTTGAAAGACTGATAACACTTCCCATTTTGTAATGTTAAACAATTTTGATTCTTCAAGCATAATTAATTGATAGCCATGATAATATACTGTAGCTCAGGTTAAAACAGGTTAACAGTGTGGAACAACAACTTACATTTACATAGCGCTATTAACACCAAAAAACTTTCCCCGGCCTTTCGGCAAAGTATAAATGGACGAAGATCAACCACAGACCAAACAATTAAATTTACGTGTCCAAAAGCTTTATCAAAGAGAAAAGCTGTCTTAAAGCTAAATACAGAAGGAAGAACATGCCATTTGATCCCTCTGGCCTGTACCACAATTTAAGATCATGGCCAGTCATCAACCTAAAATCACCTTCTTGAACTAACTCCATATCACATCATTCTCTTATCTGTGTTGAATATTTTCAAAGATTGTACATCTATGTCTCTCTGTGTTAGAGAATGCCAAATATTTACAACTCTTTGAGTGAAGAAATTTTTCATCTTCCAGATGCTGACCTCTTCTGTGAATGTCAGATGTTAGGAATCCTAATCAAATAATTCATTTCCTGAGTTTCTAAACTTGTCCATCACCTACAAGGCAGAAGTCAGTAGAGTGATAGAATACTCTCTATTTGCCTCGGTGACATTCAAGAAGCTGGATATGCCATCGTAGAGAAATATTTTCTCAGCACCTACCCTGTCTGATGCTTTAAGAGTTTTGTATATTTCAATGAGATCTTGTCTCATTCTTCTAAACTCAATGGAATAAGGCCTTGTCTATTTAATCTCTCCTCACGAGGGAATAAAGACTTGCAGTCCAATGTTTGTGCGAACCTTTATATGGATGTATCAAAGTGCCTAACAGGTAACAAATTACATTTGGAATGTATTAATTTTTGCAATGTAGGAAATACAGCAGCCAATTTACACATAGTAAGCTCCCACAAATTTAATAACGACCAAATATTTGTTTTTGTGTTGTCAACTAAGGGATAAATGTCACAGGACAATGGGAATAACTCCTGTGTTCTTTTAATTCCAGTTGAGCCTGATCTTTACCCATTCACTTTATCTATGTCCCATTGTATGCCCTCTTAACAACTTACTTCCCTACCTACATTTGTGTCATCAGCAAATTTAGCTGTCGCTCCCATCATCCAAGTCATTTATATAAATTGTAAGAAGTTGAGGCTCCAGCACTGATCCATGTGGCATACCACTTGTTGCATCTAACCAACCATTGTCAATCCTCTATTCATGCTAATGTTACCCCTGCATTATGTGCTTTTATTTTCCACAACAATCTTTGACGTGACATTTTATATGCGTTCTGAAAATCTAAATACGTTATATCTACCAGTTCCCCTTTATTCATAGCATGTTGTTCCTCAAATAACTCTGATAAATTAGTTAAATATGACTTCCCTTTCACAAAGTCATGCTGACTCTGCCTCATTACCTTGAACATATCTAAGTGCTCTACCATAACATCTTTCATAATAGCTGCTAATACTATTACAGAAGCTAATTGGCTAATTCAAATCTAATGGGACTTTCCCCAAATCTAAGGAGATTTGCAAAATTAAAACCAACGCATCAACTATTTTTCACTATTTCTTTTAAGATCCTTGGATGAAGTCCATCAAGACCCAGGGACTTGTTGGAGCTGCAGTTTACAATTGGTTAAACTACTTCCTTTATAATTGTAATTTTCTTGGTTTCTTCCTCCTTTCGATTTCCTAATTTACAGTTCTTTCTGGGCTGTTATTTGTACTCTCCATGATGAGGACTGATGCAAAATACCTGTTCAATTCATCTGCCATCTCATTATTTTCCACTATTAATTCCCGAATATCTGTGGAAAATCTTACTTTTTATATTTTAGCTAGCTTTCTCTTATACTCTACTCACTCATTAATCCTTTGTCACATTTTGCCTTTTTTAATCTTCTGACCTGCATCTTTGAGCAATTATACACTTTCTTTATAAGTTTATTTTTTGCAGTTTAACCAATGGTCAGTTGGACCTCCCCTTGGAAGTTTATTTGTCATTGGATTTTATGTATGATATATTCTGAGATAATCTCTTGACCATCTGTCAATGCATTTTATTGACCTGTCCCTAAACTTGTCTGCCAGTTCACTTTAGCTAGCTCTGCTTTAATGCCCGTACAATTAAACTTTAAAATTGCCAGTCTTGGACCCACACTTGCCTTTCTCAAACTGAATATAAACTTCAATCACATTATGATCATAGCTACCTGGGAGTGCCTTCAATATAAGGTTATTAATTAAATCTATCTTGTTACACAGTACCAGGTATAGTGTAACCACTCTCTGGTCAGCTCCAGAATGTGCTGTTCTAAGAAATTGTCCTGATACATTCTAAGAACTTTTCAACTGGACTATGTTTGGCCATCTGACTCTTCCATTCTATGTGCAGATTAAATTCCTCCGTGATTACCACTGTACCTTTCTGACAAGCCTTTATACATCATTCAACCATGTGGTTACTGAAAACCACCTGTATACCACTCCTACAAGTAACTTCCTGCCTGATCACTTTTCATCTCTGCCCAAACTGCTTCTACGTCCTAGTTTCCTGAACTATCTCTATTGTAAACAAAGCCTTTCGTTTTGACTTTTTGTTTTTTTTGTAACTTCTAGCCTTACCTATTGATCTATTCTTAGACTTGCACTGTCTGTCACTTACTGTTAAAGTCTGATAATGATTTCCTGCATTTCTCCTCCTTTTGTCTTCCCTTATCTTTACTCTTTGATTTACCACATCATCCCAAATATAATCCCTTGCCTCCAATATTTAATTTAAAACCCCTGTACTTCCCACTTACGTGGTTCACTTGGACACCAGCCTCAGCACAGTTCACATGTTGACTTTCCCAATGATACAGTCCTCACTTTCCAAGTACTAGTGCCAGTGCCCCATGAACTGGAACCTACTTCTCCTATAACAACCTTTGAGCCGTGCATTCATTTCTGTAATATTATTTGCCTAATGCCAATTTGCATGTGGCTCAGATAATAATCCAGAGATTATTATCTTTGAGCTTCTGCTTTTTAATTTGGTGCCTAGCTTTCATACTGACTACGTAGAATGTCCTGTCTGTGTTGTTAGTACCTCTTGGACTACGATGACCAGATTCTAACTCTTCCATTGTAATTCCGCTTCAGCTCTAAGCAGTATTTTGAATAACGGAAACTGGGCAGTAAACTCAGCCTTGCTATTTGTTGCAGAAGAGACAGTTTAATTTTGATTATCTCCAAGCCATCAGATCTCGACATAAGTCCTAAGCTGTTTTAGCAGTCCAAGTAGACTTCATCCAGAAGTGCTTTGAGAGGTTAGTAATGGCACACATCAACCCCAGTCTCCCAGACTGCCTTGATCCACTACAATTTGCCAACGGTTGCAATAGGTCCATGGCTGACACCATCTCCCTGGCCCTACACTCATTCCTGTAACATCTGGATAACAAGGATAGCTACTCCAGATTCCTGTTTACTGACTTTAGCTCTGCCTTCAAACCACAATTCCAACCAAACTCATCTCCGAACTCCAAATCTAGGATTTCGCTACCACATCTGCAACTGGATTCTCGACTTCCTGACGCGTGGACCAAAGTCGGAAAGGATAAGTGACAATGCCTCCTCAATAATCCTCAATAGCGGTGCCCAGCAAGGCTGCATACTTAGCTCCTTACTATACTCCTTATAGAGTCACAACTGTGTGGCCAAATTCAGCTCTAATTCCATTTATAAATTTTCTGACGACACCAATGTAGTGGGTTATATCTCAAACAATGACAACACAGAGTGCAGGAAAGAGACAGCTTAATGGCATGGTGTAAAGACAACAATTATTCCCTCAATGTCAGCGAAATGAATGAGCTGGTCATCAACTTCAGGAAGCGAGTGGAGGACAGGCTTTAAGTTCTTAGGAGTAAATACCACCAACAATCTATCCTGGTCCATCCATGCTACAGTCAAGAAAGCACACCAACTCCTCTACTTCCTCAGATGGCTAAGGAAATTCAGCATGTCCACAATGACTCTTACCAATTTTTACAGATACTCCATAGAAAGCATCCTATCCAGATGTATCACAGCTTGGTATGGCAACTGCTCTTCCCAAGACCGCAAGAAATTAAAGAGAGTTGTGAACGCAGCCCAGTCCATCACAAAAATCAGCCTTCCTTCCACTGACTCTGTCTACACTTCCTGCTGCCTTGGGAAAGCAGCCAACATAAATCAAAGACCCCTCCCAACCTGGCTATACTCTCTTATACATAGGGCAGAAGATATAAAAGTTTGAAAACATGAACCAACAGATTCAAGAACAACTTTTACCCTGCTGTTAACAGACTTATGAACGGACTCTCATATATTAGAGTTCATCTTTCTCTGCAACTTCTCTGTAGCTGTGACAATATATTCTACATTCGGTTTTTCTCTCTTCACAGATGCTGTCAGACCAAAGGATGTTTCCAGCATTTTGTATTTTTTTCCACTCTAACAGACCTGGTTTTAAATTTGACAAATACTTGGCAAATTAAGTAGTGAGCAAATAGATAATGTATCAGTGGTGTATTTCATATATATATATATATATATATAAAACAGGATACGGAAGAAATAAAGAATTACATTTATCTGGCACCTCTCTTGACCTTAGGACATACTAAAGGCCTTTACAATCAATGGGTTTCTTTGAAGTGGAGTTTCTATTGTCCTGTCCAAGTCCATAAATGATAAAACCATACAAAGGCTACAACTCCAAGAACTAAGCTAACCTTTTATAAATTACTTTTACAATGTTTCTTTCCCTTTCTGCCTAGCTTGCCATATCAGAAGTCAATATTTATCTAAACATTTCCCTCAAAATTCTTCTTTCTTTTAGGAATTTTGAACTGATTTATGACCTCTTTTAAGGAAAATCAAATCAGCTTTCTGATACCACACTTCAAAATCATACCCTTTTTATCTAGAAAATAAATCACTGGGACTTCCTGCACTTTGAATATTTGACCATAGATTTGAAAAGGAACTGGCATTCACATGGAAATGTAACTAATCACATAAATTTAAATTATTCTCTGTAACCAGCCTGAAACTAACAAAATTTGTGATATTGAAGTTAAGATTGAATCAAGGTTTTAGTTTTCTTTTCACTTTATATAATTGTGATTAGAAATAAACAGCCTGAAACCAATTAAAGCTGAATAAATTTCTCTCCATTGTCACAGGATAGCCTCTTCTACAATTGTTACATTTACAATGTCAGAAAGGCCTACAAAGCTGGAGTGAAACAGCACTCACACAGATTGCAATTAATTGTGCTACAACATGAATTCAGAGAATTCTTTTACTAGTGAAAGTAGAATTTGCTGATTTTGTATACAATTTATGCACATACCAGAATGACAAAAGATGTTTGTTTAATGAAAGCTTGGAGCCACCTAGTCAACATTGCAACAAGATTCACAAGCACAAGTCATGTGAGTGAGAGTCCCAAATACCAATTTCAGGGTATTGTACAGTAAAATCATGAAAGATTAAACTGCAAGGGGGCCTGTCCACAAATTTACGTTAACCACAGCATCAAGATGACACAGAAAGTCCCATTGAAACCAATTTTGACTACAACGTGTGCCATGTCAAAAAGAAACAAAAGGAATGGCAGCGACTCAGCAAATATGTGAAAATTACCTACTTTTCAATTTGTTCACACCTTACAATAGCCATAATCATAGTCATAGAATCATACAGCATTGAAACAGACCATTTGGTCTAACTAGTCCAATCAGACCATTTTCCAAACTAAACTAGTCCTAAGTGCCTGTGTTTGGCCCATATCCCTCCAAACCTTTCCTAATCATGTTCTTATGCAAATGTCTTTTAAATGTTGTAATTGTACCTGCATCCACCACTTATCTCTGTCAGTTCATTCCACACACAAATTACTCTCTGTGTAAAAAAGTTGCCTCTCATGTCTTTTTTAAAACTTTCTCTTCTCACCCTAATTTTGAACTCTCCCACCCTAGGGAAAAGACCCTTGCTATTCACCTTATCTATGCCCCTCATGATTTTATAAGATCACCCCTCAACCTCCTATGCTCCAGTGCAATATGTCGCAGCCTATCCAGCCTCTTTTTATAACTCAAACCTTTCATTCCTGGTAGATCTTTTCTGAACCCTCTCCAATTTAATAATATTCTTCTTACAGCAGGGCAACCAGAACTGCACACAACGCTCAAGAAAATGCCTCACCAACATCCTGTACAACTTCAACATGACATCCCAACTCCTCTACTCAAAGATCTGAGCAATGAAGGCAAGCATACTAAACACCTTCTTAACTAGTCTACCTGTGGTGCAAATTTCAAAGAATTATGTACCTAAATGGTCTTTATGGGCCAAATGGTCTGTTTCCACACCACAGGGATTCTATGATTGTATGATTCTCTGAACCTCTAGATCTCTCTGTTGTATAACACTACCCAGTGCCCTAGCATCAACTGTATAAGTCCTGCTCTTGTTTGTTTTTCCAAAATGCATTACCTTGCATTTATCCAATTAAACTCCACCTGCCACTCCTCAGCCCATTGACCCAATTGATCAAAGTCTCTTTGTAATCTTAGATAACCTTCTTCACTGTCTACTATATCATCAATTTTAGTGTCATCCGCAAACTTATGAACTATGCCTCCTATATTCTCATCCAAATCGTTTATATAAATGACAAACAAAACAATAACCTGGCCTTATACAATAAAAGACATTGAAAAATGTTGGGAATTAGCTCTGGAAAAGCTCAGTATTCTTTTTCTGCCTCATGTGCTGTCTTTGGACGAGCGTTGTACAGGCTATCACATCGACAATGCACTCAAACATCTCTTCCTTCTTTTGTGCTGGAGTATCACCACTTTGCGGCTTCAGCTTGGGAACCAAGAAGTTAAGTGGCAGGCATTCAATGGATTGTTCACAGACATCAACCCTCTTGGGTGAAGAATGTATTGCATCTATGATTACCTCAAATGTCCGTTCTCTTGTCTGGCCAACTTTGATGATGCCAACTTTGGTGCAAGTTTCTGTAATTGTTTCTGCTGCAATTTCTGTAACAGCTTTTTGCAGGCAAGTCAAAGGACTGTGGTTATCAGGCTGGATGGTCTCGTCCCACTCCCCAACATTCTTGACATTTTACGGATGTAGCCTGTCTGAACCCAATGTGATGGAAGCAGTTGGTGACAGTGGCTTTCATCACCATCTTCCACACCTTCTTCATTGTGTACATGACCTCTGGAAGTTTATGTTCTGCTTCTGCTTTTTATCAATGGTCTCGATGATCAATAGTTGTTTTTTAGGTTCCCTTTCCTAAAAATTGAGACTAGAGATGGGAATGTTTTCTGTTCATGATGCCTTGCATCACATTAGTAGTTTCTTCGACATTGGGATAGGCAACTGCTCTTCGTTCCTGGAGACATTACTCGTTTGTTGGACCGCTCCAAGATTTTCACCTTGTGCTTCAGAATGGTTGACAAATTTGATTGTGACATCTCCCACTCCTTTGCGATGTCAGCTTTTAACCACACACCAGTGTTTCACTTACTGTATCACTTCACTTTGTTTAAAATTGACAGAACTTATAACTTTCTCACAGGTTTAGCCTACATATAGGATTTCATAAAGAGGTCTCATTGTGAACTGATGGCTCACCCATGATTTTGTGTTGTAGTAAAGCCTAACTCCACTCAAATTGGTCAAGGTGGTCTCCTTGCTCCAGTTTGGCTAATCTGGAGTTACCACTCTGCAACTTTGATTTATCTTAGGAATCCTTCTATTGTATTTCCTATTCTGCTAGCAGAATTTTGATACAATTTCAACATAGCTATTATTTCAGGTTATCCAATTTTGATTCATTGCAATTTTACTGTGTATCCACGGTGAATTTTCATTATTAATAGTATTATTTTGCTGGATATTAAACAAAAATATTACAGGAGCTGTTGAAATATACAACTGGGGAAAGAGACAGAAAGAAAAAGTATAAAGTAACATTGACCAAAAGGTAGAAGAAAGAAAATTAGTGTAGTTTTGAATGGAAGAATATTGCATTTTCATTGTTGCAGAATTAAATCATGAACACTGTCCTTTGGTACAGGGTGATGAGCATGGATTACTCCTTTGTTTGAAAAGTAGTCTTAGGTTACTTGCTTTTCACTTGGGACTTATAAATGTCTCTAGGAGCTAGAGATTATTGAAAGCATAGATACCCCTCAAAAATATTCTATTCATAGCCAATGAGTAAATGTGCAGTAAATCTGTATCATCCAGATGAGATTTGATCCCTGTTTTGCACTTTGTCAGGCTGGTGGGACAGATGTTACATTTCTAGGATGGGAAAGAAGAAATTTTGTCATTGTGCAATGCAGTAATTCTTGCTGGAAATATAGTGTATAGATATCAAACATGATTGTGTTTCATTGTGATGCCCTCTGTAGTTAAAAGATCATTTTAAACTCAGTGGAGAACAGTTATTTTGCTTTGTTTGCAGGATGTGATAAATCATTGTACAAATAGAAATTTTCCTTTGTTTTCTCTTAGCCAAAAGGAGTGGAATGTAGAACATGTAAATATATATGAGAGAAGAAAATGACTGGAGAGAAATGATTTTATTTCCAAAAAAAATTATTGGTTATAACATTTGCTAAAATGCTATTGTTTGTACATTCATTCCACTTGATGCAAAGTTATCAAACCACTTTAAAAAAATGAATTGCTGTGTTTACTCCACGATTACAATATTTTGTAAATTAAGAAAGAAAATATGTTTGAGATAATAATAGATTGTTATTTATCAATCTTAATTTAACAAAACATGTTAAAAAAACACAGCTAAAACGACTGAAGTAAAAACAATAGTACCTGAAATTAAGAATACTTTTAAAGATTACATTCAAGGGAAAACAAAATAATTGTCCTGTGGACGTCTGCTGTACACTTTGCAGATTACAGACAGCAGTTGGACATTCTTGAAAAAAGACAGACTTTAATGATACTTCATTTTTCACATATTCTTACTGTGAATCAAACAGGTATTGTCAGCTAAATGTTTGTATAACACTGGTTGTCATATTTTCAGAATGTTTTCACAGAACATATTTTGGACTGAGTTATTTTTGAAAGTTGTGCTTTAATTTCAAATTCAAACAGGTTTTTCAGGCTGCAGGCATCTGAGATTGCGTATGAAATTCAATGAGCCAATTTAGTGGATTTAAACTGATAGGACAATTGCATTTACATGGACATGTTATGAGCTGTCCATAACGGATATACAGCTGAGGCTACAGTCAAATTTTGATTTGGGAAAGGGTCGTAGTGCTATACAATCTATCATCAATTACCAAGCCTTCACATTTCATTGCCATGTTAAGCAGAGCAAGTTACCTTTTCAATAGTTAAAATGCATTTATATGGTTCCAAAGTGACACTTAATTCAGTGCGCAAGGCTATCTTGCACCATATTTGTCATGATACCTGTCATGATGTATTCTAACTAGAAAACTAGCAGTGTAGGTCATCAATAACACCACTGACAAAATTTATGGTGCATGTTACTGTTGTCTTTATTGCAGGAAAATCTGGGCCACTATACTGTACCCTTTGTGTAAGGCCAATTGTTGCGATCTTCTAATTATCAAATAATTCCATCATTATTGATAGATAATGGAGGCTCTACATCTTCACATCCAACGCACCATAAAAGAATTTGCATTTTGTTATCAATGCCTTTTATTGATAAATCATATCATTATCGGTTTGGAAATGGCCTTTTAAATCTTTTTGCATTTAGTCATTTGTAACAATAATATACAAGTGCACTCAAACATTTTTAAAGTGATCAGTAATTTCTTTTGATTGAAACCAAAAAGACAGTGAATTGAGGTATGGTTAATGTGTTGCATAGTATTTAGTAATGGTCATTGGAACATGTGACATAAATTATGAAAGGGAAGCAAACTGGTGCTATGATTGAATAAAAGGGAATTGGAGGGAAAATAATACATTGATATAAGCACTGTATTAACACAAAGACTACATTAACATAAACAACCACCAACTTTCTTTGCTGACTGATCTGCCAATAATAAAGTGACAGAATAGATAATCACTTGACGAACAGGAGGCTGGAAGAACACAGCCAGCCAGGCAGCATCTGGGGGAAAGGAGAAGTCAACGTTTCACGTATTACCCTTCTTCGGGACCTCAACGAGTTCCTTGCCTGCCATGACGTGGAACTCTTTGTCTGCCGCCTCCATGCCTTCTTCTTCGATAAAGACGCCTAACCACCCTTCGGAGACCCCTTCTCCCACCTCTAACTTTCCTCCTCCTTTTGGAGGCCCCCTGCCAGCCTCTTACCTGCCCTGGACCTCTGGCTAACTGCCAACTTAATTGGCCACCTCGATTTCTCCAGCCCTCTGACTCACTCCAACCTCTCCCCCTCCAAACATGCAGCGCTCCACTCTTTCTGCACCAATCCCCGCTTCACTATCAAACCTGCGGGGCAGTGGTAGTCTGGAGGACGGACCTCCATATCACAGAGGCCGAATGCCAACTGTCCGATGCCATGTCCCCTTTGACCACGACCCCACCAGTCCTGAAGAAGGCTAATACCCGAAATGTTGACTTCGCCTTTCCTCCAGATGCTGCCTGGCTTGCTGTGTTCTTCCAGCCTCCTGTTTGTCCACCTTGGATTCCAGCATCTGCAGTTTTTTTGTCTCTAAGATAATCAGTTGAACTGGACATGAGATACAGCTATTAAGTCCTTTTGAATTATGGTAGCAGATTGTCTGAAACACTATATCCTATAGGTCAAAGATCAACTCTGGAGCGTTTCAAAGACTCCATCTTCAACACAAAAGGGAGTTTTACAAAAAAAGGAACTAATCTGTATATCAATTACAAAGAAATCAAATTTCTATTCAACATATCAGTATCCTGACACAAGGCTTATCATGAACCATTTTATCATCTAATGAGTTAAACAAATTGCCATTTCCATTAATATGAAGATTGTGTATGGAAATAATTGATTTCTCCATATATTTTCGTATCTGAGTTTCCTATATTCTTTCCCTTTATATTCTCTTACTTGTTCTTCTCCTGTTGTATTTTCTTGATACCCTCTTGTATCTCTTGTACAGCACAAAAGAATAATTGCAATTTGACTCATCAACTGCTGTGGCAATGTTATCTCCACCTGATGTCAGTTATTCTAATCCTACTTTGCTACTCTTTCCCTATTTGTCTACAAACAACATGTATCCAATTTCTTTTAAATAATATTACAGTTTCAGATGGATTTTCAAGCTATCAATTTTAAAACATAGAAAATAGGAGCCCATTAAGGCGCTGTCATTTAACATTATCTTAGCTGATCCTCTGTCTCAATGCCATACCCCTCAACACCTTCAGCTTTTAGAAAATCTACTTTTTCTTTAAATATATTAAATGATTTGCACTCAACAGCCTTCAGTGGTAGAGAATTCACCAGGCTCAACACCCCTCCGAGTGAAGAAATTTCATCTTTCGCTGTCCAAAATCGCCTACCAAGTATTCTGAGACCATGACCACTTGTTTGGGACCTAATGGCCAGGGCAAACATCATCCTTGCAACTTGTCTGTCCAGTCCTATGAGCATTTTATGTTTCACTGAGATCCTCTCTCATTCTTCTGAAGTCCAGTCAACCCAATTTCTCTTCGTATGAAAATCTGCCATTTCACGAATTGGTCTGGTGAACCTCTGCTGCATACTATGGCAAGCCCTTCTTTTCTTAGGTAGGGAGACCAAAACCGCACACAATCCCTCTGTACACTTTCTCCCTCACCATACCCCCAAATCCCTATACCATCTCTCCACCTCCCTCAATCACCCAGTACCATCTCTCCACCCAATCCCCCACTATTCTGAATTGAACTGAATTTGCTTTGTTGTCACGTATTAAAATCAGTACAGTGAAAAGTTTACAAATCACCACATATGGCACCATCTTAGGTACAAGGTACCAAGGTACAAATTCTTCAGGACCAGTTCATAGGAAAAAAAATTAGAAAAATAAAGAAATAAAAAGGCCAGCATTACTGATCATAGGAATAAATTAGAAAATAGAGAATAAAGAGTTCAGAATACTCCTTCAAACCAGTCCAGACTGGCACCTAGCCTCTAGACCGTGCCAGGCTTCACTTCAAAGCTCTCGAAGCTGGGAGACTGCTCTGGAATCACCTTGTCGCCAGAAGTCTACGCTAAGGCCACATTGGGCTGAAAGGCCATCATAGGCTGCCAAAAGACCATCAGGCCAGGCTAGACCGCCACATGCCGACGGGAGACTGTCGCGTAGAGGCTGAGAGTCCATGCAGAGGCCAAGAAGAAAGAGAGTAAAAAAAACACAATGAGGAAAAAAATAGAAAAAGGAAACAGATGGAGTGGACAAGCTCTGACTGAAGCATCTTACTCTGTCGCCATCTTGGATCTGTCCTCTTGGATCTGTTCTCCTTTTCCCAAGTGCTGTTTTCCCAATCCTCTGTCCTCCTAAATGGCCTGTACCATCTCTTGGCCCAAAACCTGTACTACTCCCCCAGCACCCTTTCTCCCTCATTCCCCCATCCTCCGGCACCCTCCCCCTCCTACCCCACTCTCTCCCTTTTCCCCCGGCACACTCCCTCAGCACCCTTTCTCCCTCATTCCCCCATCCTCCGGCACCCTCCCCCTCCTACCCCACTCTCTCCCTTTTCCCCCGGCACACTCCCTCAGCACCCTTTCTCCCTCATTCCCCCATCCTCCGGCACCCTCCCCCTCCTACCCCACTCTCTCCCTTTTCCCCCGGCACACTCCCTCAGCACCCTTTCTCCCTCATTCCCCCATCCTCCGGCACCCTCCCCCT
>NC_063340.1:75876841-75926886 GCF_021869965.1 Rhincodon typus
CCCCCACCCTCATTCCCCCATCCTCCGGCACCCTCCTCCTCCACTCTCTCTCCTTTCCCCCAGCACACTCCCTCAGTACCCATCCCATTCCATTCCTCTGTACCCTCCCCCTCCTTCCATTTTCCACATCTCCTTACACCACCCCCCACAACCTCCTCGCCACCGGGTAGTTCCCCTGCGCACACTCACACACACTCTCTCTCCTCTCAGTTCCCTCTCCTCTCCTACCCCATTCCCCCTCGCTCACGTTACCTCCTCACAGGGTCCATTAACCCTGCCTGCCTGTCAGGCTGTCCCTCGCTGCGAAGGGCCTCCTCCCTGGGTGACGTTGGGGGGCCGTCGCTTCCTGTGCGGTTGCCCAGGCTCCTTGTGACGAGCGGCTCCGGGGTGAAAGTTGGCGGCGGTGGCGGCTCCTTCCTGTCTCACAGCTGCTTCCAATATGGCGGCGGCAGCGGCAGCGGCAGGAGCGGCGGCCCAGTCCGACTCGGACTGGCTCCTCACCCGCGACGGCTGCTTGAGCTGCGAGGAAGGCCTGCGCAGCCTGGCCTACCACCCGTCCCTCAACGCCATCCTGGCCGTCACCAATCGCTCCACCGTCAAAGTCATCGACGGCACTTCGGGCGCCGTGCTGCAGGTGTCCCGGTTAAACGGTGAGTCAGGATGGGGGTTCCCCTCGGGTAACGGGGAGAAGGAGGAGGCCCCGAACCGGCTCACCTCCCGCCTGGATTCCGCCAGCAGCGGTGGGAAGAATGAAAGGCCAGTTAGAAGCCCCGGGAGCGGGTGGCTGGGTGGGTGGAGGGAGGAATGAGTGGGTGGGGTGGGGAGGGCACTGAGGGCAATAAGAATCGGGGTGTTTTGTTGGGGGGGGGGGGGGGGTTGGGGGGAAGAGGTCAAGGCCCTGGGTCAGGCTGGGTTGGGACAGGCCCAGCCGGGCGATGATGGCTCTTGTGATGGAAACATTGGGCTTGTTCACCGGCGAATTATAAGCATGATGGGCCGGAAGCCGGCCTGTCCTTTTGCCCGGAGCCTGGGCCAGAAGCTGTTCTTCGGAAGGAGAGTGGGGATATTGTGCGATTTGGGGATTAAATATGCAATACGATGACCCACCGAACCCTTTATTTCCATTCTCTTCTCCGATTTGCCTTCACAGACCAGTTCTGTTTCTCTTCCCACATACCCGGAACCGCCAGCCTCCCTCTGCCTTTTTTTTTGTTTCTCTTACTCTGCCCCCTGCGTTCTTACTGTTTAAAATGGCCCAGAAATAGCGTGTTTTCTCTGTCATAGTGCTCTGTTCTGGAAACAAAATGTATTGGTACATGTGTCATAAAATTGTTACACACACGAATTTGTGCACGTTTTCAAATGTGGACATAATTAGCATAAGCATTCTGTATGTTTAAATATGCTCAGATATGTTCACAATTGTCGATGTAGAGCGTATGTACGTCGTAATGAGCATATCACAAAAGTATACACGTATAAATGATAAATGTATTCATAACTTGCCCTATTATTGGTATATCACTGCTTTGTAATTGGTAGGGTGCATTTATTTATGTACCCAGTGTCCAGATGTACAGTTCAATTTTACTGTCTCTTACTAATGAGTTAAAATTGACTTGATTAAGAAGTGGATCAGCTTTAAATAGGTACATGCTTAATTCATGCAGTTCCAGGACTTCGCTGGAAAAAGTTTACAAATAAGGATGACATTTGTCTACATGTGAAACCTGAGATTTCTTTGTGCTATAATTATTGTTGTTAACTGGAAGTAATGTTTGTGCAGCAATAAATTAGTATCTTGGTTCCCTATTATAGCAGTACCTTTTAGTAGCACTGCTGAGTTCAGTAATGGATTTCAGTTCAATTCATTGTTACCCAATAAACCCATTTTACTTTCTGATTTTTCAAACGTAGACTAAGCTCCTTGGAGCCAAGTGTTATTGTTTGTTTATTGAATATTATACCATATCTTAAACTATGAAGTTTTAGGATACACTTTGGGCTAATTTATATCATTTTACTGATTTAGATCATCTCTGGTTATTAGAAACCTCAGCTAAAGGCAATCCTTTATGAAATGTACAAAATCTAAAATTGAAAATTTAAAAATGTGTTGCCATCTTTCAAACATCCTTTCATAGTCTGTTTCAATTTTTGTTTTCTGTGCAATATTGTTATTATGGTCAGGAGAATGACTAAAGGTCATCAGTAATTAAGACAATTGAGAAATCCAATAGGTAATTCAGTAGAGATTTTTTTTACCCAAGGAATGGTAAGGACATGAACTTGGAACCACAGTGAAGTGAATAGTATTGATTCTTAAGGGGAAGGTAGACAAGTATATGAGCAAGATGGGAATAGAAGGTTACAATGGTAGATTTAAATCTGGGAAGAGTTCTCGTAGAGCATAAACACTGTCATTGATCAGTTGGGCCGAATGAATTGTTTCTGTGCTTTATATCCTGTGTAATTCAGTAATTTATGAAAAACCTGAGTGGTAGATGAATGCAAAGTTCAAGAAAATCTGACTTCATTTTGAACTGCAGTTTATTGTAAAGAAATTGAATTTATACAGTTTAGTTGCAGCTCAAAGGACTGCAAAGTTGTTGAATTGCTGACTTTTGTGCAACATAATTTTATAATTCAGCACAGGTGTACTCAATGACATACAACAGTTATGATGTTTTCAAACCAAAACATTGAATTAAGAGCAGATAATCAAATCTGTAGCATTACCAGTTTGATTTAATTCGCAATAATAGACCCTGTTTGTTTAGTTTAGTTCCATTGTCCGAGTGACTTAATCTTACTATTTGTGAAGGCATAGCTATATTTTCAAAGCAGTCTGTAGTTAATTGTTGGATAAAATTGTGGTTTCCTCAAAACTACTTGTATGGAGTGTCTGGATAGTACAATATAAGCATGTAGTCACAACAGAATGATGTAGTTTTATCTTGAAAGTATTTTACACAAAACCTTTATAATATTTATGATCCTATTTATGTTTGCTTCTCAAAGGGTTCATAAACATTGAAGCATTGGTGAAGACCCCTCCCTCCATGTATACACTGAAGTGTAGTTAAGCATTTCTTTCCCATCCCTTTAATGATGAGCTAAGGCCTTCTGCACCCATCTGGCCTTGGTCTGCTCAGTCTAATGTTTCTTTTAAGATCAAAGTGATCTCCTCAACCCCGAGAAATATTATTCAAATTTAAGTTATCGGCAACCCTCCTTTTGTTTTGTACAGGTGATCTAAAACGTACAATGTAATACTTCTTGTCATGTATTTTGAGTAACTTGCAAATTCTTAAGCAATAAGTTTTCAAGTGCTTATGTTGGGTGATTATGAATCAGTGCACTTGAGTTAAAAATCTTGTGATAAACATTTTGCGATGTTTAAGTTTTTAACGTCTATCTATCCAGATAAATAGACAAGATATAATGCAATGACATTTTTGTACTGCTATAGGACTGTGATTGTACTCCCTAAGATAAAAATGCTAGGTTCTGGATTTAGCAAGAAATTCTTGTTACTGTTAGAAATTTAGTGCCACATGACTGTTCATTTGATCTTATTGCTCAAACAATGAGAGAAAAGAAACTAATATGAAGTGAAATCAGAAAATGCTGGGAATGATTTGCACTTGTGAAAAGAATATAAAATACGTTGACGTTTATGATAAACGGTTGTGTCTGAAACAAGCTTGTGTTTTCCTTTCACAAATGTTGATAGACTTATCTATCACCAGTATTTCATTTGTGAATGAAACATACTTGATACAAAGCCTAAGGTCCATATACAGCTGAGACTATCATTGGTTTTAGGAAACTTTGTTTCAGTGAGAGTGTTTTGATCAAATTGACTTTGTTTTAACAGCCCTGTGCCCTTGTCTGTATTTTGTTTTAAGTTGGACAACTTTGACAGCTGACTTTTCAAAAAAAAAAAAAAAAAAATTTTGAGTGCAGTTAAATTTGGCAGTTGCTGTGTATAACTGGGAGGTTGAGTAGTGATAAAATTAGTTTGTGATTTGTGGAGTCTGAAATCGAATAAATTGCAGAGCTACAGTGCCTCGGAGTGGGAAAGGATTAGGCAGGTAGGATGAGAAATAAAGAAACCTGGATGTGACATCAAAATGACGTGACGTTGATAAAATAATGCCAAATGTATGAAATAATTATGCCTGAAAATTCAACATGTATATATTTCGTGATATGAGGTGGCCTTTTTCCTGTGACAATTTTGAACCACAGATTTAGTTTATTCCTGGAGCAGGTTTATGAAGAATTGTCACTGGAATCAAAACGTTAATTCTGTTTTTTTTTTCTCCACCAATGCTGCCAGACCTGCTGAGCTTCTTCAGCAACTTCTGATTATTGTTTAATGAAAATTAACTTATTGGTCTTTTGGATACTCTGATTCTTTTTGGTTCGTGCACAAGTGTGCTTGTTCACTGACTAATGGGTGCAATCACTTCAGATACTTTCTTTTATAGGGAGCTTGACTTCCTTGGTTGTAACCTTGTTTCTTCCTACGTTATGTTTTTAACTGAGCAGGAAGTGATCACTCTGCCTCAAATACTTCCCCTCACTGACCTATTTTTGACAGCACTATAAGTTCCAAAAGAAAATCAGAATGTATTCCATTTAGCCATTTATATTTTGTGGTTCAGTAAAGCAGAAATGATATTTCCCATGTAGAAATATTGACTTAGCCAAGTACAGACAAAGGGGGTAGCCATGGGTACCCGCATGGGCCCAAGCTACGCCTGCCTCTTTGTAGGTTACGTGGAACAATCCCTCTTCCGTACCTACACCGGCCCTAAACCCCACCTCTTCCTCCGTTACATTGATGACTGTATCGGTGCCGCCTCGTGCTCCCACGAGGAGCTCGAACAGTTCATACACTTCACTAACACCTTCCACCCCAACCTTAAGTTTACCTGGACCATCTCTAACACCTCTCTCCCCTTCCTGGACCTCTCTGTCTCCATATCAGGCAACCACCTAGAAACCGATATTCATTTCAAGCCCACCGACTCCCACAGCTACCTAGAATACTCCTCCTCCCACCCACCTTCCTGCAAAAATGCTATCCCCTATTCCCAATTCCTTCGCCTCCGCCGCATCTGCTCCCAGGATGAGGCATTCCACTCCCGTACATCTCAGTTGTCCTCGTTTTTCAAGGACCGTAACTTCCCCTCCTTGGTGGTCGAGAACGCCCTCAACCGTGTCTCCCACATCTCCCGCACCTCATCCCTCACACCCCGTCCACGCAATAAGAACCAAAAAAGAATCCCCCTCGTCCTCACGTACCACCCCACCAACCTCCGGATCCAACGCATCATCCTCCGACACTTCCGCCATCTGCAATCCGACCCCACCACCAAAGACATCTTTCCCTCCCCACCCTTATCTGCTTTCCGGAGGGACAACTCTCTCCGTGACTCCCTTGTCCGCTCCACACTCCCCTCCAGCTCCACCACACCCGGCACTTTTCCCTGTAACCGCAGGAAGTGCTACACCTGCCCCCTTACCTCCTCCCTCATCCCCATCCCAGGCCCCAAGAAGACTTTCCACATCAAGCAGATGTTCACCTGCACATCTGCCAATGTGGTATACTGCATCCGCTGTACCCGGTGTGGCTTCCCCTACATCGGGGAAACCAAGCGGAGACTCGGGGACTGCTTTGCAGAACACCTACGCTCGGTTCGCAACAAACAACTGCACCTCCCAGTCGCGAACCATTGCAACTCCCCCTCCCATTCCTCAGACGACATGTCCATCCTGGGCCTCCTGCAGTGCCACAACGATGCCACCCGAAGGTTGCAGGAACAGCAACTCATATTCCGCTTGGGAACCCTGCAGCCCAATGGTATCAATGTGGATTTCACAAGTTTCAAAATCTCCCCTCCCCCTACCGCATCCCAAAACCAGTCCAGCTCGTCCCTGCCTCCTTAACCTGTTCTTCCTCCCACCTATCCCCTCCTCCCACCTCAAGCCGCACCCCCATCTCCTACCGACCAACCTCATCCCGCCCCCTTGACCTGTCCGTCCTCCCTGGACTGACCTATCCCCTTCCTAACTCCCTACCTACACTCACCTTTACTGGCTCCATCCCCGCCTCTTCGACCTGTTTGTTTCCTCTCCACCTATCCTCTCCTCTATCCCTCTTCTATCCGCCTCCCACTCTCTCCCTATTTATTTCAAAACCCCCTCCCCCTTTTCTGATGAAGGGTCTAGGCCCGAAACGTCAGCCTCTCTGCTCCTATGATGCTGCTTGGCCTGCTGTGTTCATCCAGCCCTGCACCTTGTTGTCTATGTATATAACCTGTTCTGTGTCCTTGGCAGCTATGTTTCCTTAACTACTGTTCGATTAAAACATATTATTTGGGATGGGTGAGTGTCAGATGTACCAAGACTGAAAGATTCCTGAATTATGCTGACATTGCAGTTTTTTAAAGGAAATCATTGCAGCACACATGGATGCCCTTTCACTTCAAAACTCCAGCTACCCCCATTTTCAAAATCCATTGAGAAAGTTTGGCTTGCTGCAAAAGTCTCATTCTTTCTAGACTGTGAAAGAGCCTGTTGGCCAAAGGTATGCTTATTTGTTGTTACTACAGTGGCCTGCTGAAAGTTGTCATGTGTAAATCAAGCTATCTCGGCTATAATAGTGTGGTATAACCCATTACTTGTTCAGGTTTACAGAAGGAGTGACCATGAATGACATTGCAGAAAGGATTTACTAGCACCTGTAGAACAGAACTGTATCATTTAATGGGAAGAATTGCCAAATATTTTCCCCTAGGATCATTTTATATTATTACTCCTGCTGAAGCTCATTTCTTAAAAGTAAATCTTGTGTTATGTTGCTCTTTTTTTAAATGACATAGGTGTTGCAATGCACTTCAGCAGCGTGATGCTATTTGGACAATTTCCCAGAAATTTGAAGTGTACTACAGTATTGGGAATAGCATTCAGGAGCTGCAGGCATGTTTATTTTCACCTGAGCTGTTAATAGCAGGGACTGACTAGGTGTCATTCAATCAGACCCAACATTAAAATTTACCACATGATGCTTTTGGAACTGCCCCTCAGAAGAGCTGTGTTGTGCAAACTTTTATGTAAGAATTATTTTTAAATTTAAGAGATTCTTTCCATGCTTGCACTGCCTAATTTGTGTAGTTGAAATAATTGTGCTGTCCCTCCAGTCTGCAACAGTTCTGCACTTTGCATTTTAAAAGTCACCAAAATGTGAATTTTTTTTTCATTCATGACTGTGGACTCTACTGACAAGATCAGCAATTATTGGCCTTCTTTAGACACCCTTGAAGATGGTGGTGAATGTCCATCTTAAGCTAATCAGAGGGTGAGATGTAGGCCTACTGTTAGGTAGGGAGTTCCAGGATTTTGACCAAGTGACAGTGACAGAACAGTGATTATTCTTTGAAGTTGAGATTGCACATCACATTTTTATTATTTGTGACTACGATATAGATATTGATGACTAAGCACTTATTGACCCTTCCTAATTAGAATCATAGAACCCCTACATTGTGGAAGCAGGCCACTTGGCCCATTGAGTCCACACGGATCCTCTGAAGAGCGTCCTGCCCAGACCCATCTCCTTACCCTACAACCCTGCATTTCCTATGGCTAACCCACCTACCCTGCACAGTATGGGCAGTTTAGCCTGGCCAATCCACCTAACCCACACATCTTTGGACAGTGGGAGGAAACTGGAGCACCTGGAGGAAACCCACTCGGACATGGGGAGAGCATACAAACTCCAAGCACAGTCACCTGAGGTTGGAACCGAATCTGGGTCCCTGGTGCTGTGAGGCAATAATGCTAAGGGCTGAGTTACCGTGGCGTTCAATTGCTCTTGGGAAATTGGTAGTAAGCCGCTTGAACTGTTTTCTTTAACTATGCAGTCCTTGGGATGTAGAGCACCCATAATGCTGTTAGGAAGGGTGTTCTAGGATTTTGACCCAGTGACAGTAAAAGAACTGTTTAGTTCCAAATCAGGATAGTTTGAGACTTGAAGGGGAACTTCCAGGTAGTGGATTTTCAGTGGGTGGAATGTTCATACAGGTTCCTTTGTCCTGGATGATGTTGAGCATATTGTGTTGTTGAATGCATATTCATCCTGGCAAGTAGGCAGTGTTATGAAGCAGAGGTTGATGCCACCACCCCACCCCCGAGAACTAACACCGAATCACCCAAAAGGGAGCACCTCGCCCTAAATCTGTTAAAATGAGTGTGAAAAGTGGTGTAACCTGCCTCAGTTATTTCTAGTGGTTAAATAAAATAAACCCCTGACACTCAGTTTACAATCAACAAGTAACAATTTATTTACCTAACTCTTAACAGTAAGCAAATTAACTAAACCATTACCAAGCCAAATAAATCCCTTCTGACTACTAGCTATTCCCAAATAAAACAAGATTCTATAGATATGTTCCAATAAATACGGGTCCTACATGTATAAAATAAAAGATTAGAATTTAGTCTCTCAAAATCACAGCCAGGTTACATCTTGGTTACAACTGACAACTGGGCAGCACGGTGGCTCAATGGTTAGCACTGCTGCCTCACAGCACCAGGGACCCGGGTTCAATTCCTCGGGTGACTGTCTGTGTGGAGTTTGTACATTCTTCCTGTGTCAGCGTGGGTTTCCTCGATTGCTCCGGTTTCCCCCCACAGTCCAAAGATGTGAAGGTTAGGTGGATTGGCCATGCTAATTGCCCATACTGTTCAGGGATGTGTAGATTAGGTGGGTTACAGGGGGATGGGTCCGGGTAGGATGCTCTGAGGCTCTGTGTGGACTTTTTGGGCCAAAGGGCCTGTTTCCACACTGTAGGGATCTATGATCCTCTGGAATGTTCTGTGCCTTCTCCGGCAAATCTTGTGTAAGGAATGCTTTCCCTGTGGATTCTTGTGTCAGGAATCTTAGCTAGGAATGCCGAGGTACAGTTGTGAATAGATGGTGCTTTCTGTAATAGCTGAGAGCTGTTTATCTCTGGCAGATGGCAGTAAAATCTCCTGATTTGCCCAACTGCCCATTTTTTAAGATATTCTTGATGACATATCAATGCTTCTTAAAATAGGATTGGTCCAATGTTGTCGAAACCATCAGATTTTAAATTAATTGGTTTTTGGTATCTAAGTACTTGGTTTAAATCGGCAAAATTCCAAACTTGTCTTGGTATCAAAACAAAACTGCTGCTTGACCTGCTGATTGTCCAGCCTTTTGATACAAATGTTTCAATTCAGGTGCTCTCTGTGTACCTGCAAACCCACAAGCTGCGCACAGACAACCTTTTTGAATCTCTAAGCATAGAAAAAGCACATCATCTTTTAAAGGGACTACACACTGTTTTCCCCCCTAGCATTTTAAAAACTCCAAATTCTAACTTCCAGTCTCTGAAGTACTCTATCCAACTTCGCAACAACAGTGATCCATCACTTGTGCCTTTAGAGATGGTAGACATGTAATGGGGAGACAGGGTAAGAGTTTACTTGTCATAGAATTCCTTGCCCTTGATTAGACTTGCAGGGAACTTGCAGATGATAGTGTTCCCATGTGCCTTCTACTTGTAGACAATATAAGTTGCTGGGTTGGAAGGTGCTGCTGAAGGAGCTTTGAGGAGATACTGCAGTACATCTTTTAAATGGTACACGCTACAGTAACAGTGTGCTGCTAGCGGAAGCATGGATAACAAATCAACCAGTTGGAAAGCTTTGTCATGGATAGTGTTGAACTTTGAGTGTTGGTGGAATTCCACTTCATTTAATCAGGTGGAGAATGTTGCTTTAAATTCCTGACTTTGTCTTGTAGATTGTTGAAAGGCAGAATTTCATATCAAGGAATTGAGTTACGGGATTTCAAGCTTCTGATGCCTTGTACCCAGATTATTTCTTTGGTTCAGTTCAAGGCCAATGGTAACTCTCAGGATGTTGCTATTGAGGAATTCAGCAATAGAAATGCCATTGAATGTGGGTGATAGTTAGATTGTGTCTTGAAGTAGGTGGTCGTTCCACAACATTTGAGACATGAATATTACTTGCCACTTATAAGACCGAGCTTGAATATTATCTGGGTGTTGCTGCACGAAGGCACCAGCTGTTTTGGCATTTAAGGAGTTGGAAATTTTACTAACACTAAAATTTACAAACTAAATTTACACAGCACCTCTCAAACATTTTCCCTGTGTGACTCCATTTAATGCTGCAGACTTTGCCATGCTGTATGTGTAAAATTTAAACATCATAGCTTTTGTTAATGTGCTCTAAGTTTGGAAAATGTTTTAGAAATTACATTTGTAGAAATGTAAGATTGAAAAGTCAATATTCTTACACTGAAGTAGCTTCAAATGTTCCTTTGGGGAGGGTCTTAAATTGCTGTTTAATGAGTGGAACTGACAACATGAAGCACTACAGAAAATATGTTTTCAGTTTTTGGAAGGCTGGATCATATTGGGCTTCACCTTTAGGCAGTGGAATTAATTTTCAGAACAGCATTATGTTATGAGAGCAAAGAATAGAATGTGATGGTAGAATAATGAGAATGTTGCTGAGCCTTTTACTCTATGGCGTTTTAAGCAATAAAAGATAGAGCTTGCATTTATACAATGTGTATTATTTGCTGTTGAAATGTCCCAAAGCACCATATACAGTACAGTTTTTCCTGTAATATACAAAAATTTCAAACAAAAATCTTAAGAAAAGCAGTGAGAAACAAGGTTTGCAAAGGATTGAGACGCACAAAAAGCTTTATACCTTATTATGTTGATTAAGACTAAGAGGTAATACAGTAAAAGCTATTTTTCACTTGGGAGCAAGTTTGCAGGGAAATGCAGTGAAGCACCGAAATAACAGAATTCTGATGAATTGGGGATTTCAACTATCCTTGAGGTAAAACATAGAAAATAGGAGCAGGAGTAGGCCATTCAGCCTTTTGAGCCTTCTCTGCCATTCAATGTGATTGTGACTGATCATCCAACTCATTGTCATGTTCCTGCTTTCTCCCCATACCCTTTTGATCCCTTGAGTCCTAAGAATTGTATTGACTCCTTGAAAATATTGTGTTTTGGTATCATCCACTTTCTTTAGCAGAGAATTACACAGAATCACCAGTCTCTGGGTGAAGAAATTTCTCCTCATCTCAGTCCTAAATGGACTACCCTGTATCCCTAGACTGTGAGCCCTTATTCTGACTCTCCAGTCATCGGGAACATCTTTCTTGCATTTATCATGCCTTAAACAATGGACTGCTTTCAAAGGGGAGGTGATTTGGGTGTAGCTGAGGAATATCCTTCCCGAGCCAGCAAGGTAGAAAACCAAGGCAGGACTCCCTAGGTAGTTGATGAGAGAGACAATAAGATGAACCTGACAAAGAAGACAAGATAGATGTCAGGTTAATAGTAGGAATCTCACTGTCTATGGAAAGTTTAAAGAAAGGAACTGAGAGTGGCAAAATGAGACTTGCTGTGAATAGAATGTGGAATCCAAGAGTTACCTTTAGGCATTTAAAGGGTAAAGTAACAAGAGTAGGGCCAATTAGGGATCAGAAGCAGCAAGCAAAAGCAAAATGCTGGAAATCCTGAAATAATAACAAAATACTGGAGAAATTCCGGTCTGGGAGCATCTGTGGAGGTTAATGTTGCAAGTCTGATATGACTTTCTTTTCCCAGATGCTGCCAGACTTTTTCCAGCACCTTCTGTGTGTTGAGTCAAAGGCTTTGCCTGAGGTGCTAAATGAGAATTTTGCATCTTTGTCATGGAAGAGGATGCTACCAAAAGCATAGTGAAAGAGTAAATTGTTGAGATACCAGATGAGCTCAGAATTGATGGAAGATGCAGTAGGCAAACTGGCTGTACACAAATTTAAATGATCATGCCCAGATCAGAAAAATCCAAGGATGTAGAAGGGAGACACAATCTTCCAGTTTATCGTTATATACAGGGAGTGGTTCCAGAGAACTGAAGAATTGCAAATGTTAAACTGTTGATCAAAAAATGTTGCAAAGAAAAAACCCAGCAACTACCAGTCAGTCAGTTCACATTCTTTAATAGTTTAGAGCATTTAGATCTGATTATATAGGACAGTGTTAACAGTCACTTGGACTGAGTAGGAGAGAAATTAGAATTGAATGAGGGCACAATTATAAAGCTAGGTTTTGAAGGGCAAGAAGGCATTTCAGAATATATTGCTATGAGATTGAAAGTTAAATTAGGAATGATGGCTAAAGAAGAGATGACCTGACCACCATTGTTAGGGATTCATGATGTATGACTGAAGAATGCTGTTGATAGAGGATGAAGTAAGGCTAGGGAATTATTTGTCAATAATAATGAAGACCTGGATTTGTGCGATAAGCCGTTGGAAATCATTGACAGAAGGTTTTTTGGGAAAAAGCTCATGGTGCCAGGGGAACATTTGGAATGAATAGATGACTGGCTGGCTAATGGAACACAGAAAGCATAAATGGCAGTTTTCTGGTTGGCAAGATGTAAAAACTGGTTTATCAAAAGGATCAGTGTTGAGTTCTTCACTTTGTTTGATTTATATAAATGACTTGGATGAAAGGACTGAAGGTATGGTTGACAAATTTGGCGCGAATATTGATAGGAACGTAAGCTTTGAGGCTATAAAGCAATATAGATAGGTTAAATGCTTGAACAAAAAATTGGCAAATGGAGTATATCATGAGAAATGAAGTTTTCCATTTTGTTATGAAGAATAGAAAAGTATACTGTCAAAAAGATGAGATTGCAAAGCTATCAAATGGAGGGATCTTGTCCTTGCTAATGGTTTGCAGAAGGATAATATACAGGTACAAGTAGTAATTAGGAAAGCTAACAGAATATTATAATTTACTGTGAGGAGAACTCAATACATTGGGAGGTTATACCTCAGTTATGCCAATCATTGACATCTGAAGTACTGTGTATAAAATCTGTCTCCTTATTTAAGGAAGGATATAAACACATGGAACTGGTTCAAACAAGGTTTGCGAGACTAATACGAGGAAGAGATGGATTGTTCTTTGAGGATAGGTTAGATAAGTTAGGCTTGCATCCATTAGAACTTAGAGTAAGGGGTGACTTGATTGAGAAATGTAAGGTCCTGAGAGGTCTTCACAAGTTGAATGTGAAAAAATATTTCATTTTGTTAAAAATTCTGGACTAGGAGTCACTATTTCAAAGTAACGGGTCGTGCCATTGAAGACAGATGAGAGTTTTTTTTTCTTCCAGAAGTTTGTGAAACTTTGCATCTACCATTTTTTTGAGTAAGAATTTCAGTCCTTAAATAGTATACCGACGAAGGTGGGTAGATTCTTGAGAAACAAAGGAGTTATTTGGAGTGGATGGGAATGTGGAATAATGAGATCAGTCATCTTTTTGAATGGTGGAGAAGGCTGTTGTATCGGAATGGCCTACTACTGCTCCAGCATTGGTCAGAAAACCCATTCCAACATGTACACAGTTTATTCCAGATGTGGTCCCTCAAATGGCCTAATTATGTAGCGAGCCTTCCCTACGTTTATATGCAATGCTCTGTGAAATAAATGACAGCATTTCATTTGCCTCACAATATACATGATCATGCAAATGCTGGCTAACTTACTGAATATCAGCAGTGTTATGATCTCAGCTGATGTTATCACTAAAAAGCACGGATCCGAGACTGAAATCTAAAAAAAATTTAACAAGGTGGTCTTTCATAGAAAAATCATAGAATCCTTACAGTGTAAGTAGAGTCCATTTGGCCCATCGAGTCACTCACTGACCCTCTGAAGGGCATCTCACTTAGTCCAATCCCCCCACAGTATCCCCGTAACCCCACATTTTACTGTGATTAATTCAACTAGCCTGCACGTCCCTGGACACTGCAGTGATTTTGTATGGCCAATCCACCTAACCTGCACATTTTTGGACAGTGGAAGAAAATCACAGCATCTGGTGGAAACACATTTAGGCAGGGGGAGAGCATACAAACTTCACATGGACAGTCACCCAAGGCTGGAATCAAACTCAGGTGTTTGGCGCTGTGAGGCAGCAGTGCTGATCACCAAAACACAAACACTCAATGCTGCCGATTTGGTTTCAACAATAAAATGGACATATTGCTCAAAAGTAATGGAAATATAATAGAATAAACCAGTTATAACATGTTTAAATATTTTGAAAGACAAGGTTAAAAAAATCCCATTAATCATAACAGTATCTCATTATAGTACTCAAACACCAGAGAATTCTCTTCTGTACCCCCCAAAGGGATGACTTTGCAGCTTCAGTTCCCAGTCATGAGAATCTGATCTCCTCTTTAATTCATCATAAAAATGAGCTCAGACTTTTCAGCTTCAGAGTTTTAACCAAATATTTTTGGTCTGGAGCTTTAAAGTTGAACTCCTTGCACTGAGGTAATCTATTTCCTATCAGTTTTAAACTATCTCCCTTTTTTGGGATCAACTGTTTTCCAAATCCAGCTCCCGCCAAGACTGCGGCCAAGCTACTCCAAACTGAAACTCAAATGCTTTTTTCAAAACTTGTGTTTCCCCAAGCTCAAACAAAAACTTACTCCTGAATCTTTTATTTGAAAACCTAATGCCCTAAACTGTTAACTTCAGATGGTAAACACTCCCAATGTAAAGAAAACCCCATCACACTCATAGAAATTATGTATTACTGTGTTTTAAAATAAATCACAATGGCTACAGAGATATTTTCAAGTCCGTCATTGAACCGCTTCAGAGACAGAGCCCAAACCTGGATGCCACTAGCTTAAACCTTTGCTAAATGACATTAAAATATATGTATATCTTGTACCTTATGTTGCAGTAGGTTTGATAATGATGTCAAGCTTGGACTTAGGAAGAGAGTGCTGCCAGCAGTTATCAATGGAAAAATAGAGTAAGGAGCTTGAGGGAGAGTTTGTGGTAGAATATGATTTCTGAAACTGGAGTTAAGGGTCAGCAGTTTTAGAAGATGAAGATGGCAAAAGAAGATTCAGCATCCTTATTTGGCTTGAAATTTATTGAGATGGGAATAGAAGATCATGAAGGTGTGGCCTTTACTGAGGATTGACGGTTTAGGATCAGAGAAGATAAAATCTGAAGGAATGGTGAAAATATGAAGAGATGAATTTCGGTGGAGATTAGACCAGAAAATGAAAGAGTTCCCTGGAGTGGCATTGAGGTATGAGCATCATTGAAACTTGCGGCCTTTTCATTTGGTGGGAAAGAAAGTGTATTTGTTCATGTGCCCAGAAAAGGTGAAGGGTGTAATGGAATGGAGGATGATGATAGCTCTGAACTAAATTGATCCTGCTGCTAAAAGGAAAGGTGGAGAGTATGCATGTGGTACTGCATGACCAAAAAGATGAATTCCTCGAAGCATTGAGAGGCTCTAGTTGGAGTAATGCAGAATATAGATATTGCTGATTTTGGATCTGAAACACATGGTGGAATTTAAACTGGAACCTGTGTGGAACAAGTCGGAGATAACAAAGTGTGAAGCTGGAGGAACACAGCAAGCCAGGCAGCATCAGAGGAACAGGAAAGCTGACGTTTCGGATCAGGACCCTTCTTCAGAAATAAATGGAGACAGGAGAGGTGGGGCTGGGGAAGGTAGGTGGGATAGTGATAGGTGAGTGAAGTGGGAGTGGTGTAGAGATGAGAGGGAAGATTGACAGATTGTGTCAGGTCAAGGAGGCGGGGATGAGAGGGAGGGTTGGTCATGGGATGAGGCCGGGTGGGGAGATTTTGAAACTGGTAAAATCCACATTTAGGCCATCGGGCTGTGGGCTCCCGAGGTGGAATATGAGGTGCTGCTCCTCCAGTTTGCGGGTGGGTGTCATTGTGACACTAGAGGAGGCCCAGGATGGACATGTCACCCAGGGTGTGGGGGGGGGGGAGTTAAAATATTTCGCACCCGGTGGTGTTTGTCGCGTACAGAGTGCAGATGCTCTACAAAACAGTCTCCAAGTCTCCGCCGGGTCTCACCAATGTAGTGGAGGCCACATTGGGTACAGCGGATGCAGTAGACCAAGTTGATGGATGTAAAGGTGAACCCATATCTAGTGCTGAAGGTTTGTTTTTTGTTTTGAATGGAGGTGAGGGGGGAAGTGTAGGGGCAAGTGTAGCACTTCCTGTAGTTGCAGGAAAAGGTGGTGGGGTTAGTGAGGAGTGTGGAGTGGACGAGGGAGTTGTGGAGAGAGCGGTCCCTATAAAAAGTCAGAGTTGGAGTCCGTTTTTAAGGAATGTGGAAATGATTTAACCCAGAACTAACAGGGTAAAAAAAAATACAGGCAGAAGTCACATTGAAGAGAAGAACATAAGCTGGGCATTCCTAGATTAAAAAATAATGTGATTTGAACAAAATACATACAGCATCAGCAAATACTTGAAGTAGGCAACAAGTAGGCAGAATCTTGGGAAATGTGAAAGTGTAGTTAATTAAGCTTTTTGGCTTATTGAAAGTGACTGAATTTCTAAAATTTTTTTAAACAGTGAATGAATATTCAGTGATACAGTTCTTCCAATGACCTGACCCTAGTTGTTTTTCCAAATCCCAGTTATTTATATAAAATATCTCTTGGAGTAATTTGTACCCCAAGATAGAAGTTATATTTATGCTCTTTTGCTGGAAGGTTCTGCAAATTTTAAGCTCCTTTGTGATCAATTTAAAATAGGTTTTGCATTGTGCTGTTCAATGGTATAGTATTTGAATTGGGTAAATGCTTAGAATTACTTTTCTGAAGAAGGGTCACTGGACATGAAACGTTAACTCTGATTTTTTTCTTCACAGATGCTACCAGACCTGCTGAGCTTTTCCAGCAACTTCTGTTTTTGCTTTTGTTTAGTTCAAAAGCAGTACAATACCTGAAGATATTCTGGTTGTTTGCGCAGTACACATCCCAGTAAATCACAAGTGAGCCACGTTGCTGAGCCTGACTGATGACGTTAAGTTGGTTCTGAGCGTAATTCTTAGTACACTCAGAATTGTTTATCATGTACTATTCAATTGTAAAATCATACTTTATGCAACACATCATGTTTCAGCCCACATTTAAATTCATTTTTTAATTGAAACAGTTTAATCAGCTACCTTTTCTCGACATGTTAGTTGAGAAATCTAAAAACGTGTGCCACTCCAATTGTCTATCGCAGACTTACCATCATTGTTAATATATGCATTGAGATTCCTACAGCTGTATGTGATATACTATTGGCCTTAATAGCAAACTGTAAGTAGGGTTTGAACTGTTTAGTCTTGTGTCAGCTTGGCGCAAACGAAGGATATCTAGGTTGTCATCTCGGATAATGACATCCCTGATCAGACCATTGCTTATGTTATTTGTAGCTCTGGCACAAGAATAGGCTTAATGCTGCCACCTTTGCACCTGAAGAATACTCATTTTACAAAACATCCTGAGACAGCATCTTTCAAATCCATGACCACTTCCATCAAGAAGGGCAAGGGCAACAGATACCTAGGAAGGCCATGACCTGCAAGCCACTCACCATCCTGATTTGGAAATGTATATCTTTGTTTCTTCACTCTTGCTGGGTCAAAATCCTGGAGTTCCCTTCCTAAGGGCTTTGTGGATCAACCTAGAGCCCATGGACTGCAGCGGTTCAAGAAAGAAACTCACCACCATCTTCTCAAGGGCAACTAAGGGTGGGCAATAAATGCTGGTCAGCCAGAAATGCCCATGTCTTGAGTGAAAAAAAGTTGACCTCTCATTACTCTGGAAGGATGAAGTATCACTCAAGTTTGACCAGCAGGTGAAGCTGTCTGTTTCATGCTGCCACGACACAAAATGAACACAAATGGTATTTTACACAATTAGAATTAGGTTTTTATTGTCACGTGTACTCGAGTACAGTGAAAAGTTTACAATGTAGCCTCTAATTTGCCATCTTAGGTACGAAGTACCAGGGTACAAATCTTAGTTACGAAATGAGGAACAAAGAAGAAAAGAAGTTGCATTACCTTACAGTGATCCATAATACAAGTCAGAAATAAGACCTATTTAAAAGGTAAACATTACAGTCAGATAAACATTATGTTGCAGTCGATCAGCACAGGGGCTTCCACATGTCTGACTAGCCTTGTAAGCTGCTGATTGCCTGTGCTGGACCCCAGTCCAACAACTGTCCCCACTCTGCTCCATGCCTCCAGCTCTTTCCAGTCCAGCTCTCCGCCACTTTGCTGCGTGCCTCCAGCCTGCGCTGCACCATGCCTGTAGCCCACAACAGGAGTCCGTGGTTAAGTCAAAAAGATGTCTGCTCACCTCACAAGTGAAAAATGTGGTATATGACGTTTACTGTTGGCTCAGTGCCAGGTATGTAAGCCATAAGTATCAAACAGCATGTCCCTTGGCAGAATACTTCCCTTGGCAGAGTCTAAGCATGGCAAAGTAAATATAATGTCTTGCATTAGTTGTGATCCCATGATTGGCCAGCACTTGCTTAATCAATATGATTAAATATAAAAATTGGCAAGTAGTGTTACAGCTGTATAGAACTTTAGTTAGGCCACATTTGGAATATTGTGTACAGTTCTGGTCACCATACTACTAGAAGGATGTAGACTTTGGAGAGGGTACAGAAAAGGTTTACTAGGATGTTGCCTTGTCTGGAGGGTATTAACTATGAGGAGAGATTGGAAAAACTTATTGTATTTTCACTTGACCATTGGAGGCTGAGGCATGACCTGATAATTTTGTAAACTACTAGCAGAGGCATAGGTAGTCTTTTTCCCAGGGTCCAAATGTCAATTACTAGGAGAGATAGGCTTAAGGTAAAAAGGGAAGAGTATAACAGAGATGAGGCAAGGTCTTTACAGAGGGTGGTAAGTGCCTGGAATGTGCTACCAGAGGAGGTGGTAGAAGCAGATAAATGGCAAAGTCTGAGGCATCTTGACATACATAAATAAGCAGGGTTTACAGGGACGTGAACCACATAGAGGCAAAAGACTTTTCTAGTTTAGGAAGGCGTCATGGGTCAGCACAGGGTTGGTGGGCTAAAGTACCAGTTCCTGTGCTGTTCGTCATACCAACAAAGAACTTGAGATTGGCTCATTTGTGTTGGTTAGGTCTACATGTATTCATTAGCAGGGACTAGTTCTCTGCATGGAAAAGGAACATGTCCTAGTTGTACACTGTTTTTGAATTGAAGAAAATCATGGAGAAGTGTTTCCTTGTTTCATTCTCCGTGATAGCCTGGCCAATCAGACCCAGCTTGCATGAAATATTAATTGATGCTCCTGTCACAGATAAGAGGGAGAGGTGAGCTGAATTATTCTTACTATTCTCCTTTTTTCTCTGATCTAGAGGTGATTATTAGTTTCTTTATTTACTTTTCCCTTTTTGAAAAAAGACAAAATGATGTGTTTTCCCAGACCTTGTTTGTGAAACTCATCTTAAAATGACACACTGCAATTCTTTAGGGTTAAAACAAAGTAGAGTTTATTACTGCCTTCAAAACCCAATGGAAACACACACTTCCATTCAAGATAGAGAAGGAAAAGGAAACGAGTTACAAATTACTTAAAATCAAAGTTAATGGAATGTATTCACCTGAATTAGGGAGTCGAGTGAGTCAATATTTAGTTGGCTGTGTGCAGAAGACTATTCCACAGATGTGGTCGAATTGTTGGTGAATGTATAGTAGTTGTAAGCTGGAAATTTGTTTACATTGCAAGCAAAGCATTGGTTTTTTTTCTCCAGAAATCAGACTTTTGAGAGAGATTAAGATCAGAGGCAGGCATTTTGCTAAGCCTACAGTTAGCTGCCTGCTCTTCTGTTACAAGCAGAAGACCAACAAAAGTAAAAGCTACATAATTGCAGCTATGAGAAGAAGCATGGTCAACACAAGATGGAGGGTGTTGTACATATAGCGCATGCTGTGTATGAAACAAGGTAAATGAGTTTATAGCACAGATTGTAGATTAGTCTTTTTTTTTTTGGTAACATTCTTTCAGGAATAAACATTGGTTTGGGCTGCAGGAGAAATTGTTGTATTTTTCTTAAATAATGTTATTGTATCTTGTCCATCTACCTAAAAAAGGCCAGTTGGGTTTTGTCTTAACATTGAATCCAATTTTCCCTGGCAGCATGTTCCAGACACCTACCACCTTCTGTGTTTTTAGAAAACAAAACTTCACACATCTCGTTTAAATTCCCCCGCCCCACCCCAAACATAAATCTGTAGCCCCTAGAATTTGATTTTATCCTGGGGGATTAAGAGTCCGATTATTCACCCTATCCATGCCTCAAGCATGCCCTCCAGCACTGGTTCAGTGACGACTGCAGATTTTCTAGCTTAATGGTAATGTTAGTCAGGTATTTCACAGGCCATGATCTTATGGATTGTGGTTGAATACAGTTCTGCTGAAAATTGTCCACAGTGCGTCCATGATGCCCAGTTTTGAGTTGCTAGATCAGTTCAATGTCTGTCCCATTTCATAGTCGTAGCGCCGCATGACATCTGACAGATTGGTAAAGATGGGGTCAAGACGTTTTTCCCTCTTGCTGGTTATCCGTTACCTGCTGCTAATAGCTTTGCTGGCTGAGCTCTCGTGATACTACTGAGCTACTCTTGCTGATGGACATTTAAGTCTCCTACTGTCAGTGCCCTTGCCACCCTCGGTGTTTTCTCACAGCCAAGGGTGGTCATTAAGTGGTAATCAGCACAAGGTTTCTTGGGCCATAGTTGATGTGATACGTTGAGAGTTTATGGGGTCCGGAGTCAATGTTAAGTACTCCGTTATGACGACATATCACTGCACTACCAGTATCAGTGCATCTGTCTTGCTGGTGGAACAGCGATGCTGATGGTGATGTCCGGAACATTGTAAGGTATGATTCTGAGAATATGTGTATTGACTAGTTTGTGGGACAAACTCCCAATTTTGGCACTAGTTTTTAATTCTGAATTTGATTGAATTTAAGTATCACCATTTACCATAGTGAGCTTCAACCACCCCTCCTATGTCATTTGCCTGGGGTTTTGGATCAGTAATACAGTAAGCCACCACCTCCCCTCAGCCCTAATTCTTTAAGCTTTTCAATGTTAGAATATATTGTGGAAATGCCCTTTTGAATTGTTGGAACAAATTACTGCAGATGCTGGAATCTGCTGAAAACCACAAATGCTGGAGATCACAGCGGGTCAGACAGCATCCATGGAGAGAGCAAGCTACTGTTTTGAGTCTAGATGATTCTTCATCAGAGGTGAAGTGAAGTGTGGAGGCGACAATATTTATGTTGAGGGGTGTAGTGGGTGCAGGGTGGTGATGGAGAAAAGATGTTGATAGTTCAGATTAAATGATTAGGAATGTGAGAATGGCAGAACAATGGTGTGTTCCCTGCCATACTCGAAAGGACAGACAGTCCCCACTGGGATTGGGGGGGTGCGGGTGCGGGTGCAGGGGAGGGACTTTGAATTGTTTGTTGATGTGCATTGCAGCCGAAACACAGGATAGCAACAACAAGTCCTTGTTTACAATTATGCCCGTTTAGACTGCACTTTTTATAGCAGAAGAAAAACAGGCTACTTTTAAGTTTAACCTATGGCAGTGCTCGCAGACAACAAAGCACAGTGAAAATATTTTGTCAAATAATATATAGTTTAGAAAGACATCCTTTGGTGATTTTGTTTACTTTCCATTTTTGCCTTTATATTTGTGTGATTGAAACTGCTGCAAAAGGAAAAGAAGAGGTGGGTAAGTCTAAGTCTGTATAATGGCGCAGGGAAATGTATTCTGGATGACTGTACTTTGAAACTGAGACATTTCTAATTATATTTTTCATTCTGGGTCGGGGATTACAAATCCTAAATCACCTCTATCGTCTAAAAGGAAGAAAGGAAACAGGTACATGAGTACCAGCTATAGTTTTGCCTCCAAGGCATCCATCATCCTGGCTTAGGACTATATTGCCACTCATTAGTAGTTAGGTCGAAATGCTGGAACTCCCTAGCTTAACAGTGCTTTAGCTGTACTTGCATCTCACAGGTAACTACCATCTTTACCTGATCTGATCTACATGTGACTCGAGACCCACAGAAATGCAATAGACTCCTAACTGCCCGACGAGTAATTAAGGATGGGCAATAGTTGCTGGCTTTCTAATAATGTTCACACCTGATGAACAAATTTTTAGGTAAGTAAATTTCAAGGGCTGTATGTATGGTAAATAGGAACAAGAGTCGGAATGGAGCATTTCCAAGGTCAAGGATGAAACGCCAGATGCAGACTAATCTGTTTTTCCATGTCTTAAGATGCACTAGAGTGGTATTCTATTTTGTATTATCATACTGTGGCCTTCATCCTGAGATTATTAGTTTGTCTTAAGTTTAGTGCTGTATTCGTTTGCACGACAGCTGGTTTTGGGGTCACCAAAACTTGCTTCACGTGGGCTTTTACAGTCTTAAATCAAGAATGTAAAGTTTAACTGCATGATGTAGATTGCATTTGAACCTAGCTTCCAGGCCAGTGTGTCCCAAGTCATTACCCAGTTCCATTGTTCTCGCTTTTTTTAAGAAGGACCAATGGACAGAGTGGATAGGTAATGACATCTGTATATCAATACAGTAATTGCTTTCTGGAATTGTGGCATTTGTTTTGTGAAATATTTTAGGTGGAATGTGATTTGGTTATGTACCAATAAATGTGAAGTATGATTTATTGCACTGAGGAGAGGTGACTGGTTTGACAGGATCTACTTATGTTAGAAAGATGTATGTAAACAAAAGACTTGTTGTTTGGAAGGGGGAGACACGGTAGTACACAAGAGGAAGCAAAAATTGGGCCAGAACAGATTCTGTTTTTCCTGAAGTAATCAGTTTATACTTGTTAGAATAATTGTTTGTTCACGGAGGTTGGGGGAGAGGAATAAGAGTTGGGAGCTCTTAATCAGCAAAAATTATCTGCCTCTTAAAAAAGGTGCTGTGACTGCAGTGCACAAAGCATGTCAGCCAACATGATTGTCATCAGTCAAATGCTGTCACAGAAATGCTACTCGTCATTATCAAGAGTATGAGTGTCTTTTTTGATTTTAAAAGAAAGGGTGTGACTGAAGTAAATAACAGCATGATCGTTCCCTATTCCTGATTAGCTTGCCCAGTGGAACTGTATGGTGCAAGTTTCAGTTTCACATTGAATGTCCCAGTTCCATAGCCATGTGATTTTATGCATTGGACTTTGGAAAGAATACATACATAAGCTATCAATAGTTGCATCTTTACGAATCAGTGAGACTTTCAGTTGGACTGTGTTGATGGTGATCTGGTGAATTCTGAAAGTCATTGATCGGCTTGATTGTATACCAACCTTCTTGTTTAATAGTATTTTATAATTGGAGAACATTTTAATGGTTGTGCTAATTCACAGAAGAGTAATTGAAAGTGAAATCTGCATTTTCCAAGAAATCTGTTTTGATAAAATTAACAGCAACTTGAATGAGCCATGCTGCTTGTTTTGCCAAATAGTCAGATCACAGCTGATGTTTACTTTGGAGGATGGTATTCTGTAACATGTGCTTCTTAAGTCTTTCCAACCGTGACCAGCACAAGTCAGGATGAAATATTCTGCAATTGCCTGCGCGATTCTGTATCTCCAGCAGCACTCAAGGTACTCCATACTATAAGACAAAATGGCCCATTCACCATTGTTAATGTTTTAATTCAGTGTAGTGTGACTACAGTGTATAACATTTGCAAGATATACTGCATCTTCCAAACCTGCAGCCTTAATCACCCTGAAGGATATGGGCAGCAGGTGCATGGGAATACCACCACTGCAAGGATTGTGTCATCCTGACTTCCAAATATGACTGTGTTCCATCTTTTGATTGGTTCAAAGCCTGGAACCCCCTGCCAATCAGCACTGTTGGAGTATCTTCACAGACTAATGGTTCAAAATGGCAGTTCATCACCATCCTGTCAAGGGATAATGGAGAGGAACAGTAAATGCTGGCTTACGGGCACCCACATGATGTGAATGAACAAAAAAACTTCATTTGCTGATAGATACTTCATATCCAATGAAAACTCTAGTAACAGCCATCTATTCATTGAAATAAGCAAAATACTGTGGATGCCAGAAATCTCAAATAAAAACTGAAAATGCTCAGACCACTTTGATCAGGCATCACCTGTGAATAGTGAAGCGGAGTTAATGTTAATGAAGAACCTCTGAAAGATCATTGATCTGAAACTCGAACATCAAGGTATATGTTCTTTGGGTGAAATGAAATTTTCAAGCCCGTACTTACAACCTTTTGAGGCAGAGATTTACAGATTTCAGCTAACTAATTTGGATAATGTTTTCCAATTGACGCCTGTACAACCCATGAACTCTTAACTGTGCGATTATGCCCAGTATTCCCTGTAACAAAAATAGTAGATAAACTATCCTCCCTTTTAGAATTTTGAAGAGCTTGAATTTAGGTCACTTATCAATCTTCTCAATGCACCGGAATACGAATTAATTTTATGCTATTGTTTCTCGTGAGTCAGTCCTTGAATTTGACAATATTCTGGTAAATCCATACTGTTGTCTTCTCCAAGGTTAGTATATTTTCTGTGAGGTTCAGTGCCCCAACACAGAATGCAGATTTCCAGATGGGTCTGACTTCTCAACCAGTGAATGTTTATACTTTTACATCTGTCATCCTCAAAGCTTTTTTCCCTTGTAGCTACCAATCCTGACAAGCTACTTGCATGTATATTTTTCTGGCTCCCCAATATGGAGTGAATGTAGTTATGATCTAGTACAGTAAACCTCTGCCTGTTCCCATTTTTGACTGCCCACGTAATTGAAAAGAAGAACTCCGTGGAAGTGTGCACTGGTGCAGAATTGAGTTAATGCAGCTTTTGAGAGAAGTTAACATCCAAATTAGTCCATTCACACAGTGAAAACAAATAGCATATGCAGCTTGATATAGAATGGTCTAAAGATTGAATCTGCTTTATGTTTGCCTGATCAGCCAGCTAGTCAAGTGATAAATTCAGTATAACTGTATGCATATCTCTGTATTTGGTCGGTTTAAATATAACATTTATTCTTCATTTTGAGGGTAAAAATTTTGACTTTGGTCATGTAGACAACAACATGTTTGGAGGAATGTTTGACCTTGTTATTTTGCTTTTGTTTTGTTCCTGCCGTCACATGGATGGATCGGTCAGGTGCGTTAATTGGTGAAAGTGTTCTGAACCATTGTTTGGCAAGCCTTGCTTTCTTGAAGGAGCTGTATTGGAGCAAAGATAAAAAGCTTTGTTTTTGAGATGTAGCACTTGTTTTGAGGTGAGCTTTGCAGTGCTTTTCTGGGATTGCAAAGCATGAATGTTTGAGACTGGACTGAAGTGAAGAGTGTTCAAAGTGCCAAATGGACAATGCCTCTCTGCCTTCTGAAATTCTCATAGTTATGAAGGTCACCATTAAGTTAAATTTGTTTACTTCATGTGACATTAAGAAGTGGCCAAGTGAATTGGACATGGCCACGATTATTAGACCTGACAACATCAGCACTGTGGTGTAGAAACCTGTCATCCTACTTGGCTAATTGTTCCAGTAAAACTGAGACTGATATCTACTCAAATGTGTATGCTGTATCGTGGGTTCATCATCAACAATAAATGTTTTTTTCTATTCGTTTGTGGAATGTGGGTGTCGCTGGCCGGCCAGCATTTCTTGCTCATCCCTAGTTGCCCTTGAGAAGGTGGTGGTGGTGAGCTGCCTTCTTGAACCGCTGCAGTCCTCCTACTGTGAGTTGACCCACAATGCTATCAGGGAGGGAATTCCAGGATTTTGACCCAGCGACAATAAAGGAACGATGATATATTTCCAAGTCAGGATGGTGAGTGACTTGGAGAGGAACTTGAAGGTGGTGGTGTTCCCAAATATCTGCTGCCCTTGTCCTTCTAGATGGAAGTGGTTGTGGGTTTGAAAGGTGCTGTCTGAAGATCTTTGGTGAATTTCTGCAGTGCATCTTGTAGACAGTACACACTGCTGCTACTGAGCATCAGTGATGGAGGGAGTGAATGCTTGTGGATGTGGTGCCAATCAAGTGGGCTGTTTTGTCTTGGATGGTGTCAAGCTTCTTGAGTGTTGTTGGGGTTGCACCCATCCAGGCAAGTAGGGAGTATTCCATCACACTCCTGACTTGTGCCTTGTAGATGGTGGACAGGCTTTGAGGAGTCAGGAGGTGAGTTACTCGCTGCAGTATTCCTAGTTTCTAGCCTGCTCTTGTAGCCACTCTGTTAATGTGGTGAGTCCAGTTGAATTTCTTGTCAGTGGTAACCCCCAGGATGTTGATAGTGGGGGATTCAGTGATGGTAACACCATTGAATGTCAAGGGGCGGTGGTTAGATTGTCTCTGGTGATGGTCATAGCCTGGCATTTGTGTGGCACGAATGTCACTTGCCACTTGTCGGCCCAAGCCTGGATATTGTCCAGATCTTGTTGCATGTGAACATGGACATCTTCAGTATCTGAGGAGTCACGAATGGTGCTGAACATTGTGCAATCATCGGCGAATATCCCCACTTCTAACCTTATGATGAAGCAGCTGAAGATGGTTGGGCCTAGGACACTATCCTGAGGAAATCCTGCAGAGATGTCCTGGAGCTGAGATGATTGACCTCCCACAACCACGATCATCTTCCTATGTGTCAGGTATGACTCCAACCACCGGAGCCTTTGCCCCCTGATACATGTTGATTCCAGTTTTGCTAGGGCTCCTTGATGCCACACTCGATCGAATGCAGCCTTGATATCAAGGGCTGTCACTCTCACCTCATCTCTGGAATTCAGCTCTTTTGTCTCTGTTTGAACCATGAGATCAGGAGCTGAGTGGCCCTAGTGGAACCCAAACTGGGCATCACTGAGCAGGTGCTGCTTGATAGCATTATTGATGACACCTTCCATCGCTTTACTGATGATTGAGAGTAGACTGGGGCGGTAATTGGTTGGGTTGGATTTGTCCTGCTTTTTGTGTACAGGACATAGTTGGGCAATTTTCACTTTGTTGGGTAGATACCAGTGTTGTAACTGTACTGGAACAGCTTGGCTAGGGGAGCAGCAAGTTCTGGAGCACAAATCTTCAGTACTATTGCTGGAATGTTGTCAGGGCTGGTAACCTTTGCAGTATCCAGTGTTGCCATCCGTTTCTTGATATCACGTGGAGTGAATCGAATTGACTGAAGCCTTGTGTCTGTAATGCTGGGGACCACTGAAGGAGGCCGAGATGGATCATCCACTCGGCACTTCTGGCAGAAGATCGCTGCGAATGCTTTAGCCTTATCTTTTGCACTGATGTGCTGGCTCTTCCATCATTGAGGATGGGGATATTTGTGGAGCCTCCTCCTTTGGTGAGCTGTTTAATTATCCACCACCATTCACGACTGGATATGGCAGGACTGCAGAGCTTAGATCTGATCCGTTGGTTGTGGGATCGCTTAGCTCTGTCTATCACTTGCTGCTTTCGCTGTTTGGTGTGCAAGTAGTCCTGTTTGGTGGCTTCACCAGGTTGATACCTCATCTTCAGTTTTATGCCTGGTGCTGCTCCTGGCATGCTCTCCTGCACTCTAGTTCAATAAAGAGTTGATCCCCTGGCTTGATGATGATGGTTGAGTGGGGGATATGCTGGGCCTTGAGGTTACAGATTGTGCTGGAGTACAATTCTGCTGCTGTTGATGGCCCACAGTGCCTCATGGATGCCCAGTCTTGAGTTGCTAGATCTGTTCGAAGTCTGTCCCATTTAGCACGGTGATAGTGCCACACAACACGATGGAGGTTGTTCTCAATGTGAAGGCGGGACTTCATCTCCACAAGGACTGTGCGATGGTCACTCTTACCGATACTGTCATGTACAGATGCAACTGCAGCTGGCAGTTTGGTAAGGATGAGGTCAAGTATGTTTTTCCCTCTTGTTCGTTCCCTCACCACCTGCCGCAGACCCAGTCTAGCAGCTATGTCCTTTAGGACCCGACCAGCTCAATCAGTAGTACTGCTGCTGAGCCACTCTTGGTGGTGGACATTGAAATCCCCCACCCAGAGTACATTTTGTGCCCTTGCCATCTTCAGTGCTTCCTCCTAAGTGTTGCTCAACATTGAGGATACTGATTCATCAGCTGAGGGAGGATGGTACATGGTAATCAGCAGGAGTTTTCCTTGGCCATGTTTAACTTGAAGCCATGAGACTTCATGGGATCTGGAGTCAATGTTGAGGACTCCTAGAGCAACACCTTCCCGATTGTATACTGCTGTGCCACCTCCTCTGCTGTATCTGTCCTGCTGGTGAGATAGGACATATCCAGGGATGGTGATGATGGTGGTGTCTGGGATATTGTTTGTAAGGTATGATTCTGTGAGTATCACCATGTCAGGTTGTTGCTTGACTAGTCTGTGAGACAGCTCTCCCAATTTTGGCACTAACCCCCAGATGTTAGTGAGGAGAACTTTGCATGGTCGACAGGGCTGTTTCTGCCGTTGTCTTTTCCGTGCCTAGGTCGATGCCAGGTGATCCATCCAGTTTGATTTCTTTGAGTCTTTGTAGCGATTGGTACAACTGAGTGGCTTGCTAGGCCATTTCAGAGGGCAGTTGAGAGTCAATGACATTGCTGTGGGTCTTAAGTCACATGTAGGCCAGACCAGGTGATGGTGGCTGTTTTCCTCCCCTGAAGGACATTAGCGAACCAGATGGGTTTTTTCCGACAATTAGCAATGATTTCAGACTCCTTTCTGGAATTCCAGTTCCACTATCTGCTGTGGTGGGATTTGAACCTGGGTCCCCAGAACATCAGCTGGGTTTCTCGATTAATAGTCTAGTGATAATACCACTAGGCAATCGCCTACTGGACATGCCATCATTGCTCGCATCTTCTCCTTTACCAAAAACTTGTGAATTCCACAGTAAGTCACTTCTGTCTTACTCTGCCTCTTTTTGTTTTATTGTAATTGAGAGACCCCTTTCTTTACAAATCTTGTCAACTTCAAAACATCTTTAGATCCCTAACTGAAAATGCTTCTAGTTTTGCTTTGTGCAAAATAGGTGTTACACTCAGTTAGAGTTTTTGTCAGATTTGTACAAATTAGCTACGCGCAAATGGTTGCTATGTTCAATTGAAAATTGATATTCTGGTGCAAATAGTGCTGTTGTTCAGAAGAGAAGAGCAGAGCAGACTCCAGTTCCATCAGATGAGAAAGTTTTTAGTTTTAGGTTTGTGTCAACTTGATTGATGTTTAATGTCTGAACTGTCTGTCTAAAATATTTCCTCAATTGGAGGATGGCAGTGGTTGGGTTAAGCAGTTACATGGAATGAATGGCCTTTTCATCTGTATTAGTCTTTTAGATCAATCTGAACATTAGTTTGCAGCATCTACTGAACAGAGATCGTGGATTAGTAACTACTAAAATTTTACTGTTATGTTTATCATGAAAATGTCAGTTCATAAAAATTGAATCAGTTTTTTGTCTTTTTTTTCAGCCAAACCAGGAGGTCAGGTGAGGTGTCAGTACTTTCCAGCAGTGGATAAAGTTGTCTTTGTGGATGACTATGCAGTTGGATGTAGAAAAGATTTGAATGGCATCTTGCTGCTTGATACAGCACTACAGACCCCTGTCTCGAAGCAAGATGATGTGGTTCAGCTTGAGTTGCCAGTTACGGAGGTAAGAACATTTCCTGAGCATGGGTGTGATCTTGTTTCCTGGAGATGGATCATGTCAAAGATGTATTTTCTCTTTTTTTTGTTGTCTTTGAAATTCAAATGATTGTGTGTTGTAGTAATTATAACATAAACCTAAGAGTGATGGAGGGTAAATTCTAATTGTGTGGCTGATCAACATTCATGTTTGTATAGGAGTTAGCTAATCAGCCTCACTTTGGGCAGCATAGGGTTCTGGCTCTTGAGCAGTGGTACTCCCCTTACCTCTGGTCAGGAAGTGTAGGTTCAAGTCCTACCTGCTCCAGAGGTGTGTCTTGTCTGAACATGGGAAAATATCTGTTATCTTGCTGATAACCACAGCCTTTCTAGCACTGGTCAACCAGTGTCTGAATGGTCTGGGGGTCTTGTTCTAATAGCTGTGGATTTTCTCATGGTGGGACAGACTTTTCTGCAATGACCTCCTATTCAGCAGTAAGCTGAACTGGGGTTGTTCAAGTGAATCAAAATTAAATAATGGCACATTTGAAATTGTGAAAAAGTTGTAAGTCAGACTCTGGTTTAAAATTAAAAATTCTAAACCCACCAGTGATGGGGGCTGTCTGGGTATTGCAGTATAGACTAAGGATCTGACTATAATTACTTTGCTTATGCTTTTCACCCACAAATTGTAAAGGATTGAATTAGAACCAGTCTGTTTCCTGAGTTGGTCCATTTAAAAGACTACTTTCATTCAAAAATGGTTAAATTAAGATACATCTTCAACCGTAGAGAATTGTGAAAGCCGGGCAGCTAAATTATAGTCTTGTTTTCTGCAAACTTGATCAGATCAAAAAAAGTGATTGCACAAAAATCATGAATAGTTTTCCCTTCTTCCCATCCTACTCTGTAGGAAGATTTCTCAACCTACTGTCATAAAAAGTTTCAGTGAATGAAATGAAACATTCTATTTTACCCTTCGCTTTCACATGTCAGCGATTTGCCACACTTTTGAGTGAGTGATGAATAATCTTAGGTGTAAAGTATCCTCATTCAGATACCAGGAAAAAACCTGGCAGTCATTTTAAAAAGAATTGTCGTTCAGAATTCATAGCTGTAAACTGTCTTTGTCTTTCATTTTTTTGAACTTACAAATCACTTCATTCTCCAAGAAGCATTTCTGGAACTATTACCACATCAAATGTGGATGTGTAGTGGAATTTTCTTTCTCCAACTTTAATTATCTGAATATAGATCAGGATAGTGTTAGTATAAAAGGCAGAGTACTGAGGGAAGTGAGAATGGAAATTAGAGGCGCTGACAATTTTTCAATCTTCCTTACACTTGGAGTGGTGCCAGAGGACTGCAAACAAATTGCAAATGTCATGTCCTTTTTCAAGATATTACAATGAACCCAAGCAACTACAGAACAGTTAGTAAACTTGTGGTGGTGGTGGGGACCCCTCTGGAAACAATAATTCAGGCGAAATTAATAGTCACATGGATAATTACAGGTTAATTAAGGAGAACCAGTAAGGAGGCCATCCTGACCGTGTATGGGTCAGAATTCAGATGAGCATCTCACTTTGTACGATTCTCCTCTGTTTTCCCCCAAACCTTTGGACATTGTTCCTTTCAAATAGCCATCTAATTTCCCTTTGCCTCAATTGAACCTGCCTCCTCAAAACTCCCTGCAGTGCTTTTCAGACCCTAACCATATCCTGTGTGAAGCAAGTTTTCCTCTAATCAATTTTGGTTATTTCCCATTGTATTAAATCTTCCCTTTCTTGTTCATGATATTTTCAGGAGTGCGAATATTTTCTTAATGGAAAGTTATATTTGACTACAGACTAGAATTGTTTGAGGAGATAACAGGGTTGATGAGGGTGATACCATTGGTGTGCATAATACAGTGTCACACTCCAGGTATGTAAGTGAATTAGAGATCACAAAATAAAAGCAATAGTAGTGACATGGACACAAATTCAGTTGAGTGATAGGAAACAGAATAATGTTTAACACATGTTTTTTCAGGCTGGAGAAAAGTCTGTAGTGGAGTTCCCAAAGGGTCAGTGTTGAGACTGCTGCTTTTTCTCACATCATAATGATCTAGACCTTGTTGTACAGAGCACAATTTCAAATTTTGTGAATGGTACAAAACTTGGAGGATTGTGTAAAACTTCAAGAGGTCATTTGTAATTTGATGGAGTGGGCAGATAAGTGGCTGATGTTCAATCTAAAGACATGGGAGGTGATGCATTTTGGTAGGAGAGCCATGGAGAGGCAATATAGAATGAAGGATGCACCTCTAAAGGGAATGGAGGACAGAGGGACCTAGGTGTAAATGTACAGAACTCATTAAAGATGGCAGGTGTGTCAGGTGAGCAGTTAATAAAGTATTCAGTGTCCTAAGAATCTTTATTGAAATATGAATCTTTATTGATAAGGCCAATAGAGCAAGGAAGCACTGGCAATGATTGTGTTCAACTTCTTTAACATGCTAGTCTCAGCTGAAGCATTACTTCCAGTTCTGGGCGCCCACACCTTAGGGTGTGAAGTAATTGGAAAGACTATAGGAGAGATTTTTGAGAATGATTCCAGGGATAATTTCAGTTATGAAGATGGATTGCAGAAGTTGGGGCCACTAGCCTTCAAGGAAGAAAAGGCAGAGGAAATCTTACAGAAGTATTTGAAGCCTTGAGAGAAGGATGGAAATTTTAGTAAATAAGGAGAAAATATTCCCACTCTTAAAAAAAATCAAGAATTTCAGTAATAGATTTCAAGTAACAGTAAAAAAGCCAAAAGTGATACAAGGGAAAACTTATTCATGCAGTGTGTGGGTTGGGTCTGGAATGCACAGCAAGAGAGTCTGGAGGAAGCGGGTTGATCAAGGCTTCCAAAAGGGAATTAGATGGCTATTTGAAATGGAACAATATTCAAGGTTATTGGGGGTAAAGACAGAAGCGTGACACTGAGATGCTGACTCGGCAAGCTGGCCCAAACATAATGGGCTGAACGGCCTCTACCTTCACTGTAACAGTTCTGTAAATTCTGTGAAACTTATCTAAATTATGGGTCTATAGGTCTTAACTTTCACATAGTTTAATTTGGAAGACTAACTGCAAAAGTCAATGTTATGATTATATTCCTATTGTCATTACTTTTCAACAATCCCTTCAATTCCTATGGTAGAAATAAAAACAAAATGCCAGAGAAACTCAGCAGGTTTGGCAGCATTAATGAAGAGAGAAACGAAGTTAACATTTAAATCCAGTATAGCTCTATGAAATCCAATGGTAAACTCTTAATAAAATTGGCAACTGACCCAGGTACTATAGAAGCTTCTCCTTTTGCCTCTGTCTGTGTCTCCACTGCCATGAATGTTAAAGGCTTCTTTTAGAATGCAAAAAAGATGTGGATTCAGAGGAATGACGGTAAGGCAATAATCGTGGAAGGATTCTAAAGGTGCCCTTGAGCACAAGGTTGAAGCGCAAGTGTTTTGTTCAAGTGTCTCACTCCAACATGGCATTATAGCCATAAAATCTCAATCTCAATCTCATCTTTGTGTTCATTGTGTACTTTCTGCCAAGTAATATCATACAATATGTGACAACATGGCACCTGTCTAGTGGATTAAGCATTGTGCGTAGCTTTTTTAAAAAAAATGTGTAAAACTATAGTTTACCATATACTTACAGGGCATGTCATGTATCTTCTTGCACAATGATGTTGATTTTTGATATTTTTGATCTTTGCATTCAAAATTTCAAGGGCATTCTTTTAAAATGCAAATTTTATTGTCAATATTTTCCTATTAAAACCTGAGTGCATATTCTAATACTTAATAACTCCTCCCTGGGCCGAGTATTATCAGTAGAAGAGATGTATTGACATTCAGCCTTTCAAATGCCATTAGGCAATATAATGTTGCACCTCAACACAAATACCATATCTTGCAATAGTTCATTTTAGCAGCACCATCAAATGCTTATTACTTTTTTTAGTACTTTCAACTATTAACAGTTTCAATGCTGTACTGTCAAGTATGTTATCTTGACAGAGGGCATAAAACATCAGTTGACACTGTTCAAAGAACAGAGGCCTTTCCTTGGTCATCTGGTCAATATTTATACTTTAATCAAAGGGACTTTTTGTATAAACCCAACACTCTTTTTTGAATAATTTTCAGATTGCTGCCTGTAATGATTATTACTGCAGAGCATGTCATGGCAATGGTATAAATACAAATGTATGGGTATTTTTAAGCGTTGCAGTATTTATTTCTCCTGTGATCTGTGTAGGTTTTTTTTCTGCAGATCTAGAGTTGAATTTTGCTGACTCTCAGGCTTGTTTTATTATTTGTGTACCGTCTTTTTTTTTTTTTTAACTTACAGGCCCAGCAATTGCTGTCTGCTTGTCTAGAGAAGGTGGAGGTATCATATATAGAAGGGTACGATCAGTTTATCTCACAATTGAAGGATGGGCTGCAAAATACTTCACATGAAACAGCAGCAAATCATAAAGTTGCAAAGGTTTGTGAAAACTACAGTAAATTTCTTCAAAGAATGAAATTATGCCAAATGCTTTGACTTGTAGAAATCCCCTGAGCTGTCCCTTCAAGCAGTTGTTAGAATTTGGTGACAATTGTCAAGGCACTTAAGTTGAAGTTCTGTGATGGAGTAAGTGAAATTTCATGTGTAGTATTACCACTATTTAGGAAGCAGTTGCCTTTTATCATAATAACACTGTCCTTTTGCAGCTGTAGCATCAAGACCGATGGGAGCCATGGTACTATTCAGGCATTTGTAGCCATTACTGTTCCTGCATTACTGTTCCTGTTTTTCTTGTAATGTGCAGTGCTGGAAAGACCACATTTATTTGACATTCTTCATATTTGACATGACAAAGCTGTAATACTGGGTCATCCATAGTGATTCAGTCAATCTTGAAATTGGCTGCTCCTAACTAGTTTTCTCTTATAAACGTAGTTAGCCTGTGACCATCGTCCTCCTGCTGTTCTCCCTATCCCTGAACAACTCCTTGGGTGAGATCAGGTACTATGACAGATAGTGGACTTAGATATCTGCTAATTAATAATTTTCTGTTTTTGCGAAATACTGAGCCATGTTATGAATCTATTTTCCTGGGTTTACAGTAAGATATGTCCTTTTCTTTTACAGTGGGCAACAGTCACTTTTCATCTTCCTCATCATATCCTGAAATCAGTTGCCAGTGCCATTGTAAATGAGTTGAAAAAGACCAATCATAATATTTCTGCCCTGTCCGTAGCCTCATCTGTAATGGATAGGCTATCCTACCTCTTGCCAAGTGCTCGACCTGAACTTGGTGTGGGCCCTGGTCGCTCAGTGGACAGGTACGTGATAATTTTCTGTTCTTAGAATAGAACTAACTTATAATGTTAAATTTCCACTAAGTATGTTGCATTCTTGAATGAATTAATAATGTTGTATTCAATGATGTGCTTTGTTAGCTAAGTACTCAACTATTAAACAATTGAAGTTCATGCTTAGCTCTTAAATAATCTGTGATTACTCTCATAACTTAGAGGAGTGGAGACAAAGATATGACCTACATGTGTGGTTTTAACAAATCAATTATTTTTGTCATTTTGTCACAATGTTCTGTGGTAGATTGACAATTGAAATCATTGCTATTTGCACTTCTTTCTTCAATAAAACAGTGCAACTGGATTTGGGGTTGGCTTCTGGTTTTTTTTATATATATGTATAGCACATTTGGGGATCAGCTTTTGAGTACTTTTATCCCGATGTCAACATAAGATTAATTCAGTGTGGTATGGAAATTGGATTCCAACGTCAATAGAAGGGGAAGCACAGTGGATAAATGCTACCATGTGTTTTTGTTACTTTATCACCTGCATTCTGAATGTAGTGACTAATCTTATCAAGGCATGTTTTTTACTTGTCGGTTAAATACAGGACTGACTTCGACTTTTATCTCAGACACCAAAGGACAGATAAAATGACCGATTCAGATCATGTGCTGAATGCTAATTGCTATATATAAAGCACTGTTATACATGGGTTTTTTGTTTTTATTATTCATGCAGTGACTAGTGCTTGGCAAGAATTTTTATTGAGAATGAAATTCATGTATGTTAGTTCATTTTGTTTGCTAGCTTTGGAAGCTGAAAGAGGTTTTTTGGTTTTTCCCATTCAGCTTCCTTTCCTGTTTTACTTTTGGCCTTGTCCAAAAAAGAAGCTGGCACAATCACAACTACCATTGTTCCATTATTTATTACAATGTGTCCTCATTTAAAGTAGACTATTTAACATGACTTCGCTTTAACATCACTAAGTTAATGCAGCCTGTGATCATATTGAACGTCACTAAGTACATAATAACCCATTAGGTGCTTACCCCTGCTCCCCAACATCCATGCTATGGCCTTTCCAATTCCTGGTCTCTCTTATCATTCCTAACCTCTGAATTGCCAACCCCATCTCCTCACTGACCCACATGCTGCTTCCCTCTTGTGGATTTGTGTTTCTGTTCAAGACCCAGATTTGGTCTGATGTTGTGGGACTGCAGGCCCTGATTATTAGTAGTGCTAGCGCTTTTACTATTTCTGGAATATTTTAAATGACTTTGGAAGCTGCACCTGTCTTGCTGCTCTTCTCCCAGGCCTTCACTCGTAGATTCAGGTGGGGGAAGTGGCAAGTGTGAGCATTTTTGCTTAAACAAAAGGATTGTAAAAGCACCAACACTTAGGAAACATCAGGACTTGCAGTTCCACAACACCTGAGCTCTACCTTTGAACTGAACCTGGACCTTGAACAGAAATGCAGGAGAGGGAAGCAGTGAGAGGGTTGGGAGAAGAGGCCAAAACTCAGAGCTGACGAGTGGAGAAGGTCTGCAGCAATCCTGAGGATCAGGAAGCAGGATAGCGGATGAAAAGGAGTTGCTGCAGGTAATAAGTTGTAATTTTTCTTTCTTTTTTAAACATGTGTAAGTTATTTCATTTCCCATAGAGGAATTCAATTAGTTTTGACATTTTTTCTTGTGCTGAAGAGGCTGTACGGAACATAAACTACAGTTTTAACCCCATGGTTTCACTTAGTGGTTTCAGTTACTAATGTGACTTTTAGGATCCTGACCAGAACTTTAAGTAAGGACTTCCCTAATACCTATTTAAAACAATAATTGCATTAGTTCCTTTTTTTTTCCCAATTTGCTTGTAGACGTAGGTGTTGCTGGCTTGCATTTATTGTCTATTCATATATTCAATGAATATACAGTAATAACCATGGAATGATGTGGAATACTACTGCAACAAATATATCAACTTTGAAAAATAGGTAGGCAGTCACTGTGAGATGGAGTAGATTTGGGTCCTTGCACTGGATTTAGGAAAATGTGTCTCTCTGTAGGATTCCTTTAAGTTGGATACTTTGCGGTTAGGAGATGGAGAGTAAGTCAATTTGCAAGGTTTCTGTCTAATAGTGAGAACTGTGTGTAGAGTGTGGACTTGTGCATTGCAAGTGCTTCATGTCTTCTTTTCCGCTGTCGACTGTGTCCATAATAAGGGGCTGTTAAAGCAAACAGCAAGGCAAGTGCTTTATCCATAAAACTTTGCAATATAAACAATTTTAATTTGCCATTTAGGTCACTAATGTATAGTGAGGCCAACAGGCGAGAAACCTTCACCTCTTGGCCACATCTTGGATACAGATGGGCTCAACCTGATCCTATGGCGCAGGCAGGATTCTATCACCAAGTAAGTTCTGAAGTAGTCATTCCCAGTACTATAAAATTATGTAGCTTTTGCTTGCAATCAATACCTTTTGAATTATAATGACCAGAATTATTAAAATTACATAAATATAAAAACTCTGGTATTTGTAGCAAAGTATCAAGTGGAAAATATTGATTTTGTACCAGGAACGTTGACAACAGATTAAAATAATTGTTTAACTTTATTCATGAGATGATTAGTTTCTGCATCTGAACTCACCAGTGTATCATGACAACAACATGTGAGAAGCAAACCTTGCATTTCATCATTGGATCGTGAAAAAGTTGATTTTATCAAAATGTCCTGTTGATCCGTTTCTTGTTTCTGCTGTGTGTATTGAGTGCTATTGTTACACTTGATGTCTTTCCACTAATGAGGAAAGAATTGCTTGGGGCTCCTTCTCTGTATTTGTAAAGCATTATTTAATTTTGTCTCAAGGTTTTGGGAATTGAAGCAAGCATTATCAGATAAGCTGACTGAATCCCTTTTTTTAAAAATAGCCAGCCTCCTCTGGTGATGACCGGGCCATGTGTTTTACGTGTAGTGTTTGCTTGGTGTGCTGGGAGCCCACAGATGAACCTTGGTAAGTAAGGTGCACCATACTTGTGCAAAGTGGATGAAATCAAGATGCTGGACTTGCTGCAGAATTTCTAAAGAATTAGAGTCGTAGACCTGTACAGCACGGAAACACCCTCCAGTCCCACTCGTCCATGTCGATCAGATATCCTAAATTAATCTAGACCCATTTAGCCCATATCCCCCTCAACCCTTGCTATTCATGTGCACATCTAGATGTCTTTTGAATGTTGTAACTGTATCAACCTCCCCCACTACCTCTGGCAGCTCCTCAACACACACCACCCTCTACGTGAACAATTTGCCCCGTAGGTCCCTTTTAAATCATTTCCCTCTCACCTTAAACCTGTGCCCTCTAATTTTGGACTCCCATACCCTGGAGAAAGGATATTGGCTGTTTATCCTATCCATGCCCCTCGTGATTTTTTTAAACTTCTATAAGATCAACCCTCAGCGTCCAATGACACTTTAAAAAGCCATTGCTCCCCTGCTGTGAGCTCCTCTGTACAGGTTTCTCCAAGGTCAGCTGTGAATTTCACTGTTTGTTTATTTTTCCTAGAATGAACCTTTGAACTGCTTCTACCAAATTTGCATCCTTCCAAAATAAGGAGCTAAAAGCAGCACACGTTTCTCCAGATGTGATCTCACCAATGCCTTGTTTAAGTGAAACATAACCACCTAGTTTTGCATTTGATTTCATTGGAACAATTTGAATAAACCTCTAAACCCTCTCCAAGCCCTTGACCTCCTGCCTAAAGTCTGGTGCTCAGAATTGGAGATAATACTCCAACAGGGGGGCCATCCAGGCTTTGGCAATACACCCTCGATTTGTGCTCGACGCCTCTATTTACTGACCTCGAGAAGCCACAGCGGCTTTTCAAGCAGCTTTCTCAACTTCAAAATGATAGTCACTTTGCCAGATCAGGAAGATTTAAAACCAACTGAGCACCACTTGAATGCTGCATCTAAGAGTGTGTGGTCAGAGCAACGAGTGTGGTGCCGGGCACACTCGGTGAAATAACAGGGAGATCATCAATGTTCCCCCACCCACCAACACCACCCCCTTACCCATCCCCTGCCGTCGGATTTGCCAAATGCTAGTGGCCCTGACGCCAGGGTATACCGCTGGCCGCAGTTTACTGAGACCAGCCACCATCATGCTGGCTCGGATCCCGTCGTCCTGGGTAACGGTGATGGTTTTATTGTTGCCAGCTGGATCAAGGATGGTAGTTTTAAATGGCATGATAGGCCCATTCTCTGAGCCTGGGTCGCTTTGTAATTGGAGTGTAGTGGGGTAATAAACACATGCATTCTGTTATAGTTGAGATTTTATCTGTCTGCTTTTTAAAAAAAAAAGATTTGCGTTAAATCTGCATGGACTGTCGGTTCCAGAATTTCTCATTGAATTTGTGCCTTGTGGAAAGGCAATAGTGCTGCTTCAATGTTAATGAATACTTGTATTGAGATTTAACTTTAAAGTTTCATAAAATCGTGTTTAGGAGATAATGAAGGCTTTGCCTGTTTTGTCCTTAGTCTCCACAACATCAAATGTTTTTTATGCAACATAGGTCAGAACATGAACGGCATTCTCCTAATTGTCCATTTGTGAAAGGTGAACACACGCAAAATGTGCCACTGTCAATAACATTGGCAACAAGTCCTGCACAGTTTCCCAGCATAGATGTTCCTGACCGAATAGCATGTGTTGGCTTTGGAAGTTGTCCTCATTTCTTGGCTGCATCAACCAGGCGTGGAAAGATCTGTATATGGGATGTATCTAAAATGATGAAGGTACTTGTTACTTTATTTAGTGAACGCCTGATTTTTTTTTTATTGTCACTACATGTTTGTTCTTCCGAAGGACTTCTCATGCTGACTGGAAAATATGTAATTGGCTGTTGAGAAGGGTCTCGACAAGTGATTGGTGGCATAGTGGTACAAATGTAGCCAGGCAATTAACTTTCATGCAGGTGTTCGTATTTGTCGGGAGTATAGGACTTGAGTATTGCTGAAAGAAGACGTTTTGTTGAAACTTATTGCCTTGCAATCATCGGTACAATTTGCAACAGTTCCATTTTCTCATGAAGTTGGGGCTGAAGAGGAACACAGTTCCCATGAAATAAATTTCATTTACCAGACGATGCATAGTTTCCTCTTCCTTCTTACTATTTCTTAACCCACATTAGCTTCTTCTCCAGTGTTAGCTCAGTTGTTCACATGTAGAAATTGTTGACATCAGCACTGGAAGGTTAGAAGGGCATGGTGAAACCTCACTTGGAGTATTGGTATCCTTATTTAAGGAAGGATAAAAGTGCATTGGAAGCAGTTCAAAGAAGACTTACTGGACCAGGAGCTGGAATGGGTAGTTGACTTATTGGGAATGGTTGGACAGGCTAGGTTTGTATCTGGTGGAATTGAGTAAGAAGTGATTTGATTAAAGCACAAACCTGAGGGGTCTTGACAGGGTTGGTTTAGAAATGATGTTTCCTTTTGTAGGAGATATGAGGACTGGAGTCACTGCTTAAAGTTAAGGTTTTGCACTTTTAAAACATGATTTTTTTTTTTCTCTGTGGGTTCTCTCTCTTTGAAGCTCAGCTTCCATTACCTTTTGAGAAAGAGAATCTTTGTATATTTTTAAGGTTGAAATAGATTGTTGAAAAGCAAGGGAGTGAAAGGTTATCAGGGTTGGCAAGAATGTAGAGTAATCAGATCAACCATGATTTATTTTAATGGCAGAGCAGGCTTGAGAGGCCATGGTCTATTCCAGCTCTTAATTTGTATATATGAATCAAGGAAGCAGAAAATGGTGGAAGTAGATGATTTTGTTTCTGTTTGAATGCTAGATTAGACTTCATGAAGCGAGTGGCCTACTGCTTTGTTTCTATGGTTTTAAAAGGCTCCATTTTATTATCAGTTTTGTATATTTTCTTCAGTAGAATGTCAATGTCTACAAAGATCAGTCTGTATACCCTCAGTAAGTAACTTGATGTGACTGAGGAATTTGGAAATGGCAAATAAATGAATATTTACAAATGAAGCCACATTTCATGGACAATTTCCACGAAAGGTACATCGTCCTGTGTGTCCTTGAACCTGAAGCAAACCATTAAAGACCAAAACAAAAGCGTGCGTTACATTTTTAAAGACTTTTTAAAAGGTACTTTCTTTCCCTTTTCAAGTTGCTGTACGTCATCTTTGACAGGAAGGGTGTCCTATTCCAAAGCCTCTGCCCTTGTGACTGAGACTGCTGCTCAAAGGATTCATGTTGACATTAATTTCTTTTGGGAGAATGTGTGTGTGGCTTTGTATGTACATTCCAATGATTTCACAACATGGGAGATTTGTTTCCAAGAGCCTATATTCTGCCACTTTGTAGATTGATTGAATCTGTTTCCCCAGATTGTGTCGTTCGGTTTGTACACGTCAGACATCCTCTTTTTATCATGTTTTTTAAAATCCAGGTTCATTTGAAATTTGACATCAACCCATATGACGCAGCAATTTTGAGGCAGATCTCTATACCTGAGGTAGAACATGGGCCAAGTAGTGATTCCCGGAGGCCAACCCTGGCATGGTTGGAAGACTCTTCCAGTTGTTCTGATATACCAAAATTAGAAGGTGACAGGTAATGAGCTAATTATAGTAAAAGTTTCAATTTGTTTTCTAAATTATTGCTTCAGTTTGACATATTCCAGCTGCTGGAAAATTTCATGTTGTAGGTCATGTTACATATGTTTCATCAAAATTTTTTTTTTATTATAGTGATGATCAACTGGAAGATTCTGATAGTGAAGAGCATTCCAGAACAGATTCGGCAACAGGTATGATCATGATGAAAACTTTTCAGCCATCTCCTTACTAGTACTTCCTTAATGTTGATCCGGCATTATCAAGCACACGTCAATGTTGTTTGATTTCAGAACATCAGAGCTAATTGTTTAGAAAGCAACCATGTTATGTACTATGTCATGAGAATTATGATGCCTGGAGCTGGGAATGTAACTAGGGTAGAAGGAAAATAAACATTCATAATGATAAAGTTAGTTTTAATTACCTCAGATGTAAATTAGAAACCCAAGCAACAGTCACAATTTTCTTGATCATGTCAAACTTTGTGGTTATCAATGACACCAAGCTGATGTGTTTTACTCCACACATTGAGAATCTACAGAGATAGTAGGAACTGCAGATGCTGGAGAATCTGAGATAACAAGGTGTAGAGCTGGATGAACACAGCAGGCCGAGCAGGAAAGCTGACGTTTCGGGAATAGACCCTTAGGCCCGAAACGTCAGCTTTCCTGCTCCTCTGATGCTGCTTGGCCTGCTGTGTTCATCCAGCTCTACACCTTGTTATTTGAGAATCTACAGCCAACTTTATCCCATGACCTAAGGTGTCAGAAGTGACCATTAGTAATACACTCATCCTAAAGTTGGAGTGTGTGTTTGAGCCCCATTTCACAGACTTGGGCACATATTCCAGGCTGTCACTATAGGGAAGTCTTGAAGAAAGCATGCTCTGTACTGACAGCGCCAGCTTTTTGATGAGACAGTACAGGGCTCAAGGTCCCCCTCAGGTCGACAAAACAGATTCCATAGCACAGTTCGAAGAAGGACATGGATGTTCTGATCTGTATCATTATCTGATCATTTATCCTGTTGCTGTTTGTGAGAACTTGCTGTATGAAAGTTTGCAGCTGCATTTCCTACGTTATGAACGTGCAGAATTAATTTTATTGGCCACAGAAAGATGAGGCAGTGAAGGTACATGGTGCACGTTTTACGGAATAATAGGACATGTGTTGTCAACTGCTGCTATTAGTGGAATTACACAATTTCTACTGTAGGGAGACAAAAGTCTTCAGAAATCATGTTAACACCAGATTTGAAGAATGAAATAATGTAATAGTTCTCTGTTTGGGCAATAGTCACAGTTGTGTTGAATCAGCAAACTTTTCATTTTAATATTCTAAAATGTTTATCTTATTTTTATTAGGGCATACATCACAGAAGGAGTGCAACATGGATGTTAGCATAGATGTAACCACATTGAGTATTCTTCAGCAGCCTGAAAAGCGTCAATGGGAAATAGTGGCAAATGTAATTGAGGACACAGTTAAAGATCTGGAGGAACTGGGTGGAAACACATCCACTGTCAACAATAAGAGTGAAAAAACTAAGGAAAAACATGCTGAGCAGCACAACATTCCCTATCCATGTTTATTAGCAGGAGTTTTATTATCTTACAAATCTGCTGCTGCTTCTCCTATTAGTAGTCAGTCACGGAGATCTTTGGACTCTTTAAGCAGGACTCAAGGTGAAAATGTGTCTGAGCAAGTGACAATGGACAATGAATCCTGCAGTAACTCAGAACTGAGTTCACCATCAGTAAGAAGGACCTTGCCTTTATTGTTGCTTTATAGCATTAAAGAATCTGATGAAAAGGCAAATAAAGTTTTTGCACAAATGAACAATCTTGTGAATAAAAGTTTACATGATGAAGGTTTCACCGTTCCACAGATAATAGAAATGGAATTAGATAGTCAGGAACAACTGTTATTGCAGGATCCTCCTATGACTTACATTCAGCAGTTTGCTGATGCTGCAGCTAACCTTGCCTCTGTAGACTCTGAAAAATGGAGTTCATTGGTTCCAAAACCTGGTGCCCTAGTCCATTGCCTGCGGCTGCCAAAGTTTGCTGAAGAGGAGAACCTCCATGTTGATTCTATCACGCCCTGTGCTGACGGAATTCATCTTTTGATAGGACTACGGACTTGTCCTGTTACACCCTTGAGTGCAATAAGTCAAGTAGAGGCCTTGAATAATTTAAATAAGTTGAACTCTGCACTGTGTAATAGAAGTAAAGGAGATTTAGAATCAAACCTTACCATAGGGATTAATGCAGATATTGGTTTTCTTCAGGAAGAGTCACCAACTGACACAAAAAGTCCACTCATAATTCAGCCTGAGGAAAGAACTCTGAGTGGTGGTTATCTTCTGCTTTATAAGATTAATTACAGCACAAGGATAGTAACTTTAGAAGAGCAACCTGTCAAAGTCCAGCATATCAAAGATCCACAAGACGCGGTTACCTCACTAATATTACTTCCACCAGATGTGTTGGATAATAAAGAAGATGATTGTGAGGAATTAATAGATGAAGCAACTTTGACTTCAAAAAACGGAATTGTGAGGGAAAAGAAATCTAACGCATCTAATCTGGGGCACTTAGTGGTCACTACTCAGGGAGGATTTATTAAAATTTTAGATCTCTCAAACTTTGAAACTCTGGCTAATGTGGAGCCACCTAGGAAAGAGAGCAGTAATGAACTAGATCCTTTTATCTCAGTGGTGTACTGCTCTGGAACAGACAGACTTTGTGCTTGCACCGATGGTAAGAAAGCTTCACTCAACCTTTGTCTTAAAAAATGTGTAATTGTTTAAAAAGCAGGACTGAAGTTTTCAACTTTTGATTTGAAATGCTTTCTGTATCTAATGATTCTCTTGTGAATTTTTACCCATCTGGTGTAATTTTTATAATGTTTGTAAGAGCACTCTTTTCCATAATTGGGCATTGTGTTACATACGATCTGTGTTGTCAAACTGCATTTTACAAGCAGTTGAAAGCTTGTTATACAATCCTGTTAAGATATACTATCATTGATGCAGGGTGTTTGAGGTGAGTGAATTGGTATTTTACATATCTTTTGAAGCTAACCATGTTTTTTCCTGTCACAACAGCAGCAAATATCTGGCTTATTTATTTTATGATCTCTACAGAGATATCAGAAGTCATTAACTTTGAAGGAAATATTTAAATTCCCGATGACCAACTTAAACGAATCGCACAACAAGATTTCAGGATTTAAGACTTTTACTGTAACAGACGAAAATCATTGATTTAATGCTGCATAAAGACAACTAATACTCTGAACTACAGGAGGGATATCCAATATCGATTTCCTCATATAATTGATGTCACTCTGCTCGTTTATATGTACTTAATAGCATGCTTTCTGAAGAACTGCAGTCATTCCAGAAAAAAACAACTAAAATCAATGTGTTTCTAAACTGGTTCTTATCTCTCCATTTTGCAAAGATGTGACAGGCAGCAACCATTGAAGTTCTTCTCCCTGAGTCTTCTGAGAATTCCTACCTCTAATTTTTAAATGGTGGACATAGCTTCACTGTCCATTCTTTCAACACACGATTCAGTGAAATAATAGGTCTTTAAAAATAAAGCTAAATGCCATGACTCACTCTGTTCCTTGAGCTTGAAGTTCTTGTTGAAATGCTGACTCCAAATGGAGTTATTGTTAAACGATTTTCGCAGCTCTGCTTTAAATTTGAGAGAGTTTAATCATAACTATCTTCTAAGCCCTCTGATTCAAGTTACTGTTTTAATTTGCATGTTTACATAGAGGTTTTTTGACTCTTTATTTGGTTTGAAGTTCTTCCTAATTTTAGAACAAAAACCAGGCACATTTACCCCAACGCTCCCAAATTTCTGTTTTCCTCCTGACGGTCATAAGCTTATACTTAAGCCTCTGTAGCTTGAATTGATGGCTTCCTGGATTAGTATGAATATGATTGATTTGTTTCCTTTTTTATCAGCCTGTCTTCCTCTTTCTTTACATACTCTATCTGCACTTCATTTCCCAGCAGTGGAATTAGATGGCTTATTACTTTGAGGCATGCCAATTAATGATTCAGTAGATACTGTTGTTGTTGAAGCCAGTTTCCCCCCCTCAGATACTGTTGATTGGGCAAGAATTAAAGTTTTACCTTAAAAATCATTCTTGGCCTTTGCCCGACTCTATCTCCATGTTAAATTCTCTGAACACTTGGTGAGAAGGACTCTAAATGTAGCTTGTTGTGTTTAGATAACATTCATTTAATGTTTTCAGCGCAGTTTCTCAGACCAGCATATCATTGCTTCAGATAGAGAGCAGACTATATACTAGATCAGGTTTTGACCAATGAAATTGGATTAATCACTGACCTCTTATTTAAAGGGCTCCTGGGTAGCAATGACCATAATATAATTAAATTTTACGTGCAATTTGCCTGGGTCCAAGCAAGAAAAGAATGGGTCCAAATGACTTTTTAATTTAAACCAGGGCTATTATGAGGGCTTGAAAACAGCTAACAAAAGTGAACTGGCAATTAAGGTTAAGGATGTAGTGGAAAATATTTAATGGGATATTCCAGAAAGTGCAGAATAGATACATTCCAACAAATAAAAATTCAGAGGGACAGAAATGCCATCTGCAGTTAAATTTATAGAAAAAGTCAAATATAACAAACTCAAAGAAAAGGCATTTAATTGTGCAAAGATAGGTGGCAGCTCAGAAAATTGGACAGAGTATAAAAAACAAATGATGAATTATTAATAGAGTAGAAAGAAGGGAAAATTGGGAGAAAGTTAGACGAAAATATATAGAACAAGAAAACAGTTAACAAAGTTATCAGGTTATATAGAAACTGAGTCTGGGAGATCAGTAATTGGGGGTAGGAAGATGGCAGACAAATTGAACAGAAATTTTGTGTCAGCCTTTACCAAAGAAGATCCAAGTAGCATCCCCAAAATAGTTGTAAGACAGGAATTGAAAGAGAGTGAGGAACTCAAAATTACAATTATTGGGGAAGTAATACTAAGTGTTGGAGCTGCAAGTTCACAAGTCCACAGATCCTAATGGATTTCATCCTAGCGTTTTAGAAGAAGTAGCCAATGAGATAGTTGACACATTGGTTTTAATTTTTAAAAGCTCATTAGATTTGGGAAAGGTTCCTTTAGATTGGAAAATAACTAATGTAACTCCTTTATTCAAAAAAGAATGGAGGTAGAAAGGGGGAAACAACAGACCAGTTAGCTTAACATCTGTCATCGGGAAAATGTTGGAAGTTATCATTAAAAAAAGTTATAACAGGGCACTTGGAAAGTTAAAGGTAATCAGGCAGAGGCAACATGGGTTCTGTCAAAAGGAAATCATATTTAACTAATTTATTGGATCTCTTTTGAAAAAGTAATTTGTAGATAAAGGGAAACCAATGCATGCATTCTACTTAGATTTTCAGAAGGCATTTGATAAGGTACCATATCAAAGGTTATTGTGGAAATTAAAAGCTCATGGTGTTGGGGTAACAGGGATGGAAGATTAGCTGACTACCAGGAAGCTGTGAGTGGGAATAAATGGGTCTTTTTCTGCTGGCAAAATGTCACCTGTGGCATGCCTTAGGAGGTTGGTGCTGGGGCCTAAGCTCCTTCAATTTATATAAATGATTTGGATGAAGGGACCAAAGGTATGGCAGCTAAATTTGTAAAGATAGGTAGGACAGTGAGTTGGGTAGAGGGCATAAAGAAGCTACAAAGATATATAGATAGGTTTAGTGAATGGGCAAAGATCTGGCAAATGGAGTACAATGTGGGAAAGTGAGAAATTGTCCATTTTAGCAGAAAGAATAAAAAAGAAGCATGTTATGTAAATGGTGGCAGGTTTCAGAGTGGCGAGATCTGGGTGTCTTAATATATTAATTTTCTGCAATTCATATACAGGTACAGCATGTAATTAGGACAGTTAATAGAATGTCATGTTATCGTGAGGGGAATTGAATAAAAGAGGAGCGAGGTTATGTTGCAGTTATACAGGGCATTAGCAAGACCATGTCTGGATTGCTGCATATAGTACAGGTCATTGTACTTATAGAAGGATGCTAATACATTAGAAGTAGTCAGGCGGTTTTATACCTGGATTGCCTTATGAGAAAAAAATTGGACAGGCTGTTTTTTTTCTGGGATTCAGATTTAGAGTTAGGTGATTTAATTGAAATATAAGATTTGGAGGGGACTTCAGCAGTTGGAGGCTAGGATTGTATCTTGTGGAATTATGAAGAGTAAGAGGTGATTTGATTGAAAGGCAACCCTGAGGTTCTTGACAATGAAAAGGATGTTTCCTTTTGTAGAATCTAGAACTTGAGGTTAAAGTTTAAAAATAAAATTTGCTTATTTAAGACAGGTGAGGAAACATTTTCTGAGGTTTGAGAGTCTTTGGAATTCCCTTCCTCAAAAGGCAGTTGATGCAGAATCTTTAAACAGTTCCAAGGCAGAGTAGAGAAATTATTGATTACCAAGGGAATGAAAGATCAAGGATATGCAGGAATAAAATGTGAGGTTAAAATCAGATCGTTCATGATTTTATTGAATGGTGGAGGAGCCTTGAAGAGCCTCATGGCCTGCTCTTGTTCATATGTGATTTTCTTCTCTTTGCCTATGTATATTCTTTTCTGCTTTGTTTTCTCATGTGTTCCACAGATTGTGCCCTGAAATGGCACAATGGCACAATCTATAAATTATCAGGGAATTTCTGTAATACAGGATGGAACTTTTTTAATTTTTCCGCTTGAACACAGGGACACAGTTTTCTACAGATGAATTTACAAGTGCAGTATATACAGCTAGCTTTCTGATGCATAGATTGATACGTATTGACTTTGATTCTGGTCATGATACAATGATTAACCAGATTTCTTCTTTAGCCTTTAATGTGTAACCCCATCCATTCTTGTATGTCTTGACTGAAAGCTTTTGTCATCAGCCACTCTTTTTAATCCTATTCCATCTTTGTGTCGACATGTTCCTTCGTTTCTTGACCAGTTTCCTACTCCTTTTGTGCAATATATTTGCATTTTTCCACATGAAAATCTGTCAAACATTGCTTTAGCCATTAATGCTAAAAGGCAAGATTCCTTTTAATTGTGTTTTGCTTTTGAGCTGGGTATTTATCTAGTGGCATCAGGGCACTTCCTCGCTGTGGATAACATTCTTCTACTTTAATTTGATTGAAGAACAGTGGAATTTCTGAGATACTTTTCAAAACCAGATTTTATCCATTTATCTTGTCATGTACTAGCTGCTGTTGCTCTTGCTTTAAATCCATCTAGCTGACTTCCAATTCATTTCATTAGTCTTAATCATTTTTCTCAGCATTATACAGGATGTTATCAACGATCCTCTTAAAAACTATATTCTGCTTAATCTTATAAGATTGCCCATGTCCATGAAGCCTGTTTTACAAGGAATTAAATTTGATTTGTGCAATGTGATCACTTTAACTTGAGTGATCTATATTGACTGGTTCTTATTTCCCCAAATCACTGTAAAATTGCAGCTGTTTCTATTGTGGAATGGTGACAAATCACTTGCCCTCAGGAAATTGTACAGTAATGTGCCATGGCTTGTGTCTCACTACCTTTCCTGCTTTCCACCTTGTGCTGCTGTAGTTCCAGGAAATAAAATATTTATGCACATTTTTGGTTTGAATTTCTGATTTTACTTTCCAAGATCAGAAATTCCTGCCTCTCATTGTGCTGCATGCATTGACCGTTCAGTGCAGAAGATAAGGATGTCACTATAAGGAATGGCGATGGACAAACTAGGGGCAGCTTATTCTATTAGTTGTGCTGGAGAAGAATGTAAAGTGGCAGCATGTGTCTCAAGAAAAGAAGGAAGAGTGCAAACCTGATCTGTTTATGGGACGGTGGGACAATGATCAAGTGCCTGCATGATCTGACAAGGAAGGGAACTTGATAAATGATTTAATTGTCAGATTTATGTCAGAGCTCACTAAATTTTCACAGCAGCTTTCAACTGTTCTGTAAGTTCTGTAGAAAATAGAGCAAACGTTCCAACGACTTTTGCGTCAGTGTTTATGTCCTCACTTGTACAATTTGCTCCATATATGAATATTGAAATATTTTGCTGTGTGATGTGCCTTAGGGGGTTGGTACAGGGGCCTAAGCTCCTCCAGTTTATATGAATGATTTGGATGAAGGGACCAAAGGTATGGTAGCTAAATTTGTAAAGATAGGCAAGAAAGTGAGTTGGGAAGAGGGCACAAAGAGCCTACAAAGATATATAGATTGGTCTCAGCTGAATGCACCCATTTCTGTCTCAGTTCAGGAGTCCACAAGGGAGTCCACAATTTGGGGAACCCTGGTTTAAACGAAATTGGAATGTTCTGGAAAAAGAGGGGGG
>NC_063340.1:75927386-75963433 GCF_021869965.1 Rhincodon typus
GCTTAGAGTGGGAAAGGCATCTAATTAGTTGCAAACCAAAGCCTCACCACCTTCCCATCTCCATGAGAATTAAGCTCTGGCTGGAAGGGCCCACAATTGACTATCCTGTCCTGCTGTGAATTATGGCTCTTAAGTGATAAATTAATGACTATTACAGCCTCATCTCACCCCTGCTGGCATTAACCCAGCTGTAAGTGAATGTGCTGCTGGCTTCTAATATCTTGGGGCCAGCTTGTTACCTCTGTTGGGGTGGGGTGGAGGGGATCCTGGATCAAAGGCAATTAGCAACTAATCAAGGGACAGCACATCATGGGGTGCCCTCTAAGAGGGACCTTCCTTGTGTCTTCGCTGCTGACCCGTCCCACACTCCCTTACTCCAGGAAAATCATTTACTTCTTTGATCAGTCCATGATCCAGGGACGTCAGTGCCTGCCCTTTCAACAGCAGGCGCAGCAGGCTCAAGGGGTCGATGGCCTACTCCTGCTCCTATCTTCTGTCTTTCTAAATGGTCTGCCCAGTGGTGCTGCTGAGCCAGAGGTGACCAGCTCTCAACAGGTCAAACTTCTGCTCCAGGGCCCTTGATTCCAGGGGACAGTCGGTCTGATTGACTTGCAGGTCAGCAGGTCCTGGAAAGACACTGTGTGGGTCTCTCATGGGCAGGAAAAATCCTTAAGGCCTCATAGGACTGGAATATCCTCCAATTGGACTTAGCAAAACATGAGAAAGAATCTGAAATCTCATGGAAATAGAGCTGCAAATAAAAAAAATCCCCCAGCACAAATAAATAAGGGTTACATTCAGACAGTGGCTTAGCGTATGAGATTCAACAATGCCTAACTGCTGTCATGGGACAATGGTGCAGGAAATTGCCATTACCTGCCACTGCCTAATACAATCAAGAGATTGCTCACCAAATAAATTGCATCAAACCTAGGCACGGTTGCTCTACTGAGTTCCCATTGAGGAGGGAGAATGGGTATTTCAAACCTTTATCCACCTGGGACTAGGTGCTGTTGCAATGTCATCTCCAAACAACGAGAGATGTTTAGACCCACTGTGAACTGGTATTGTCTCGACCTTTATTTCAATTGCAGAGGACTGCATTGTTTCAATTCTCATACTTGGCTGGACTATGTGTGAAATACACCAAGGAAGATTAGCTCTCAGATATCCTGAGCAGCAGGAAAATGTTTGATGAGGCTGTGATACTTTTGACATGAATCACTGAAATTGAAACAAATTGATTGCAGTCAATCTGACTCAGACCTCCATTCAATGTCAGGGCAGAACAGCCATGCTGGGGACAGTAAGTGTTTCATCCAAGTCTGAATGATCTTAGTCAGGAGGGGCCTGCAGTCATAAGGAGGGTCAGGAAGGATGAATCCAAATCGTGGACCCACAGTTCTCACCAGAAGGACTAACTGCATGGACGATTCTTAGTTATCCACGAACCAAAAGTGAGAGGTACCGGGGCTGAGAGATTAAGACAATCTAAGGGCAACAATCAAACCTTTGGAGTTTGGGCAAGATTTGAGCAGAAATGTGAGGTTTCACCTTCGGTTTTTTCACAAGAAGTTTTTTTCTAATAAGTCATGGTGACTATGTGTGTTTTGGGTGGGAGCCAAGGTTAAATTGTGGAGGGATTTAAATCAAACAAACCAATCACTTAGACTAGCTTAGAGGCTTTGTATCACAGCATTATGTTTACTTTAATAAAAAAAAGTTTGTGGTTGAGCCAAGCCTTGCGTCCGTGAGATTTTGTTCTCTATAAATTCATAAAGTTCAGGAATCATTGTAAGTGGGTGGGGAGAGCTGGAACCAGTTACAGCCTCAACAAGATTGCAGCTGATGACTTAGTGGCTAATTTAGTCAATTTTCCATTTTATTCCAAGAGAATGAAGGATGCTCTGGAATTTCTGATTTATGATCTCTACAAATTGCATTTCAGTTAGACAGTTTCTCTCTAAAAATCTTGATTACAAATTATCAGCCTGGACACTGGAGTCAACAGTGAAGTTACAAGCCTCATCACTGAACCTAGAGACACCGATATGAATCTGGTGCTGAATCAAAGGGAACCCCATACATCAAAGCAACAGCAAATACATTAAGCAGGATAAATAGAATCATATTGAAGAATTCTCAGACCCAACACATGGAAGTTAAAAGCATTGTAAACTTTCAATTCTTAAAATCAATTTATTGAGCGTAATGAAGATTTGGACACACATATAGGATTAAGGTTGAAAATAAAATGAGACCATCCCCAACCCCTGACAAAGTATGGGGACAGATTATGATGGAAAAGTTAACGTTCCATGGACGTTAGTTTTCAGGACCAGAGAGGTTGCTCAAAGTAATTATGAACTTAATATACCACTAAAAATTCCAGTTATACCTATTGAACAAGGTGTTAATGTTTACAAGGGTTTTGTTACAGAAAACCAATTGTATAACATATAGCTTGTCAGTTCAATTATTTTAAATTGAAAACAGACTGGAGGGGCTTCAACAGCACATCCTTTGAAGCGTTGAACTACTGTATTGACAGTAGTCTGGATTTCCAAGTTTAATTGTAAATATGCAAAATCCAGAAGTTTGAGAGAGTGTCAGAGGAACAATGACAACAACCACAGACAGTTTCACCCTCAAGACCACTACTGCAAAATAAAGCCCTCATCTTTAGGAAAGGAGGAAATAAAATTAGAAAAACCGAAGTAAAAGCTGCTGCCTGAGGTTTCTGGTCACTCTCTGATTTTGGCCAAGTAGGATATAGAACAGAGACAAGCACAGCATTATACTAAAGGAAAACTAAAAGAAGTACCATGTCTAGCTGGGTTATAGAATCCTTACACATCTATTTCAAATGATTCAAGACAGAGATGAGACAACGACACATCAAACTTTGAAACAAAGTACAAAACCAGATTTTTAAAAAATTGAGATTTCATTCCAAATTTTTGTGAAATACTTATTTTTGAAATACCATGGATGCAATCTCTGAAGTATCTGGCAAGGTGACATACTTCAATTCGAGACACAGGAAAACATCAATTTCCTTGTACAAGACATTGCCGAAATTCCAATTTATAAAAAAAGTAAAAATGCATTGAAATTGTTCATAAGGCTGTAATGTGAGAGATTAACGGGGGAACAATGAAAAGCGTGTTGAATTATAGAAACCACTATCCCTGTTTCTGAACAGGTCTCAGCTATTTTACAATAAAACATTCTTGCAAGTTATTCAAACCAGGCAACGGTCATAAGGTTACATTCCCTATACAAAAGGCATGCACCCAGAGGATTCAGGAATTCTGGGTGAGAGAGAAAAGCCAGTCATATCTGGTCCCTGCAAGGGCTTGAAATGACAGTGGTAGGTTTTTTTTTAATGGGGAGCTATCAATTGCTAAGAACACCTGCCAAACATTCCACGAATGTTAAATGTAAACATTAACTTTACATCTTAGAGATCATCCCAATGGATTGTCATTTCACCACAAACAATAAGGTGGATGTAGATTTGGCAGAGTAATGTTCAATTCAGCCCATGGAACATGATGATTGCAGAGGAGCACTAACCTCTTCTACAAGTGTATGTGGTCCAAAGGAGACACATGCAAAAACAAATCAAAGAGAAAGGATTGCTGTGTTACTCTTTGAAGTAGAAAATGGTGCAAGAGCTACAAAAGAGCAGAGGTATGCCTCCCACGAGTTTTCCAATAACTGAGTCAGAGTTATTTGTTAGACTGAGGCAAAGCTAATATATATCCAGTCAAACAAAAAAAAATGCAGGTTTGGTTCATGTGACTCAGTCCACTCTTGGAAACTGCAGGCTAGCTGGAAACATAAGAAAGATGTTAGGGAAAAGTTTTAACTGCAACAGACCATTTAATATTAAAAACACCTTAGTACAAAGAAAACAGCTTCAGAATTTTCCTTCTTTTCAACTGAGTTGCATAAAGTATAACTTGCTGACAAGTCTACATACACTTGGGCTCACAGGGAATAAATCTCAGATTTCACTATATTCTTTGGGTTAAGAACATAGAATTATCCTTTATCAAGCATCCAATTAGATCTATAACCTTCCAAAAAGCTGTAACGTAATTCTAATCTACAAATATCCAGATCCAGATGTGAAAAATAAAGCAGAACCCAATTTTATTGTTCAGACAAGCAAGCACAATTTCAAAATTCATGAGCTAAGAGGCACAGACGAAAGATACATACTTACTTGTTCAACTGACATTCAAGGTACAAATGGGAATTAAATTGCAGCTTTGGGTCTATTTGGTGCAGGCAAGTCACATTCCTGCACTCAGTGTGGGGTGTGATGACAGTTACATAGTAAAATCAATCAAGTGCCACCAATACCACAAATCCAATGCAACAGCACAAAACTGAAGCATCAGTAACTAATGGAAAATGTTTAATGGTGTTTAAAGAGCAAGGTGGGGAGAAAGGGGGAAATTTTCAATATAAATGTGAACATCAATGTCTCTTCTGAGTTGGCTTGTGGTAAAGCTTCAAGTCTTCTTCCATTTGACTTGCACACCACAGAAGGTCCATTTTGCTCTCAAAGAAAAATTAACTGATGAATCTTGTCTTTAAGGTCAGTTGCTAAGCTGATCACTGTAAATTTCTGACTGGGCAAGAGGGCAATGGCCAATAATCTAATACTCCAAAATTTACTCCCACAAAATGCAATACTATTGAAAAAGCCTTCCTGTTTAGGTAGGTGCAGTATTCTTTCTTGAAAATACAATGCCCAACACAGCAACACTGCCTTTTTGAAAATTACTTATGTAAACAGAACAAAGATTTGTTTGAAATTTTGTTAGCATAGAGATTCCACATCCTCTGTCGCCTCACCAAAACCAAAATTGGCTCATCATTTTTAAGGATCAGTGGGAGGTTTGTTTCCCACAAACCAGCATGTGCCTTTCTGAAAACCATGATGTCATGGTACTTAATCTATCAATTGGTTCTCACTGTGTAAATTTGGCTTATTCTTAATATTTCGCCACCTCCAGTCCCAGTTATTAAACAAAATGCTTTGTCTATGCTTGTTTGTAATGACTGACAAGTTGATGAGAGGGATGTAGTAAATGAGACTTTAATTAAAGCCTGAAAGGACACCAGAGCTTCAAGTGGGCTGTTCAGAAAGCATGAGGGGGCTCAAGTTTCCATGCCAAGTAAACCAACATTTTACAAACACTTACAAAAATGAAAACACTAAATGGCTTCATAATGCTCACTAATGCTATCCAACAAGCATTATAGAAGGGACAAAAGTAATTTTAGGAAATTAATTTCTTACAAGTACAAATTTTCTGTTGATTTAAAATCTAGGCTGCAACTGAACAGCTTTCTACTTCCATATCTTTCAAATCCCCAATTATAACCTTTGACTTTTCCTCTTCTTCCCTCTAATTTTTCTCTGCCAAAGCTACTGACTCTAATGCAAATATTAGTCATGCTGTGATACCTCAGCACATACAACTGCTATTCACGTAGGACATAGCAATGACTGCCAACAGATTATTCAACTACATGTGATTGATCTACTTCATATGCCTCTACTTTTACCCCTTTCCCTTCCTCCCAGCACTACAATAAGGTGCCATCACCTGGACAAGGCTCTGGCAGCTGAGGTGTTGGGAGTTTTTTGCACTTCCTCTGACACCTCATCTCTGCATGTTCCCAGTGAATTGTCTCCAATGCATTGGGAGTGTCTGAATAAACCTTTTCTATTCTGGTCAGTCATGAGCTAGTTGGACCTCTTTAGAGATGATTTGCAGAAATCACTGAAATCGCTCTTGGCTCTTGCTGTGACCGAGTTCCAGATAGAACTGTAGTTTCAGGAGTCAGGTGTCAGGCATACAAACAAAACTTTTTGCCCAGCAGGGGTGGTTTTCAGTGATCATGAATATAATCAAGAATGGATACAAATACAAGTTCAGATAATTACAAAGGAGTCTCTTTGCTATCTGCCACAGGGAAAATCATTGCAAGGATCCTCCTCAAATTCCTCTTCCCAATAGCTGAAGAGTTCTTTCGAAAGTTGCATTGCAGTTTCACTCAGTGAGGCACAGCAGACGTGAGCTTCAATAAAAGTGCAAGCTCCAACCGTTTTGACCTCTCTAAAATCTTTGACTGTCAACCACAAACGTCAGTGGATATTCTCTTGCTCCCAATCCAAGACCTCAAACACTCCTTCCAAGTAAAACAGCAATCTACATATACTTACTTCAATTTACTTCTCAGAATGTCATCTCCTCTGCGGTGGAGAAACCAAATGTAGACTTGGTGATTGCTTCGCAGGACATTTTTCTTGTGTCAATAAGCATGACCCTAAATAAGATTCTCCACTGTGCTCCTATGCTGATCTTTCTGTTATTGGTCTGCTTCTCAAGGAACAACACCTTGTCTTTCAACTGAGCATTCTGTAGTCTTCTGGACTCAACACTGAGTTCAATAATTTTATTTCTAGCTTTCCTCTTTTCTGATGAAAGATCTTTGACATGAAGAGTTAACTGCTTTTCCCTCCACAGATGGTGCCTGATATGTTGAACATTTCCAGCATTTTCTGCCATTACATCTTTCAACATCTATCCTGTCAAGCATTCAAACTTTACATATTTCAAGGAGATGACCTCATTCTTCTAAACTCCAGAGAGTATACTTAATCTCCTTACAGGACAACCCTCTCATCCCAGGAACCTTACTGTAGGAAGAATTTTCCACCTTCATTAAAGCAAAGGGAGGAATAAAATATTTTTTTCCTCGAAATTGATATCCCATCAATCAAGAGCAGATCGAAATCCCAGTAAATTGCTTTCTTTATTACCAACAATTCCTTAATGGTGTAGATGGCAACCCATGCACAGTAACTTTCTCCTTTCATAACTCTGCTTTGAGGTCACCTTAAAGTCAAGATCATCTGGACAGTACATGATCACACTTGCTTCCAACAGAACTAAGAACACATGTTCCGTCCATATGGTCTACAACACATTGGCAATTAACTCAACTGGAAAGGAAAAATAAAGGACAGGAAGGTTATCTAAACATCTGCTACCTGCCAGATGAATTAGCCTCATTCCCCTTGAGGAAACATGACATCATTAACCACGAGCTCTGCATGTCATAACTTCCACCTGCAACTGCCCTTGTGACATAAGGCACAGAATCTTAAAGCTCGAGCTCAGATATGGTCAAGAAACAAATATTCTGTACGTGACAAGAATGAACTGTACGAGATAAAGTGAGAAACTGTGGCTAAAGACTTTCATAAATATAAAACCTGAATGTTCTTTACTGAATGCATTGATCTAACAGAACATAAAATTCACAGCTCAAAGAATGCTTAGATTTCTTTTAGTTGAAGAAAATTATCCTTACTGACCAATCTTAGTAGTGATGTGCAAAATCTCACCAGGAGTGGCAGAAATTTTTAACACTTTCTGGAATTAATTACTTGCTATTAGATTGGATTGCTATAAAAATTCACAAGTATTATAGCAGTTCCCAAAGTTGACGTGTGTGTTTGTTTAAAGTAAAAAAAAAACTTCACTTATCACACTCTCAATTTTTAAGAAAAGAAAGGAGACATGGCTAACAATAAATGTGAAATCTTAGAGGATGGATTGCAGTGTGGCAAAGGCAAGTGGCATTATGCTGTCAACCTCTTGTCTTTATTCTGCTTGTGATGATCTGATCAGAATTGTGTGTTTTCAAGCTAAAGTGGCCGGCAAGCCACGCTCATATTCTGATGGATTATGCCTAATCTACATCACTTCACAAATGTTATTGTAATATTGTCAACACGTACCTTAATATAGCATTACACACAAGACATCTCATAGTAGCATAAACAGATACTCCTTGACACTGAACCAAAGAATAGGTAACTAAACTCTTGTCAAAACCAGCAGATTCAGTGACTAGAAAGGAAAGGGTAAATTGCTATCCATTTGTTTGGTCATCAATAGCATTAAAAACCAACTGAAGAAAACAGTAAACATAGTCACCATCTAAAATGACTTGTTTATTGCTGTTCATGATATTTGTAAATTTGGCTCAGTTGACACTAGACATATGGGGTAAGTGGAAGAATTGAACTCAAGCACTGCTCCAGAATTTGAAAGCGATATGTATTCTAACATTCTAAAGGAACAGTGTAATTCCGATTGAGGCTGAAGTAAGATCTAATCTGTCTGGTCTGGTGGTTCAGTTTTTGAGTAAAGGATAATTCACCTATAATCCTGGTCGTTCACTCAAACTGGACTCCAAATGAAAGAGATAAATTGATCATTCACGTATCATTTAGAGGATACTATTGGAATTGAGATGTTTGCTGCGATTGCATATATATAAATTACATAATTTCAGAATAATTATTTGTTCTTACTGCACCACGTATATGTAAATCCTGTTATTGAACACCAGATACAGTTTGTTTTAGACTGTCAACAGACTAAATATACTGTTTCTCATGATATAATGATTTGCCTATTTGCCCATCGAATTCATAGTGACCCTCCAAAGAGCATCACATCTAGACCCACCCGACCCACCCTATCCCTGTAACTCTACATTTTCCGATGGCAAATACAGCTAGCCTGCACAACCCTGGACAATTTAACTAGGCTTATCCACCTAACCTGCACTTCTCTATGACTATGGAAGGAAACCCACGCAGACACGGGGAGAATATCCACACAGTGGCCCAAGGGTGGAAAGGAACCTGGGTCCCTAGCGCTGTGAGGCAACAGTGCTAACCACTGAGCCACCCAATAATCTAGCTGTTTAGGATGTTATAATTTGGAGGTAATACATTGCATTGTGAAAGTCAAGCAGTCGAGAAAACACCACAGGTGGCGTTTACCAATAGGTAGAATTCTTGCTGGCTTATAAAACAAATTATTTACACTATTACAGAGAGGATGAAAAATCTTTAATCACATAGCAGCTCACAGAACCAAATAGGGTACTTCCTTTTATGTCATTCTGCGTAACTATTCAACAGTTGAAGACTCTTTAAAATCCATATAATATAAATTTCCCAGTACTCAACATGAAGTGACAGGACACCAACGACCAAACTTTTGCAGCACCTGAATGACAAGGACAATGGTGACTCAACTGGGCCAAAATGGTGAGATCAGAGAAATTAGATTCTTGACATTGAGAAAAAGTGTTTGATTTTACTTGATTTGATTTGATTTATTGGAGTCACATGTACCTATGTGCAGTGAAAAGTTTTGTTTTGTGAGCAGTACAGGCAGATCATAGCAAAAGAGGACATACAGATCATAGAGTGCTTAGACAAAACGATGCATACAAGGTTATGGCTGCAAAGGAGGTACACAAAGCAAGATTAACATTATTTGAAGTTTGAGAGATCCATTCAGCAGTCTAATAACAGCAGGGAAGAAGTTGTTCTTGAACCTGTTGGTAGGTGTGTTCAAGCTTCTGTATCTTCTGACTGATGGAAGAGGTTAGAAGAGAGCGTTACCGGGTTGGGAGGGGTCTTTGATGATGTTGGCAGCCTTTCTATGGCAATGAGAAGTGTAAATGGAGTCCACAGATGGGAGGTATCTTCTGTGATGGTCTGGGCTATGCACATAACGTTCTGTAGTTTCTTAAGGCTCTGGGCACAGCAGTTGCTGTAACAGGCTGTTATGTACCCAGAGAGAATGCTTTCCATTGTGCATCTGTAGAAGTTGGTGAGGGTCCTTACGGACATGCTGAATTTCCTAAGCCACCTGAAGAAGAGGAGGTGTTGTTGTGCCTTCTTAACCATCACACCTACGTGGGAGGCCCAGGACAAATAGTTGGTTATCGTCACTCCTAGGAACTTGACACTCCCGACCTTCTCCATCTCAGCTCCGTTGATGTAGTTGGGGGAGGGGGTCCTCCTCCTTTCTTCCTGAAGTCAATGATTTCTTCTGTTTTGCCAATACTGAGCGAGAGACTGTTGTCACTGCACCACGACACTAAGTCCTCTATCATTTGTATGGTGTGATGAGACTCTCACCAGTAAGTGGCACAAAGCCCATTTCCTAGTGTTTACACTTCACCATGATCGATTATCTCCTCACCTACATGGAGTTTTTACACAACTAGCAGGTTGTGTGAAAGAAACAAGTAGGTGTCTATTCCTGACATGCAAGTCAGAGCAGGTACACAGTGTCTCCAGCTCACTGCTTGCTCCTCCAGGCCTCCCCACGTTAGGGCATGCTCCATGGGTAGCAACCACCTGCAACACCTCGCTGTCCACGGAGAGTGGCACTGGACACACACCAGCCATATCATGCTATCATGGCTGATCTCCAACCCATTGAGAATACAGTTCTCCACTTCCATACTGAATCCCAAAAGTCAGGCGTCTATGCAACCCTAAAATTTCTTCTCGAGTTCTGACTGCGGAGTTATCCAACTGTTCATCATCTCTCACAAAGCCCCAAATTAATTATGCACCTACTGACTCAGAATTTCTTCCTGAGTTTTGACTAGAAAGAGCTGGTGCCATAAACCATCTACTAAACATTACAGCTTCACGTAGAGCCCACCTCTGTCTTAGCCTGTCTGCTTTGACAAGTGACTGTGACTCTGCAACTGTTCTTCAGTGAGCCCAGGTGCTGTGACTTAATGAAAACCTTGCAACCTGCCCGGCCCTTATTGCAAGGCTGAACCAAATGCAGTGACCAGTAGTAAGACATGAATGTAGCAACTCCTTGGAACGATCTGTTCTCTGAATGTTACAATGCTAACTTAGTGCTGGCTCTGGCTGCACAAACTGCATACAAGAAAATGGGATTTATCACATAACACACTTCATCTCCTAGGTTACCATGAAATCTTTTGTTCAAACTGTAAACTCATGTACTTTCGGTAAAAAATTATTAATGACCTTCACTTTGTTGTGCAGTGTTTCAGCATTTCTAAACTACACTGTTTTGCTTTCAATTTTTGGTAGCCTTCTCACTGAGTATTGGCAGGTTATTTAACAGCATGGTTCCAATTCTGGTCCTGCTTTCATCCAACAAAGACATATGGAGAGCCATGAAAAACAGGAGTCAATACATACTAATAATTCAAAGAAGCAGAGCCCTGCTTAATTTACTTTATTTGCTTGCTAACCCAGGAGTACTGCCAACAGTTGCAGGAACCCCAATGAGTTGCTTTGGTCCAGTTTGGCTCAAGGTATTGGGATTATACCCGAGGTCTTCCGGCCTGAGTACCTGAGGAGATCAGGTGGGTCACATACCCACCAAATTTAAACCGAGATATTAAGTTGTCGTATGGATTCCTCACATCAACACCAACCAATTAGTCTTCCTACTAATAGTAAAATTAGAAAGCAGTAGAGAAACTCAACAGGTTTGGTAGTATCTGTGGAGAGAGAAACAAAGTTAATGTTTCCAGTCCAATACGACTTCTTTGGTTTTGAGATAGCGTTATATTGGACTCAAAACATTAACTCTGTTTCTTTCACCACAGATACTGCCAAACCTGCAGAGTTTCTCCAGCACACTCTAATGTTACTTCAGATCTTCAGCATTCACAATAACCTGTGTTTATTTCAGTAACTGCATCAATTGCCCAATGAGCTCTTCGGCTTAGATTAGCTCACTCTGTATTGCCTTGGGAGATCCTCGGTTTGCATTTCACGGTTGTGACAGGACTGGAAAAACTCAAAAGTTTTACTTGACATGGTTCCTTCTATCAATATTGAACAAGGGATAACATGCAGTGCTCATAATATCATAAAATATATGGGTCTATCCCACATCTAAAAATGCTTACCAGATAGCAAGAATAACAGCAAGCTCCTCTGCACATAGGTCTGGCACATTCTGCTCCTTAGGGTCTGCTAGTTTAATCGAGTTCAGTAAAGTGTCATCACTCAGTTCAAGGTTCTGTTGGCAAGAATAATGACATTGCATCACCAAGTTGTTTGTTGTACCTTTTTTTATAATATTCATCTGTTCCATTTTAGCATCTGGAGAGGATTATGATACAAAAAGTAGCACTTAAGTAACCCATTTAACATCATAAAACATCCCAATACACGTAATAGGAGCATTATATAACAAGTCTGACAGTATGTAACATAAGGAACACTTAGAGTAGGTCCAAAATGTATGGGGTTTTATATAATCCCAGTAAGTCTAACAAGATATCACCAGCAAGTGCAATGCAACTGTCAATACCATTAGGAAACTTTTTCATTTGCTTCTCTAATGGAGCATTTGAGGAGAGAAGGGGTAGGTATTTTTAGAATCTCAATGGTCTGCCAAGGTTACTTTTTTGCTTCCAATTAATGCAACAATCACATCAGTACCTAGATTGAGCGACCAGTAATTTAAATACCTTCAGGTCAGGACCACCCTGATAGCGTCCTTGGCAAATTCCTCCCTGATCTCCTTTCAGCTCATTCTATTCTGTCTTGAGAACAGACACTTCATATCCTACTTTTACAAAACTGAGTAGTTAAAAATGTTTAGGTTAGCATGTCTTGTGACCCGGGTGGTGATGACGCTCTAACTTATAAAACCACATGTCTGGGGCACTGTGCAATATTGCTGCTTGCTCTGGCATCATCATCTGGAACCCAACCGCTTGAACACAATCAACTGAAAACCTACAAATTCCCCAATATTTTGAGGCCATTTATCTTCTCTCCCACTCCCTGAGCCTTTGCATCAGTCCTGCAACCTTTCAAAACTTCCCCCATACGCAACTCCAAGTGGGAACTCTAGTCAATAATTCTATTCCACAATTTTGAGGAGGTGATGTCAGTTATAACACTTTCACTGTGTTGCAAATATCAGAAAGGAGACCATAACAGGGATCTTTCTGTTCGATGTGGGTCAAAGGTAGTTCTATTCCTAAGTTTTTATTAGATGCTTATTTCTACTTTAGGCTTGCCTAATCTAGCATACCATTACCAAATCCCCCCACAGTTACATATTTGATATTCCTAGGCTTGACTATTCCAATGTTCTCTTGGCTGATTTCCCATCTGCAATCCTACACAAACTTGCTCTAATTCAAGTTCATGCAAGAACTTGCTCTAATTCAAGTTCAACTACACAGATTAGAACCCAATCTCACAGTAGCTCAATTTTAAATTCCAATCATATCGTGTAAATCTATTTTCCATGTTCTTGCCCCACCTTATCACTGTAAATTCTTCCCGGCCAGAAAGCCTTCATGATAACGGTGTTTCGCCAATTCTGCCTTAGTTCACATCCCCAATTTTAACCACCCCACCAATGGCTGGTGTTTACTGAGATCTTTGTTTAAACTTCTCTGTCTCTTTACCTTCCCCTTCCCCTTCTAAAACTTAGCCCTCTGACCATTTTAGTTAGCGATCAGCCCATATAGCTTCCTTTTTGGCTCACTCTTAAAAAGTGTGCACTGATACTCTTCTCGTTAAGCATCTTGGTACATTTTTCTAGGTTAAAGATGCTATGTAAATGTAAGTTCTTCTTGTCTGCCTTCTTCCCCAATTCCATTGTACTCTTCAATAAATCAGAGAGGTTTTTGTACATCCATGGAAAGGAATTTTTCACTTCACATTGGACTTGACTACATTTCTCTCTCTTTTTTGCTCAATGCTACCAAATACATTAGCAACAAATAAATTATTTGTAACTGTAAATGTTGATTACAGTCTCTATTTATCAACCAGGAGTCAACCTTTCTTACAATCTTTTAGATTGCTGCTTGGAGCACTTGAAACTGTTGCGACTTTTTCAAAAATAAGATTTGAAAAAACCCATAAAATTAGAAAAATGTCTGAAGTACAGTAACGTGAAAATCAGATCGCTGTAAAATCTACCTTGGCGTGTTTTTGTCCCACTTTTCTCCTATTCATTTCCACGGTGTTCTGTTTAATGAGGGTCTCTAAACATAAATTCCAGACACATTACATGGAATAAATGTTTTTTAAAGCAAGAACTGGTGTATAGCCACTGGCTGTTCTCCAGTGATCACACATCATGCAAGGCAATAGGGTACAATCAACTCCTGATGTCCAACAATTTAAAGAGTGAATGTGGTAGAAATACAAAACCGATTGTTTTCTTTCAATAAATAACACACCTCCACCTCCACCTCCCCCTCCCACTGTGGACAGATCCATCAGGAGGTCATTTGTTACAAACGTGGCTGGTCACTCATTAGAAGGGCTATGTTAACTTCTTCTATCAGCAACTCTAGGGACACACATTCACTGTGTCACAAACTCAATTCCACCTTACTTAATCTGAGCCATGATTCCATTGTGAGGCAACATCCAACAAAATTTAAGATGTGCGCTCCAGATTTACTTTGCAATCCTTTAAAGACATTTTTTTCTAACTGTTACCAAAGAAGTTAATCAAGATCAACCACTCTTCATTACTTATTAACCAGCATCATATTTCTAAACATCAAGCACCGAAAAATGGAGGTTACCAAGTCGAGGAGGCTGGCAACAGTTAAGGCTACTTTTTTTTGCAAAGTTGCTCAGTTATTTCCACAATTAAAGTTATTAGAACAGGCTAGGATGTTACAGGAATTATGGAATAAAAAAAGGGAACATTCCTTGCTGCTGTTGCTAATTTACATTGTTCCAAATGATGTAATTGCAGACAAGTGGCTAAATAACAGGAACTCAAACTGTAAGGATATATGCTAATGCATTGTGTTCAGCTTGGCATAGCAACATTGTGCATTCCTATGATTCTCCTGCTGAGGGGCCTCCAAATGGACAGCTTTTTAGCAAGCACCTAACATGCCTTGGATTGAATTTGCTACTTGTCAACAATGCAGTGAAAACTCTTAGACATGCAGAACAAGTTCCTATAAGTTGCTTTCTGAGGCTCTTTCATGGAGGAGAAAGGAATAAGCTCACCAGCACAATGTTTAAGACACCAGAAAGATCTAACATCTACTGTTCTGCTCATGCCAATACTACAGCAATACACTTTTCTCTGGGCTCCAAGAATTCTTGAAGGCGGAGACTGTCAGGAAATTTGTGATGCATTACACAGAAGGTTCCACAACGACTATAGGCCACATCTGTAAAATAGACTGGAACCTTCCAGCTGCTTTGTAAAGTTTCAAGGGCTCCAATGAAAAAAATAACAAATGTGAATATTTAAGGGAGTCTCAGGATAATTTTAACCCTCACTGGCCAGCGAACATCAGACAGGTAGATGTTTAAATTCACTCATGGGACACAGCTACCAAACTCTTCAGGTTACAACTATAGGAGATGGCAATCCACCGGAAAACACGCTTAAGTGCAAATCAGGCTTTAATTACAGAAGTAGAACCAGACAGCTATCTTAACCAGAGTTCTGCATGGAGAAACCATTGCTGCTTTTCTTCTGGACAGCGACAGCAAGAGGAGCAACTGGACACAAAAATGTTTGAAAATATGTCATTTTAGTCTACTTCCCCAACTATTATGTATTGCCTGTATCATTCTAGTCCACCGACATTGAGAATAGTTCTGTCTCCTAATACCACAAGCCTGTCAAATCTGCCGTTATTAATCCTTTAAAGATACCGCCTTTGGCCCCTCTCTCCTTGAAAACTTTAGGCCCACCTGCAGCCTCTCTCACCTCTCCAAATTAATTGCAAGTGTTATTGCTTCCTAATTCTACAGCCATCTTTTCTGACACCCTAAGTTGGACTTATGTCCATGCCACAGCAGTGAAATAGCTCTGACCAAAGTCACAAATAATATTCTCTGTGACTGTGACCGTGACCATGATACCCCTACTTGTGTGTCTCGATCCACCCACCAACCTTTCACATGTCATCAACACCATTCTCTTCACACAGCCTTTCTGTTTCCAGTTAGATGGGACTGCCTCAGATGCTTCCACTTTTATCTCTCCAATCAGAACCAGAAAATTCCATCATGGAATGTAGAAATTCAAAAAGGCAGCTCACAACCAGCTCCTCCAGGGCAATGGAGGATAGGCAATGACTTCATTGACTAGGTTTATAATTGCTTACCTTAATTTCTTCTTCCATGACTTGGTGTCAATTCTTTTCTGATTACACTCCTGTGAAGTGTCTTAGCTCATTTTGCTACATTAAAGGAGTTACAGAAATGCAGTCACAAGGCCCTCGCAATAACCCACTGCACCAAGAACAACATGTTCAGCTCCTTGTCTCCTTTAACATGATGTTCCTGCCCTCAGAACACATACTGAGCCCAGTGACCAGTTTTGGCAGTCAGTACAGTGGCAATGTTACTGGACTAGTAATCCAGAGGCCTGGACTAATATTTCCATAGAACAGTCCAAATCACCCCACAGCAGTCAGGGGAATTTAAATTCAATTAAGCAATAAATCTGGAATAAAGATCTAGTCTCATTAAATGATGATCATTTTTTCAACAGTGTTCAAAAAATTCTAATAATAGTCAGGGGAGGATGTGTCATCGTTATCTGGCCTAGGCTACACACGACTGCAGGTTCTCAGCAATGTTACTGACTTTTAACTTCCCTTTGATTTAGCCAATCATGCTACTCGGTTGTATCAAATTACTGCAGAAAAAAAACATTGTTGGTGTACCTACATCAAAGGGACAGCAGTTGTTCAGGAAGTCAATTCATCATCTGCCTTCTTAAGGATGAGCATTAAATGCTGGTTTTGTCTATAACACTTGCATCCTAAAAACAAATTTTTAAGAAAGAAACAGACAATGCAGAAGGTGGTCTGTTTCTCAAGTGGTTACCCATTTTAACTTTCACCTATTCAACGACACCCTTCCCATGTTAAAATAGGGTTTCAACACTGAGATCAATGTTCATTATTACCAACCTTAAGCTAGACATGATTCTGTCTTACTTATAAGTCATAGCAACAAGTCGAAGAACCACTTCAATTTTAAGTACAATTCTATGCGAGTTACCTTGGGAAGATTTTCCAAGGGCGTTGGTGTTAACATGAGATCTGTTTGATGGAGGGCACCATCTTCCTGCTGGACATCCAAGATAAGCTGAGCTAAATAGTCTTCTTGGAATCGTGTACGCTTCCCCAAGGCACCTTAAAGAAATGCAAATCCATATCTACATCACTAAATGAGAAGAACTGAAAGAAGTGCTAAAGGATGGGGAGTGGACGGTAAGTGAAAAACTTAACTCCAGTCACTGAAAATGAAACAGAATACAAAATTAATCAAGAAAGTCAAGAATAAAACTGAATGAGCTCCATACTCTCAATTAAAGGATGTACACGTTATAGCCATGTTCATTACTCTTTGTTTAAATCAAGCTCATAACTATGAAAGCAAAACTAGTGTCCTCTACATTAAAATCCTAATCTTATGAACTAAGATCCCTTCAACAGCACCTTAGATAATTTTTTTTTCTTCTTACCAAAATGGAAAACTGCATGTTTTCCCTCATTATGTTCTATTTGACAGAAAACCGTCTACTCACTTAACAACCACCCTCTCTTTTCTTATGTGGACTCATGATGTCCCCTTCAGAACTTAATTTCCTACCTACCTTGTGATGTCAGCAAATTAAGTAACCACACCTTTAGTCACTTCATCCACATCTTTTATATAAATTGCAAAAGGTTGAGGAAAAAGCACTCACCCCTGTGGCACACCATTTGTTACATCTTGCCAACCAGAAAAAGAAAAAGAGCTTATGCCTACAATTTCCTGTCAACTAGCTGATTTTCTATCCATGTCAATCTTACCCCAAGCCATGAGCTTTTATTTTCTGCAGTAACCTTTGATGTGGCATCTTATCAAATGCCTTCATTAAATCTAAATACTGTACATCCAATGGTTCTCGAGGTCAGATTAGCATCAGCATTAAAATGGAATCACTCAGAAATTCAGCAGAGGATGAACTAATTAAGTTTCAAACTCTAACACCTACAATTCACTTCCACTAGAAGGCACCCTCTGAAAACGACTGGAAGATAAAAAGGAGAACACAAAAAATGAACAATGCAGTTAGAGGTGCAGCACAGTTACAGTATTTTTCATCTGGGCAGTCCAGACAATACTAGATATGTTACTGGGGCACAGCAGTTGACTTCACCATAGTTTCTCAGTGGACAAGAGTCATGGATAGTGACTGCAAGTGGAAAGACCTTACTGTAGTGTAGTGAGGCCAATAACATTATTCAAAAGTACATAATCTTGCCACTTTAACCTGTAACAGATTCATTGTAGTGAAAGCTTATAGCTCCCTACTTTCATAATTTTTAACAACAAAATGAAATGCTTGGAGAAGCCCACTAGTTATTTTCAAAGGTTTTTTTAAATATACATTTTAGAAAACAGCTATCTTGGCAAGATTTCAGTCTCTAGACAATAGTAGCTAAAGCCTGGGAACGAAATAAAAAAACTACTGAAATGTACGATGCGAGAGTCTGACCTACCTGTCATGGTGGTAGAAAGTTTTGCCATTTTCTGGGCTCTGTCGAAATTCTCTTTGGCCTTCTGGTATTCGTAGTAATATAGCAAAGCATAGCCACATTCCAGATGGAACTGGATTGCTAAATTTCTGCAATCCCCAGAATTGAAGAATGCCTTGTTTGTAAGCACTGGGAATACATCAAAGATATAACAAAATGTTGAGTAACTTCTGCTCCAGAAAGATGCCTAAAATAGTGCACTGGATAACCAGAGGGATTACTTTCGTCATTTCTCAGGTAACTCAGTGCAAAACTGAGACTGTGAGGCTAAAGTGAAAGGTTTATAGTGGTTTTAGTCATATCATGTTAACTTGCCATTTTTCTTTAGCATGGACATTCTTTCATATTCTTACTTCCTATGTAATGATCGAGTTTTTTTTCCAATCACTCAAATTGACTCTGTGGAGAAGGACGTTCATACCTCAATACTGTATAAAGATTTCTCGTAACTATTTTCGCTTGAATTCTAAGTCGAGATACCTCTTGTTCTACATTTCCCTACCAAAGATAAGTCAGTACACATCCATCTTGCAAACTTCTTTCATGATTTCAAGGACAGAACTTTTGTCCACACAGCACTCCTCAATGGTGTACTTAAGTTTCAACCTACATTATTTGCATTGACCTGGAAGAGGTACCAAAACCCGCAACCATCTGATCGGCAAGCAAAGATATTATCAACTGAACGAAGCTAATGTTCTGGTCAATGGGGACAGTCTTGACTGCAGTACTAGTTGCATTCTCTGATGCATTATCATTATGTTTTAACACACCAGAGATCTGCTTTTACCTGACCTAGGGGAATGCCTTCAATCGCTCCTTCCTCCTTCATCTTTGTGACATATCAGTATTGGATTATGTGCCTTATTGCACTGTCATTACTGAGTAATCTTCAATCATTATTAAAAAGATAGATAAAACACAAGATATAGATCTTTTCATTCTTCCACCAATGAGAGGTAATGTCTTCCCTAATCTGTTATACACAGGATTACAAATTCATTGTATAAAATGCACAGAAAAAATGTTCACCTCGGTCTCATCTTCAGAATAGTAGTCCCTAAATCTCTAACATCTATACCAATTATCAGTATGACATCTGAAGAGGTAATGTTATGTAGTCGGCAGCTTTGTGTTGTTGGGTGCATGTCAGTTATCACTTTGGCTCAGAATGTTACAAAGTACTAGTCTTGGAAATTGTTTTGCTAACTGCAGCACAGTTGCTTGACGAACATGAAGAAAATATTTCATCCTTCCTATTATTTCTCAGGGACCAAAACAAAAGATGTTGAATAGTTAAGTTTGTTTATTTTCTTAACACCTTTTTGGTTGGATGAGACATTTGACAAAACAAAGACATTATATAGAGATCCTGTCAACATGCTTGGATGAATAATTGGGAGGTGCAATTCAGTTGATATTTTTAAAAGGACAGAATTAACTCATCTAAAAGACTTTCATCTTGTCATTATTTGCTGAAAGCCTAATAATTCTTGAATAAAGATAAAATACTGAAGATGCTGTAAATCTGAAACAAACACCGGGAATGCTGGAGAATCTCGGGACAGTCTAGTAGCAGCTGTGGAGACAGAAACAGCACTAACTTTACTAGTCCAAAGAGTCATACTGGACTTGAAATGTTAACTCTGTTTCTTTCTCCATGGATGCTGCCAGATGTGATTTTCACCAGCATTCTCTGTGTTTGTTTCTGACAATTTATTGTCTGTGCAGTAAATGTTTTCAAGTGACAGAATACTAGCATTTCAACCATAGAATCATAATCAGGCCTTCTGTTGGGTTTTAAGTTTAACATTTTCAGATCTATGTTCCATATTCTGTATAACGTTGCCAAATGAATTAGCCTTTTTCAATTATTAGGAAATATGTGTGACTTTATAATATCTATCACCTTTCCAAGCATTCTATAATTAAGTACTTTGAATTTCAGCCATGGCTTAGTGAATTGTGCTCTTGAGTGTCATCAGGAGGGTGTGGGTTTATCTTCCTTTCCATAGATTTGAACATGTAATTGAGGTTGATACGCCAGTGCAGTACTCCAGTGATTTTGTTTTTCAGGTGAGAGATCTGACATCAAACAAGGGCCTACCTACTCTCTCAGGTAGTTGTCAAGATTCCGCGACACAATTTCAAATAACAACATTGGAGACCTCCCAAATATCTAGGCCAATATTTATCCCTCCATTAACATCACGCAAAACAAACTCATTGCTATTCATGAAAGCTTGCTGTCTGCAAAATGGCCAATTGGTTTTCTACATTACAACAGGGATTACAATCCAAAAGTGTTTCATTGGCTGTGGAGTGTCTAAAGCATTTTGAAGTCATGAAGAATGCTACATTAATACAAATCTGTCTTTTTTTTTGGAAGTGTAATAACTATTGCTGAGAAAGAAGGCATAGACTGCAACAATATTTAGCCCCACATATATGAACTGATCAGTGATTTCAATTAACATGTAATTGAATCTTTCCCAGAACTTGCACAAAATAACCTATTTAAACGTACTGCTGTTTACATCACTTCTTCCATCCCCTTAACTCAGAATGGCACCTGGTCAATTTACAATAAGTAAACAAAGTCTGATTATCCTAAAATATGTTACATATACAAAACTATACAACACAGAAACATATTTTAAAAGAAGTTTGTTCTCACACCATTTTTACATATCATTTCTACATGATGAATAATTTCATTAAGCACATATCTTTTCATCCGTAAAGAAGATCACCTGTCAAGTCAAATCACTTCAGTTTTTGGGTTGGATATCCTCATAATATTCAAAACAATTTCTCTGGATTACACAAATGTAATTATGCAACCTCTGAAGTTTGCAGATAGAACATCATCAGGGAACTGATAGAAAAAGCAGGCATGAAGCAGGACTCTATGGAGTGAGGTGTGAGGATGGATAAAAAGGAAGGATTTGTGTGACCATAGTGAATAAATATTCATCAGGCCTTTCTGATAAACTGCACAAAAATGTGCTCATTAAACCTTCCAACGCAATGTTGTAAAAGGTATTAACAGGAGCAAACAATTAGAAATGCACTCATAAGGAGCAGGGGGCGAGACAGAAAAATCAAACTGGGCTGCCATTTCCAAGCAACAGTTGGTACCCTTTTGTCAATGTAATATTTATACAATGACGACACCACAAAAACTTTCCATTACAACAAACACTAATTGCTGAAGTGATGCTATTAAAGGAAAGGACGAACTCAAGAGAACAACCAGGCCTTGACATGCACTGCCCTTTCAAGTAAGGTGTTGCCCTTTGAGAAAAATGTCTCTCAAAAAGAAAACTACTGAAGTAGCAAAAAGAATATCAGTGCATCATCAGCAATTGTGCTTTTGCATACAACGGTGTTTTTAACATATAAGCAAAATACATATCCGTTGCAAGGAGCTCATTAAACTCTGGTACAATCTGAAATCTGGAATGTCCTCCTGGCACACTCTTAAAATGCTAAACATGCTTTTCAGCAAAAATATCAGCAGCTTTCAGGAAGCAACCTTGGCAAATCTCTTGCTTCAGCTCCAAACAAAAAGTAATAAGTAACTAAACTGATCACGCTATTATATTTACGTACTGTATAGGATGGAATATAAAATGCATTCCACTAACCCCTTGACTCTTCACACAAATTGAAATGCACTGAGCTGGGAACTTTCCATAAAGATTAATTCATGGGTTGAGAAAATACTAATCCTTGACAAAGAAGTTTGCTCAGTAACAAAGAGAGAATAAAAGAGTGGCAAACAGTGCTTTATTTAAGTGACAGATATCAGAATCGCTCCAGTTCAGAAGCAGAAAATCTTTCCAGTACGCCTAATACCCTAGAAGACAGGGTGAGATAAAGGTCCTTCAGCAAACTTGATCTCATTCCTTACAGAATAACAACTTTCAAATCTTCCCACGCAGCTTCTTGGGTCTGAGGAATGGAGCTTGCACCACTCCCTCAGTAGTACAAAGGATCATTAGCCCAAATAAACCACTCTGGTCCTGCCATGGAACCTGAACGTTCTGACAGAATCATATGTGCTCCCAGTACAATCAGGTTCTCATCTGTAATGCTCCTACTGTTAAACAGCAAATCAGACTGTTACAGGTCAGGAAAGTTTTGCTTTGTCGTCTGTTCAGGCCAAGCAAAGTTTTTTTTCCAAAGGGCCAGAACTCAGCATGTCTACAGAGTTTGCTTCTGAAAAGTCATCTGATATAGAGGTCTTTTCAAGTTCTTGAACATACGGATAATGGATGCCCAACCTGTGATGCAATTCATGGTTTTTGCCTGGTGGGGTGGGGAGGAAGTTTATAACAATTTATTCCAAATTCTAGGAGTTTTCTGGCGTAAAATAGCAATTACATAAATAGCACAGAAACAGGATATTCAGCTCAAGTGGTCTACATCAGTACTTTTGTTCCACACAAGCCTCCTCCCACTGCACTGTATCTAATCTACTCAACATAGACTTCTGTTCCTTTCACCCTCATATACATATCTTGCTTTCACTTAAAGCCACTGAAACTATTCACTTGAATTACTTCATAAGGTAGAAACTTCTTTATTCTAATAACTCTCAATGTAAAGATGTCTCTGCAGAATTCTTTAAGGATTCATTATTTATTTTACACTTATAGGCCCTAGCTTTGGACATCTCCAAATGTACTTATCAAAGCCCTTTGTGAAGTTAAAGATTTTAGATGACCTGTCAACCCTCTCTTCTCTGGAGGAAAAAAGACACCTTCTGGTTGTCATGGTTATAAACTCAGTTATGATATCATGTCTGTCATTATTTTGTGCACTTTTATATCCTTGTTGAAATATAGATCTCAGAACTGTTCACAATACCCAGTACATGTTTAACATAACTTCCCTGCTTTTCATTTTATTTCTTTTAGAAATGAACCCCAGGGCATCTTTGGAGCATTTTTATAGACTTGTTAACTTGCACTGCTACTTTTAATGTTTCATGAATGTGTTTTCCAAGATCCCTTTGCTCCTCCAACTCAATTAGACTTTTATTTTGTGGTCTCCTGCTCCTCCTACCGACATGATCACCCTCATCCACACATGTATTGAAATTTCATTTGCCATTAGTTCGCCCATTCTGCATGCTTAATAATGCCTTTTTGTATTTTGCTGCTGCCTTCCTCAGTATTATCTGTTGAGGGGATAATGACAACAGTAGACTGTGACAGAAATTTTACCAGCAATTCAGAACAACTGGCTAGATCAATACAACCAAACAAAAAATTGTTTTAAATCACATAAAAGGAATGATGCATTCCAAGTTTATATTCATGCACCACCACTGCAATATTCTATTCAGCTAATGATGCACAACTTGTACCCGTTATAAAATGAACAGTTCTGCCCATTTTAAAAACATATTTAATTATGCTTTAAGTGTATGAATATACAACAATGGCAATCTATGCAATTACATCTATGTGTTTTATTGGGTTTTGGTACAACGTAACTGAGGAAATCAATGAAACTGTAATTTTATGATTTACTTCTTAATTCAAAGAACTCTCAAGTCTTGTCCCACTTCTAACTGTTCTGTAATGGCATATTTTAAGAAAACTAGATTTCTGAAAGTTGCATAGTAGCAATCACATCTGAATGTGAAATTTAATGGAAATTTAGTATTTTAATTGAATGTGGTCTTCTACTGAAATGTATAATCTATAAAACCTTGCAACTCCTGAATAAAGTCATTTAGTTGTATTTGTTATGGGCCAGACCAACTCCCCTCAACATATATCAAGAAGACAGTCTAGATCCTAACCTTTTCTTATTTTAAAGGTAAGTGTAAGGCATTGTGTTCCAGATGCAATTTGATTGGTCAAACGACTCGACCTTAAGCAAAACACAGACGAAACAAACATAAAACAAAAGAATTGGCTTAACTGTAACCCTATCGAAATGCTTAACATTTAACATTAAGAAGTAATATACATAAACTATTACTAATTAATTGTACCAGTAAAGTAACACCCCATAAACACACCCTTGGCAAAGGCAAATTCAGTAAAATAGATTGTCTCACATGTAATTCTAGCAGCAGGAAGAAAACCCCAGCTTTTAGCTGTAACAACGAGAGGAAAAACAGCTTCCACATCCACCCTCAAGACCCAGCAACTGCAGAAAGCTAAAACTTAAAAATCCTTGTTTGTGGGAGCTTGACCCTTCCTATTCAGGCCACTGTTTGCTTTATTGGCTTTGAGCAGATCGCTCGGCACTTCTGTCTCAACCTTTCTCCATTAAGAAGAGGTCAAATACACCACTTAAAGCCAAAGTATTGTCACATGTTGAAATGTAATGAACTTCATCTCAATGAACAAAGTCAAGAATTTAAAAATTGGTTTTCTTTCCCCATCTGCTGCACATGACATTTACAAATTTTTTTGTAAGATTCTGGAGATGTTGTACCTTCATCAATACAGCCCTGGATAATGATGAAGAGCTGAGGCGAACGCTCTGCCAGTAATTGCTGCTGAATGTGCACACACCGCATTGTCCACCAGGGCAACATCTGCAAAAAAAGAAAGATTTTTTTTCTCCGCCTCTCGACAAAGGAGGTTATATTAAAATTATATAGAAATTGATGCTCGTGGCTTCAGTTCTAACTATCATCAGAAATTCCTCCAGCCTCATGACCCACACTGTGAAAATCTAGTTCTGGCTTCGTCTGCATTCCCAATTTTTATCTGTCCACCATTTAGATTCTAAACCAAACTCTGCCTCCATGCTCACCTTATTTGAGTCAATACTTAAAACACACTTCTTTGACCTAATGTTTATTTTCATGGTTTAGCGTTAAACTTTAAAATGTCTTGAGGGATTTTAAACACATTAAAAAGTGCTTTACAAATGCAAGGTATAGTTGCTACTGCCCATTTGCACTCTGTACACAGTCTGGATTACATCTAAGCGCTGCAGAAACCCTGTTTTATTCCTTCACCACCTTCAGACTAGAGTACTTCAATACTCTCCTCAATGCTCTTTCAAGCTCCACCCAATGCTAATTGCAAATTCTTCTATCCAACCTTAAAACTTATTGCCCCACTTCCCTTGATCTGGTTAACCTCCAATATCTCATCTTCCAATATGCCAATTCAAGAATTCTGTCTTCAATTATGTCATTTCAAAAGCTATCCTTACCAGTGGGACTTCAAGACCTTCATGTCACCATGCATCCTCTGCTCTTCCTATTCAGGCTTCTGCAACTGCCCTGCCATTAGTTTAAAGTTTTCAGCTGTCATGGTCCCACACCTGAAATGCTCAACCTAAGCCTACCTTCAACAGCTAAAAACAAGTCCTTCAACTAAGCTTTATTATATTCCCCTCTAGCTTGTTGCCCTTCGCAACTATACCCAAGCCCTGAAACACCCTAGGCCATTTATTGAAATTAAAGCTTTATCAAGCATAAGTTGTTCTGAATCCCATGCAGTAGCACTTTTCGGAAGTAGCACTTTTGAGACGTTCAGTTATATAGCATAAATGTAAATTGGTGTTCACGCATTCACAATGTGAAATTGAGCCTGAAGGTAGCAATTGCATTCCCATTTACACTTAATGTTGGGGATTAATACTCCTCTCATTGAAGGTATATAGTATCTCCGCCAGGAAATTCCAGGTTACACGTAACAGTCAGGTCTGGAGTAAATGTTCTTACTTTCAAGGCTCGACCTGAAGGAGGACTGCTAATGGCACAGTGAGAGACTTTTCAGTAGCTTTTCTGCATGAGATTGCTGAATTAAAAAGTTTATTTAATGATTTATTTAATATCTCCTCCGACAACCACCTGCAACAATTTTGTTCCCTTTAACATGATAAAGCATTTCAAGGTGTTTCACAGGAACATAATCAAACTATGTAACCCAGAATCACAAAGGGAGAGATCATACGTGTGATCAATACCTCTACCAAATATTTAGATTTTGAGAACCGTCTTCAAGCGTTTATGGAGAGAATTTCAGAGCTGAGGGCCCAATCAGGACCAATGACTAAATCCATGGATGATTAGGATTTCAAAATTGTTTCTCCGTTATCTCAGAGGCTCAAAGCAGTTACAGAAATGGCGAGTGGTAACATTATACAGATTTGAACATGAAGGTCAGAACTTTCTAAAATTCCAAGGCTTGGTTGACCTGGAGTGAATTTACATTAACAAGTAAATGGGTGAATGAATGGAACCAGATTGAAACTGCTGAAATTCATTTTAATTAGAGCTCCTACTGCAAAAGTCAGAGGAATCCTTTGTTCTATCAACCTAGGCTAGATTTAAATCCATGTTGCAGAGGAGAAAAGGACAATGTCTGAACTACTGTGTCACCCAGTTTGTACTTTTCTGGGACAATATCATATAAATTTTAACTTTGTTAAGAAAATGGCATTTAAGCACACTTGCCTTCATTGCTCAATCCTTTGAGTATAAGGATTGGAAGTCATGTTGAGGTTGTACAGGATTTCAGTGAGGCTTTTTCTGGAATACTGTGCCCAGATCTGGTTGCCCAGTTATAGGAAGGATATTTTTAAGCTGGAGAGGGTTCAGAAGAGATTTACCAGGATGTTGCCAGGTACGGAAGGTTTGAGTTATAAAGAGAGACTGAACAGGCTGGGACTTTTTCACTGGAGCACAGGAGGTTAAGAGGTGACCTTATAGAAGTTTATAAAATCATGGGGGGTACAGATAGAGTTTATGGTAGATGTCTTTTCCATTGGATGGGGCAAATTTTTAAGGTGAGAGGATTTAGACTAAAAAGACATGGGGGACACATTTTTTAAACAGAGGGTGGTTCGCGTGTGCAATGAACTTCCTGAGAAAGTGGTGGATGTAGGTACAATTACAACACTTAAAAGACACTTGGATAAGTACATGAATAGGAAGGTTTGGAGTGATATGGGCCAGGAGCAGACAGGTGGGACTAGTTTAGTTTGGGATTATTTTCGGCATGGACTGGTTGGACCGAGGGGTCTGCTTCTGTGCTGCAAGAATATGACTCTAAGTAGCAAGTTGCCTGTACTACTTGAATATTTATTTCTTCGGGAAAGAGAGAGTTGTGGTTATGTGTTAAAGTTAACAGCATTTAGGAAAAATTTTTTTTCAAATCATATTAACATATACATTCATTGTTTTATGCCAATCTTCTTGTTTCAGATGAATCTTTTCAAGGAGCTTTATAATGTAAAAAAAACAAATTCCTTTGAAGGTCTAAGTTATAATGCTGGCAGAGGCACCTTTGCACTGGGTGGCAGCATTCATGGAAATGTGAAATCAGAACTACTTCAGCTCCAGGTGGAGCAATCGCTCCCCCTTCTGGTCATATACTATACAACACAAAAAATATTCTTCAAGAAGGAACATTGATTGAATTGTTCAAATACAATGTCCAAAGTACAATGACAGCTGACAGTCAATTCAAGGCAGTGACTAGAAATTAGATCAAATGTTTCAGACGGCATTGAAAATCAAATTAATTTCTGCCTTCCCCTTGTAATCACTCCAACTTTTAAACAAAAATTTTAAAGGGATGAGGTCATTACCAGCTAGGCCAACTTTATTAGCCATTCTGAATTGCTCAAAGGTGCTGGTAAGTGTCGACCACTTTGCTGTGGGTCTGGAGTCACATGTGGATTAGACCAGGTAAAAATGGCAGATTGCTTTTTCTAAAGGACATTAGTGAACCAGATAGGTTTTTACAACAATCACCAGTGAAAAATTACTTGTCAGCACTTTTTTTTATTGAATTCAAATGTTAGGGTCATTATTATTCAAATCCAGGTTCCCAGAACATCAGCCCTGGGTACTTCTACAGCAACATCACTACTTTGACGCCACTTCCCTTATAAAATTCAACAATTGCAAATTGTCAAGTTGAGTTTGACAAATATGATAATTGTGTCAAAATTGCTACCCTGCCTGGTCTTGGTTACTGCTTATGGGCAATAAGTGCAACCTTACTCATGTTATTTACATCCCAGCTGCTTCCCCTACATTATTTTGCCACACATACTAAGGTTTCCCCAGGAATAAAGCAAAGAACTGTGGTTGCTGGAAAGCTGAAACAAAAACAGAAATTGGAGAAAATCAGCAGGTCTGGCAGCATCTGTGGGGTGAAAGCAGAGTTTACGTTACTGGTCCAGTGACCCTTCTTCAAAACTCCTGAACTCCAACCTTTCCTACATAGATCTCAACCCCTATCTCTCTCTTGCTCCTCTCCCAGCATCACAGTTTACCCTCTGAACTCTCTGTAGTCATCTTGTCCACAAGTGCCCGCTTGATTGGTGCTACATCCACTCCCTCCATCACCAATGCTCAGTAGCATCAGTTTGTGCTATTTACAAGATGCACTGCAGAAATTCACCAAAGATCCACAGATAGCCCCTTCTAAACCCACAACCACTTTCATCTGGAAGGACATGGGCAGCAGACATATGGGAACACCACCAACTGCAAGTTTCCCTCCAAAGCCACTCACTATCTTGACTTGGAAATATATCGCCGCTCCTTCACTGTCGCTGGGTCAAAATCCTGGGATTCCCTCCCTAATGACATTGAGTGTCAACCCACAGCAGGTGGACTGCAAGCGGTTCATGAAGGCAGCTCACCACCACCTTCTCAAGGGCAACTAGGTATAGGCAGCCAGCCCACATTCCACTAGATGAGTAAATAAAAACAAAAAGATCCACCTTCAGCTCTCTTGGGTCTGTTCACACTGAAACACTTATTAAGTTTCTTTTCTGGCCTCTTGTGAGCTGCAAACAATTCCCTCTCCCGAGGTATTCGTTCTGTTTCTTAACACCGTCACCAGCATCCTCTGGAAAGAACCCACCTTTCCTCACTCCCTTGCAAATTCCCACCCCAACTCCAATCTCCGTTTCCTCTCCAAAGTCCTTGAATATATTTGCAGCTTCCAACTCTGCGTTCATCTGTCTAACAGATCCATATGTGAATCTTTTGCAATCAGGGTTCCATCCACCACAAGACAAAAATGACCCAAATCATAGTCAGATGGACATCCTGTAATTTAAAACCAGCTATCCCCTTGAATTTTCTCAACCTCTCTACTTGTCTCTCAGCTCAAAACAAATCATTGGCAATCATGGCATCCTATTCAACTCTGTGTTGAGCTTCTGCCCAAGTACATTTTAGATCTTTCCAATATCTCTGGAATCCCTGAAGGATCAATCCTTACCTGGAGAAGATGAAGCTTCCTCCTGCAGCTCACCAGGATTGACTTGGCCAACACCAGTAGGATTGGGTTAGAGACAAGGCTATAAATTGATTCTCCGTCCAAAACCAGACTGTTCAACAGAGTGGCTCGCAGACTTTGAGGCTAAAATAAAACAAAGATATACCAATCAAATTCCCTTTCACTTCTCATGGTAAAGTTATTGGGTATCAATAAAGGCTCCCTTAGTTGGGAGTTCTTGAGTAAATCTCTACCCCAGGAACTATGTATAGCATTAAAAAAAGTGAAAAAAAGAGAAAGGCACATATACAGTTTTCCAACTGTCCTCAATTAGCAGGCCATAAAGAATAAACTATTACGAAAATCAAATCAGAGTCTATTGCAAGTCTACATTCATGCCTATTCCCCTGAAATTATCATCTCCAACCACAAACCCCGTTCAGATCATTTTAGATTACTCGTGAAAGCCGTTCAGCTACCTCATTCACTCAGAATCAAAACTGGAATCATAACTCCTCACTGGAATAATTCAAAGTCCTGAGTTGGGTCATCTCAGCTTTGTCAGTGGCAGGAATCCAGTGAAAAGTTTTAGCAAGTATGGGTTAAGCAGGGGTAGCTCAGGTGGGCACATCAACCTTCACTTTCTCTATTGAGTCCTGTTTAATAAAACAGCCTGCCCATCTTTGTCCATAATTTTAAAAAAGTTCCTGAGTTATGAGCATCACATTTGCTGTCCATTCCTAATAGTCTTTGAAAAGGTGATAATGAACTGTCTTCTTGAACCACAGCAGCCCATGTGGTGTAGGTACACAGTGCTGTTAGAAAGGGAATTTCAGGATTTTGACATGGCAACAGCCAGGGAACTGTAATGCAGTTCCAAGTCAGGTTTGTGTGAAGTACTTATCATAGAATCCTTGCAGTACGGAAACAGGCCATTCAGTTTAATGAGTGTGCACCGACCCTCTGAAGACCATCCCACCCAGACTCAATCCCCCACCCTATCCCCGTAACCTCACATTTCCCACGACTAATCCACCTAACCTGCACATTCTTGGACACTAGGAAGCAATTTAGCACGGCAATCTACCTAATATGTACATCTTTGGACTGTGGGAGGAAATCAGAGCACCTGGGGGAAACCCACACAGACACGGGCAGAAAACGCAAACTCCACACAGACAATCGCCTGAGGGTGGAATCAAACCTGGGACCCTGGCTCTGCGAGGCAGCAGTGTTAACCACTGAGCCACCGCATTGCCCTTGGAGGGGAACTTTGCCAATGTTGGCGCTCCCATAGTCTGCTGCCCTTATACTTCTAGAAGGTAGAAATGAACTGATTTGGAAGGTGTAGGGGAAAAGAACCTTGATAAGTTGCTGCTGTGCATCTTGTAGCTGACATATTGCAACCACTGTGCACTGGGGTAGAGGAAACGAATATTCAGGCTAATGGTTGGGGTACCAGTCAAGAAGTTTACTTTGCATGGATTGTATCAAGCTTAAGCTGCTGGAACTGCAATATTTATTTTGACTGAATTCTGTGCTTTTAGGGTATGGAATCTGATTGGAAATAGAAAATGTATTCTACTTTGTCTGTACAGATCAGCATCAAGGATTCCCAAATTAGGTATTTTTGTAGGCAAAATTGCAAGAACAATTTGTTTAGCATTTTGTCAAATCCCAGGAAACAAAACTTTCTCTAAAACAAAGCATAAGGGTGCAGCCTGCTGATGCAGCAGCTTGGTGTGCCAATGTGATACATCTCAAGACTGGACAATATGAGCTCAATGTGGCAAACACTCAGCCTGTCAATGTAATCGAGGTGCGAGTGTTTTTGGCCAATTACTTTTTCAAAAGACACATGTTGCTGCCCGTGTCATCACTGGATGGCCCTTTCCTCCCTGACAGCAATTACTATTCCCTCAGCAGCTTCCCACACATCATGGCCAAGATGGGAGACTCTTCAGGCAAATTGCACTTACTATTACCATGTGAACACGATCCTCACTCCAATTCTTGCTCTCAACAAAAACATACACAGACACAGACAATCATTTCACACACCATTCTAAGTGCAAGATATCCAAAGCAGCATTGGTAATGTAAACAGCCAGACATCACTAGCCATGTTTAGTCACTAGTTATACTCCTGGTTAAAGCTAGATTAATAAAAGTAAAATACTGTAGATGGTGGCGATCTAAATCCATCTTAAGCTGACTTGTAAAAAACCCAATGACTCAGCAGAGACCTGTCATGCTTGGTGTGGTTACTAGGCCGTCCAAGTCTAATCCTGATATGCACTGGGACAACTCTGCTAAGGAGAAGTAGGGGGTTGTATGATTAGTTTCAGCACCGCCAAGTGGGGATTGAGGGATGGAAATAAATCTTAGAGGTTCTATGTCCGATCCATTATCCACTGATATCTGTTTAAAAAATCTGCTGTACTGGATGAGGACAGGAATAGGACAAATGTAATGCCTGCAGTCACATGGCTTACTAACAGTGCAACATTTCCAAAACTGATGGATGGGAACTGAGGAGATACAATCAAATGGGAACAGTTATGGGACTGTATTAAAATAATTTGTAATAGCATGAGAAATTAAACAAAGCATAGTGCATAAAAGACAAGGCCTCGAAAAGCTTTCTACGAAGAACACAATTCTAAAAACTGATTAAATATTTTCAATACATTCCTACATTTTTGACAATTCTACTTAAAATTCAACTTCAAACATTCTATACTGCAAAGAATTTTAGTTAACTCATTCATTTAAACTTTTGTTTTATAGGCCTGGAGTTTTACAAAGCATTTGTTTCCATTTCAAATTTACATTCAAAATAAGCTTTTTTTTTCCACATTAGTTTGCAAGGTTTAGCTTTGCTGTATTCCAACACAATCTAGGCAGTATTTACTTTCTGAACGAATGAGTCTAAAACACATTGAACTCTTTCACAGAGTCACGGAATCCCTATAGTATGGAAACAGGCCATTCGGCCCATCGAGTCTCACCAACCCTCAGAAGAGTGTCCTACCCAGACCCGACTACAATGTTGAAATATTTTTTACATGATATTGTGTTGAGACATTTTTTGTTTGTAAGGGGAGAGAAAAAACGGACAGCATATTTTTACGAACTTAAATATTGCTGCAGAAATGTGTGTTTTCTTAATTTATTATTCAATGCTTCATTTATTTTGAGAAGGTTATAATAAAGACCCTGGAGAATTATTTAGTCTTTCATTAATCTGCAATTTTGAGTTCAGCACTGAAACTAAATGACGATGGTTTCAGCATCCAGTACTTAATGATAGATTGTGACAGCAAATAAAGATTCTAATTTTGTAAACTATTATCATCTTTTACCAAAACACACAATATTGCTTATCCCTAAAGACACAGGAACGGGAGAGAGCACATGAATTATTGTAGTTCATTGTAAATAAACAGCAAAATATTCCTAAATCACTGGTATTCTGGATTTGGTTATACAGTTGGTTTTTAAAAATAACAACTACTTATTATAAAACACAGAAGAAGTGCCAACCAGCTGCGTCTAGGAGCAAAAACTTGGACCAGAATTCATTGGGAAGTGAATGATTGTGATAATACAAATCATTTGTTACAATTCACTGAAGTAGTGTGGTAGAAATCAACCCTCATTATTCCCACGGTCATCACAAATTTGAAAATCATCAAAACTTTGATTAAGCCATTGAATTGCCCAATTTTACCTGTCTAACGCAGGTTAAAAGAATGTGCACGTCAAGCAAAAGAACTATTTACTGCAATCAAATGGATTTTAAACGAGTGGCAAGAAAGAAATATGAATTGCTTACTTATAACGTTATAACTTAAATACTATCCTTCTAAAAAAACACACATACACAATGAGACAAATACAGTGATGGGGAAGGAAAGAAAGTCTGAGAAGCAGAGTTTGGGAAAGTAGCTTTGACAAGATGATCGGGCATGACCTAGAATGGCAGAGCAGGTTCAAAGGGCTGAATGGCCAATCCTTCGTCCTATGTTCCCAAATTTGTTTCCATCAATTTCTATTCTCCTAATTCAAAAAAGAAATACATGTTAAAAAATGTTACAGTAGCTTTATATACAGTATTTTTGTAGGCTTGCGTTTGAAGAGAAGACCTAGAATTTTTTTTAAATAAGTCATTCTTTAGAAGTCAACAGTGAAATTTTTTTTTTTTTTTTAAACAAACTTGGCATCTCTTGACAGCCACGTGCCTTCTGGTAACTGCTTGGTTACTGCAGACTCTTTGCCTGGGATTCTGACTGTCTGCTTACAGTTTCAGCTTCTGAGATTGCTCCGATTTTTCAGCTGGTAGCCAGCCTGGATAAGGGAAAGAGGTTCCAAACCCAGCTCCCCTGTTTCAGAAAATCCTGTTGTTCTGGACCCAGTTTGGTACCTGGAACCCTGTTCCAGTCTGAATCCTGATTGTCCACCTGAAAGGCATCCAGAAGAATCTTTGATACTGCATTTTCTGAGCAAGCTGTGTTAGCAAAGATCCCAGAGCTCGTGATCTGCTTGTGTTTGATGACATATATCTAACATACTAGAATGTTAGGCAGATGCCACCAGAACATTCCACATCTTTTGCCTCCAAGAACTGAGATTTATTGGCGAAAAGCAATTTTCTCCCCCAAAGTGAATTGCTGCAGTGAGAAATCTATTTATTCTCCTTTATCGGATATGTGCGGACTTTGGATTATATAGAGGGGTAACCATTTATATTTTCTTATTACAAATTGAATTCACTAAGCAGTTTTGCATCATCACTGAATAAACTTTGTTTATGATAAACGAATAATGTTGTGATTATTAAAGAAACCCGATTGCTGGATCTTTTTTATTTTAAGGCTGGAAGCTTACAATAGGCCATGTCAGGAACCAGATGATATAATTAAATTTATGTTGTAGCCTATCAAGTAATGCGACTCCAAAAAGGCAGTGTACTCCTCCCATCTCGGTCATGACAAACGTAGTATGGAACAACTATTAAGGAAGCACTTGTATTCAAAGACTAAAACATATTTGGAACAATTTATCAGGCAAGAAAAAGAACAGCTTTATCCAGAATCCAATTAGATACATTGGAGAGGAGGAGAGGAGGCTTCAAAAACAACTTCTTATCCTTGGCTTCACTGATGTGCAGAAGTATTTTGACCCTCCCACTCTCACACATAGACAAGGACACTTTGAAGAAAATGAAGAAGCATCCCCTGGTCTCATCTTTCATAGGTTCTAAAATTTCACAGTGGGTTCTGAGCACCAGCCACCACAGCTGCCCTTTCAGCTAAAGGTTCATGTTAATAGAGACCAAAAAAAAGGCGTGGGGAAAACTATTTAAACTAGAGATAAAATAAGTTCTCCATTTTGAAAATTTAGCAGTTGACCATCACTTTTCAGAAACCAATACCTGAAATTTAACTTGAGGAAACTAATCATCAAAGAGAATTAAATACAAGTTTGATGTGGGTGAGAGGTTTGTGTCTGAGGTAGAGAAAACATTCAACAGACTAGAAAGAGTGGGGCAAAGAGGGTCTGAATTTTCAGAGAGGGATAAACATTGATGCTACTTTGCTCACCAAGACACTAACTCACTCAGCCAGGGTAGCTGATAAGACAGGTTTTCCAAATGTAATTAATTAATGCATTCTGATCAAAAGTCCTTAATACAAATCATACTTCCAGTTTCCTCAGAAGAAGCGTGCAAAAATATGTTTGCATGTTTTCCAAATCTACAGACATGACTTCTAAATGAGGTTAGACACAGGATTGTAGCAGCAATAAAACAACAGAGAAGTGCAGCCTACGTCAGATTTTATGGTAAATGGGTGGTCAGTTGCTGCAGGTTTTGATGCAAAGTCAACTTACCTCTCCAAAGTTCCCAATGACTGATGCAGGCAAAATATCTTGTGGCTCTATCTGAACAGGAGGCCCTGTCCAGTTACTCTGCACAAACAGCTGCAAGCTGGCCACACCCAATAAAAATACAACCAGTTGCCTGCAACAAAAGTAAGAAAGTGGTTTAAGCCTGTGGGGGCCAGCTTATAGAATATTTTCATTCCACTATTACTGTGTATTTGAAATGTTCAATCTTAAAAACAAGTTTCTTCTGTTCCCCAAATCCAATGAAAAATTAAGAAATTAATCTTAGCAGGCTTGATTATTACATTCAAACCAGTCCTAGCTAGGTTGCGGCATGGCCAAATACGGAATTTAAATTTATTCCTAAGTGATTGTTTCTGTATACATGGATCCACTGGGAGCTGAGTTGAGACTCCCAAACTCACTTCTATTTTAAACTGGCAAGACAGAAAAGCAGCCACCACAATCAGCAGT